>NW_006159540.1:448846-507308 GCF_000334495.1 Tupaia belangeri chinensis
AGGTCAGGTTAGTTTTTTCTGCTTGTTAAAGCATGATATAGTAGTAGCAAGACATTTGTCCAGGGCTTTCTACTAACCCTTTGCTACACTTTAAAATCTCATAGTCCCACCACTCCTTCTCCATATGTCACAGTGGGAAAAGACTATGGGAATAATATTTCAATAACAATATATATCCAATGTCAATGTTGATGTATTTCTTTGTGAATGACAATCTTCTATCATGTGTTCTAATTTGGTTTAGCATTATATATTAACAAGATGAAATGTTATGAATTATAATAAAAGAACAATCATGAAAATGATAGAAAACTGAAATCACAAAGTATATATTTGTTAAAATGATATCTAACAATTAAATTTTGATATGTTTTTATATATTTCCGAGAACAGGGGCTCTTTGTTGTTTTCTTCTTATTTTAGTAAAAAAAGATTGGCACTTTTCTTTCATCTTTTTTCTAGGCCTGAACTCTGCAATATCAAATTTAGTTTTCCCCAGTGACTAAAATTCAATTCTGAGGATCAGCTAAGTCAAAAATTTTATCATAAATCTTGGCACAGAAGAAAAATCTCACTGTTTTTTGTCTAAGAAATAGGGTTTAGTAGCAATAGTCCCTCCTCAGACAAGAATCTTTTTGCAACATAGATAGGAGTATGAAAGTTGATGTCAGTGACATGTTCTCTCTTATCCCCAAGTTTCCACAATTTTCTTCTTTCATATATTCGACAACCTATCAGACTCATTTTTCTGTACTCTCCTTGTTATAAAGTGAACACTAAATGGAACTTAAGGAATCCTATGTTTTCATTGATCCTCTTCTCAACAGACTTTCTGCTCTAAAAACATGTGTATAGATTCAAACAAAGCAAAGGTTAATGAATAAAATTAACAGAATAACTTAGAAAGCTGTATTGAGGCCACTATGAATTGTATTATGAGCTGTACTGAATTTTAATAAACAGATAAATTATGGAATCAGAGAGAATGGAAGAGTACAATTACCCAAAATACACTCCCCCATAAAGGCAAAGGATAAACTGGCAAAAATTACCTGAATTTCAGTTTTCAGAACTCTAGAATTAACCACATGCTTACTGCATTCCAGAGAATATTTGTTTAAAGACTTGGTGACTGTACATAAAATCAACATGGGGACCAGCAGTTGGCATAATGGCTATGTCTCTGGACCCCCATGTAGTTGACTGTGGTTCAAGTCCCAGACTCGGTGGCTTAAACTCACACCTGGCGCATGTGTGTACGTACCCAAGATCCTGAGAGGAGAATGGAGGAGAAGGGATTGTGGGGTGGCCATCCCCCCTGGGGGGTGATTTCTCGCTTTCTGACTCCCTGTCTCTCTCTTTCTGGTGAGCACACGTGCCCTATAGCAAAAACTTCTCCAGATATATACATATCTATATCTATATCGATCTATATATCTATCTATGTCTGTATATATAGATATATATAGAGAGATATAAATATATATATCTATATATAGAGAGATATAGATATAGATATATAGATATAGACATAGATATATTATAGATATATATGTTTTGCAGCATTTTAACTTTTATTTCCATCCTCTTTCTCCAGCTCTATGGTATCTTTGAAAAACAATATCCTGAAAACACTGTGGAATAGTTTCATTCATTTATGTGCTCTAACTAATATCTAAAATTCTACTTTGAACATAGTGGGTTCTAAATAATTTAATAAATTCTCATGGAAATTTTTGGTTCTGTGTCTAATTCTCTCTAATCCCAAATGAGGTGTATGGACAGG
Source organism: Tupaia belangeri chinensis (assembly GCF_000334495.1). NCBI lineage: Eukaryota > Metazoa > Chordata > Mammalia > Scandentia > Tupaiidae > Tupaia > Tupaia belangeri. Next base: position 450,633 of record NW_006159540.1, read on the forward strand.
CCTAGAAACTGGTTCCTAGTTTCTCGCCTTCAAATTTTCTAGTAGATTGCTGTCAGATTTAATAATCATGTATGATAATTTGACTATAGTATCCCCTCTCCTCCCCATCAAACTGTCACCCCAAGAAATGAGTTACAAATTTCCAACCATTCTTCAGGCATTTGACTGACTGCCTTCTTTACTCTGCTACTCTTCACACCTTCTCTTAAAACAACATATAAATTTGCTCATTATGTAAATGCAGTGCTTATTGTTGCAACTATTTATTACTATTGCTCTGATATTTGTCTTCATTCCTCTTGATCCTAAATTTCCATCTCTATTTTCTAAACTTTCCTTTGTGTGTCTTTTATATTAACATTAAATGAACAAAAGAAACCAGCCAATTATCCATCCAACCAACCAACCAACCAACCAACAAACCAAAACAGGAGAATTATGCAATAGAGGTGAGGCAAGATAAAGTTAAATGATGTGATGTTATCACAGTAAAATATTATTAAGTCTGGAGTTAATTAGGAAAAGAGGAATTTGATATTGTGGGATGGGTAAAGTCAGACCAGGCAGTACTATTAACTGTGTTTTGTTGATACTCTGACCTGTTAGTCTAGGTAAATGTACAGCTGAAATTATCTCATTCCTATGACTGTGAAGGGAGTGGTAACAAAACTGCAGTTCAGGCATAGAATTTTTCAATCTAGCTGAGCTAAGATTTTGGATGACGAACTACCCAAAGTGTTTGTTATGAAAGATTCAAGTGTTTTGTTGTTCTGTATTCTTTAGTGAGGGGAGATGAAAATGCAGGAATTAAAACTTTAGAATGAGCCTCTCCTATAGACTTTTTAAACAATTACTGTTTTTATTTATTATTGTATGTGTTTGTGTGTGTGTGTGGGTGTTTTAGACAGGATCTCACTATGTCATTATCCATCTGTCTCAAAGTCCTGAGTAGTTGGAATCACAAGTATAAACCACCATGCCCGGCATTTTTTTTTTTTTTTAATTTACTCATTGATTCGTTTATTTATTTAAATTTTGATCAGAGAGGAACAGAGAGAGAGAGAGAGACAGAAAGTGAGAAAGCAAGCTGCCAGGTCCAGGACTCGAACCACGGTCGACTATGTGGGAGTGTCCAGCACTTTAACCACCACACCATCTGCTGATTTCCCAGATACCTGACTTTTTAGGGTAGACTAGGGTTCAAATCAGTGGACTCAGCATGTCGGTGTGAAGGATCCTGTGTGTGTTAATATGACTGAATGCTAACGTTTTTCTGAAGGGTCAAGTATTTATATTTCCAATAAATAATTTATTTTAAATAAATAAATAAATAAATAAAATGGTCACATGATCATTATTCTTCTTTCTTACTGTATTGTTTTAAAGTGAACTTTAAACTTCAGTCTGTTTCTTTTATTCTATATCTATTTACAGTGCTGTCTATACTGAAAACACTCAGTAACTTACATAAACTGATAATCAGCATTCTAAAGTCAAGATTCCTCTTGCTAGGAAGCTCAGTCTGGATATGACAACATCACTTGCACAACTCACCACTTAACTTTACCCAACCATTTACATAGAAATTTGGAGTGTGTGTAACCAGCAGGTGGCTTGGTGATTAGGTCACTGGATCTCACATGGCTAATTACATGGTTCAAGTCCCTGACCCAATAGTTTCAAAATCACATGAGGTGTATGTGCCTATCTGTCCAAAATCCCCAGAGGAGTCAAGAGGAGAAAGGGTTATGGCATGGCCATTCCTCCTGAGGGTGAGGTCTCATGTTCTTTCTCTCTCTCTGTCTTACTCTCTCTCTGGAGAGTGCATGCACCCTATAGCAAAACTGAGAATAAAGGAAATTCGAAGTGTGTGAAGTGAAATATATTACAAATCTCATTTGATTTGTTGCTTTTAACTGGGACCTGGGAAAAATGTGAGTATGTGGATATGTGTCTCACTGAGCGTGTGTGAAGACAGACGTGTGTGTGGAAGTGTTTGTCTGTTTGGGGACACAGAAGCAGTGAGTTAGGACTCTGATTGGAGAACTACCATGGCTACCACTGTTGCCATGGATCCCAATAATTCTCATTATGTTGGTTTAGGGTGCATGCTATCAGGACAGATTTCAAAGTTCATCTTGAGAAGAAGCTGCCAGGAGTGGCTGCTGCTGGACCCACAGTCTTGCGTCCCTGCTTGCTGCATCGGGAAGAACCCAGGAGCTGGGGTATTCTCCAAGTAGGCACTGGGGTATTCTCCTCCCTAAGACACTGTTGGAGCCATGAGCCTAAGTGCAGCTAACCCGAATGTGGCATGGGTTTTCTGTTGGGGCCCAGAGTCTAGGAACTGAGAAAATTACCAGGGAGACAGCTGTTACCTCCTACTCTGGACATCACTGGAACCATGAGCCTTAGACAGTCTGAGTAGTCTGTAGAATGGTGTTGACACTAAAATTTGGTGTCCAGATTTTGAAATATTTCCCAAAGAGTCAGCTCTTTCCTCGTGCCCCAGGCACCACTGGAACTTCAAAGCTTCTCGAGTCTAAACACAGTTTGGTGTGACCAGGAGCTGGGAGTTTCAAATGAGGATGGAGACAGGTGGCTGGGAAAACAGACTATAAAGGCTGATGGGATCATGATGCAGAATCTAAGACTGACTCACTGGGAGGAGCTGTGCAAACACCCCTACCATTGCTTACTTGAGGAAATGGATCAAGTGAGGACTAGAAATACCCACTTTAGCGTCTCTCTGGGAAGAAAGGCTAATAAACACTTTAAGAGTGAGCTCAGGGACCAGCAAGTGGTGTGGTGGTTAAGGTGCTGGACACTCCCACATGGCTGACCAGAGTTTGAGTCCTGAATCTGGTGGCTTGCTTTCTCACTTCCTCTCTCTCTCACTCTCAACCTCTGTCTTTCTCTGGTCACATTAACAAATAAATGAATAAATTAAATTAAATTAAATTAAATTTAAGAAAAAGAGTGAGCTCAGACTGGTGAAGTACAAGTAACACATGACAGGATTATCTGGAACACATCATATCTACTTGGAAGTGTATAGGAAGTATATAGAGTAGTCGACTTATTAAAATCAGTGAAGATCTCGAACAGTCACCTTTGTTCCCCCACACATTTTCTCTGGGGTAAGAAATGAGGAAAATGGGGCTCTGAAACTCTGAACCCCAAACAAAAGAGGAACTTAACTTCTGGTCCCTTTGAGCCAAAAGTGTCAAAGGCACATTAGAGACCTAGGCTATCCTTTCCCCTCTGGAAACACACAATCTACTTCAAAAATTTAAAGAAGTGAGTACTCTACTGGATACCTTAAAGTAGATGCAGAGACATAAGAAATATTAATACAACAACAGCAAAGATAACAAGAAGTACGATTGCTCACTTTCTGTCTCTCTGTCTCTCTCTGTATTTTAGCGAATGTGCACGCTCTATAGCAAAAACCTTTCAAAAAAAAAAAAAAAGGGAAAGAAATGAGTCTAGATCAAAGAAAGCTCCTTGAAGAGGAGGGTCTGGAATGGCTATGCTTAAAAAAGTGCATGAAGACCCAGGACCTAGGGGTAGTACAGAATCACAGTAGGGATGAAAGAGAAAAAGAAGAGGACAAACCTTCAATTTGTCCATGATTTAAGCTAAGTACCAAAAGATTGCAAAGACAAAGTTTTACTAAATACAAGTAAAACTACAAGAATGAATGATTCCACATAACAATTTGCTTCTGAACAGAATTCTTAAGTAATTGTTTAGATGTTGATTATAATTACGTAGTAATTTTTTAGATACTTACATATTTGCGAAAACTGGAGAAGAAAAAATACCGGGGGCTGTAGCTTGAGCCTGGGGTCCTATTTAGTAGAAAAAGAAAATTATATAGTCTTTCATTATAGTCTTTCATGTGTATACTATGTCCCACAGAATAACTTTCAATTTCTAAATATTTCATGCTTTCATGATATATGAGTGATAATATTAATAATATTACATGGAATAATATTATTGTATTGAATAATATATTATATTGAATGATATTACATGAACAATATACCCATGATGATATTCATCATATTTGATGAATTTTATTTCATGATAATATCAAATATTATGCCATTGGGAAAGTCATGACATATTTTCTTACACAAAAATGCATCACAACTTTCCCAATGACCCAATAGAATGTGCTGGTCATAGAAAGTAGTATTAATATTAGAACCTATTCAAAGTCAAGTTTAATTGCCAACCGCTGTTTCTCCATCAAAATGAGTAACTATAGGTATTGATGATGTATATAAAAAGTCTTACATCCTGTGAAACGTTTTTAGTTTTTGAAGGTATGTGCATGTGTGTTCATTTTGTGAAAGGAAGTAACTGAGATTAAGTGTTCACAGACCAGGGCCAGCCTTTGGTGTGGTGGTCAAGGTGCTGGACTCCCACATGTCTGAATGTGGTTCGAGTCTCAGACCCAGCAGCTTAAAAATCACGCTGGTCATGTGTACATAACAGCCCAAAATTCTACGAGAAGAATAGAGGAGGAGGGACTGTGGCATAGACTGGTGATGATTTCTCACTTTCCCTCTCTTTAATTCTATCTCCCTCTCTTCAGTGAGCAAACGCACCACGTGGCAAACAAAGAAACAAACAAAAAAAAAACACCTTAGGAGGAAAAAAAAGAGTTCACAGTTCACAGAGCTAAGAAACTAAATGTAAAAATAATACTACTTTAAAAACAAACTCTTTTGTGTTTTTCAACAATATACTAGATAAATATCTCTTTTTAGCAAATTAAATACAGACACACAGAATTAAAAGTTCAAAACCCAAGAAAGTAGCTAACTTAATCATAGGGACAAGTCTGGAGTTGAATATTACATCCCAAAATTTAATCGGGAAGATCAGACCACAACAGAAGATAGATTAGGTACAAGAGACTTAACTGGTGAAACAGAATTTTATGACTTTTGACCAAAACATTGCTGATTTTCTTCTAGGCTTTGTTTTTCAGTTTTAAGGATTTTGTTCCTGTCTTGAGCTGCCAATAGGTTTATGTATTTACTATTTGAACAGAATCCTAACCTGTTTCCTTGCTTTAAGTTTTAAGCAAAGTTTCTTAGCATTTCTTTGATTTATTTTAGCCCAAACTGCTTTTCTTGAAATTAAAAAATATAATAAAAAATGCCTATTAAATGACCGTAGTAAGCTATATAGCATCAGCTAGGTGCTACTTTATAGTATATTCCTTCTCCTCAGAGTTTCGCGCCTGAAGTCAGACAGGTATTCACAGATGTATATATTTCAATAGCTAAATTTGCTATTGAAAGTAGTTAGATTATTTAAGAAATTTTGTGATTCAATAAAATGTGGGGAAAAAAGGAATGGAAAACAACTGTAGACACCAGCGATAGTGTGGGAGGAGGGTGGGAAATGGCAGAGTGTGAGAAATAGAGGTAAAATATATATGTATATGAAACGAGAAATGGAAAATTATCGATGATAGCATTTATGATTAAGCCACTATGCAGTATCTTCTGGATGGGAAATCACATTTTGTATGCTGTGATGATATTCAGTGAATGAATATAAAATTATTTAACTAATTAAAAATAAAAAAATAAAAAATAAAAATAAAAATTACTTCTTCAAAAATATTGCCTAGAATTTAGTATAGATCATCAAAATTGTACTCTTAAAAACAGCTCAAATTTATTTATTTTTTTTTATTTTTGGAGAAGTTTTTGTTATAGGGTGCATGTGTTTGCCAGAAAAACAGAGACGGAGAGACAGTAAGCTAGAAATCACCCCTGGGAGAATGGCCACGCTTCAATCCCTTCTCCACCATTCTCCTCTCAGGATCTTGGGCATGCACGCACATGCGCCTGGTGTAAGTTTAAGCCACTGGGTCCGGGACTTGAATCACAGTCAACTACATGGGAACCCATCGACATAGACATTATGCTAACGGCTGGTCCCCAAAACAGCTCAACTTTCAAAGAGAGGGAAAAGAATTTGAAAGTAAGTAAGCAAATAAATAGATAAATAAAAATCTGTGGTAACACAAATCTAGAGTAAAATGCAAATGCTGATACCTGTCCTAGGGCATTAGCCATGCCTACAAAGTCATTATTTGGTGAGACAATGAGATGACCTAATGGTTGGTTACATCACTGGACTCCCACATGGTTAACTGCAGTTTGAGTCCCAGACCCAGTGGCTTAAAACTCATGCTAGGTGTGTGTGCATGCATGCTCTAAATGGCCAGAGGAGAAGGGAGAAGAAGGAATTGAGGCATGGTCATTCCTCCTGGGGGTGGGGGGAGGGGGTGATTTCTCACTTTCTGTCTCTTTGTCTCTCTGTCTTTCTGGCAAGTGCACATGCACAATAGCAAAAATCTCTGTAAATAAATAAATAAAAATATTATTTGGTAAGAGGATTTAAAATAAGGCATCAGGCTAATAATAGATGGGTGCTTTATTTTTAAAGCTCCTAAAACATATATAGTATCTCAGAACCAGCCCTGTAGCCTAGAAACTCAGAAAACCAGATCTCACATTTGAACCAACTGTGATTCAATTCTGGTCACTGGAGCCTGAAAAACACAGCCAGTGCCAAGGTGCATGTGTGTCCAAGAGCTCAACATGAAGGAGAAATGGAGGAGTAGAAATTGCAGCGTGACGATATCCAACTGGTCCCCCACTCTCTCTGTCTCTCTCTGTGAGTGCGAGTACCTTCTGGATATTACATACATTATCCTGTAGAGCAATACAGTTGATAAAAGAATCATCTAAATAAATAAATGTTAAACAATACCACTGAATAGCACAAATAAATCATTGGCTTTTGACTGTGAGTAGAGAGGGAGCAGGAGAAGATACACATCACTAAGAATTCATAATCATAGACCACCTTGTATATAATTATAAGTTTTAAATTACTTGAACTTGTGCTATTCATAGAATTCCAAGTGAGAATTTAATTTAAAATGGGCCAGTGTTTATGCTCCTTCAGATGCATCGAAGCATCATGAAAAGGTCCTATAAAGCAATATAGAAGACTTCTATGACTTTAGGTGGGCAAAAATTGCTAATGTAAGACAGATGGTCATACTGGACTACATGGAAAAGAAAATATTCTCTTTGTGAAAATTTATATTAAAGAGAGGTTAAAAGCAAGTCATAAATTAAGAGTAAGACATTTTTCCATCCATGCATGCAATAAACAAGAGATCTTATCTGGATTGCAAAGAACTCATACAAACCCATTGCACAGACAATCAACTAAAATGAAAAAAGAAAATAGAATAGGTTCTTTATAAATATTATATTCATTCAGGGACCATAGCTGGCATAATGGCTATGTCACTGGACTCCCGTGTAGTTGACCGCAGTTCGAGTCCTGGACCCAGTGGCTTAAACTCACAACGAGCACTTGTGTGTACTTGCTGAAGATCCCAAGAGGAAAATGGCGGAGAAGGGATTGCAGCATAGCCATCCCTCCCTGGTGGGGAATTCCTTGCTTTCTGTCTCTCTGTCTCTCTCTGTTCTTCTGGTGAGTGCATGTGTCCTATATAAAACCCTCTCAAAAAAAAAAAAAAAGAAATATTACATTCATTCATTCAATTAAAAACCATATAAAAGGATGCTCAGTTTTATTAGGCAGCAAGAAGTTAATCATTAAAATCACTATAATACAAACCCATATAAATGATGAAAGTTTAAAATAAAGAAAATAATGAAGTGTTGGTGAGAAAGTATATCCATAGTAATTCTCACATACAGTTCACAGAAATCAAACTTTATAAATCCATTTCAAAAATCCTTTTGGCAGTCTCACTGAATTGAACACAAACATATTACAGGACCCAGAAATTGCATTACTAGCATATATGTAATAGAAATGCACATATATGTGTGCCAAAATAATATGAATGGGAATGTTCAAAGAAGACCCTTACATAATGCCCAAAGACTGAAAATAATACATTTCTCAACAGAAGAATGAATAGATTGTGATTGATTCAGATAATGGATTATTATATAAGGAAGACCTGGATGACCTAGCGCTATAAGCAACAACTTGGACTACAATCTCTCTAACACAACAATGACAAAAAGAAGTAGCAAAAGCAAACCAAAGCACATGCATGCCTACAGAATACCACTTACATCATCAAATTTTGTTTTTATTCACTGATATCCATATTTATTCAGTTTTACTTAAAAAATGAAAATATTGGGACCAGCAGATGGTGCCATGCTTATGTTGCTTGATTCCCACATAGTTGACCGTGGTTCAAATCCTGAACCTGGTAGCCTAAAACTCATTCTGGGTGGATCTGCATATGTGCCCAAAATCTCGAGAGGTGAATGGAGGAAAAGGAACTGTGGCATGGTTGGGGGATGATTTCTTGCTTTCTCTCTCTTGAGAATGAAAAAAAAATTCAAAATAATTAATTTTTGAAAATCAATGTCAATGTGTAAGGTTTACTCCATATAATTTGGATTACACAAACTGTTAGTGGTGACAAAAGATTGTATGCTTTTATATTTTAATATTATAACATCTTATATTAATTAATTAATACAGGATAATACCTTTGTTTGCTTTTGATTTTTGCCATAGGGCATGAGTGCTCTCCAGAGAGAGAAAGAGAAAATGAGAAATCACCAAGTTTGAAAACAGCTAAAACTCATCAATATAATTATGTTAGAAAACAGGATAGTAGTCCAGGATAAAGAGGTTATTAAAGGGTGCGAGGTAAGGGAGGCTTCTGAGATCCTGGTAATGTTACATATCTTGATTGGGATAGGGCTTCACTGGTGCATTCATTTTGTGATATTTTCTTAAAAGCTTATTTTTTCGTTTCACGAGAGATACATGCACAGTGGAGGAGGATGGAGAGAGAGGGAGGGGAACATTCAACAGAATGTCATGCTGTGATTCTCTCCTCAGCTTTCCCAGAGAACCAGGATCATAGGTGTGTATCTGTATTAAGCATATGCATACGTATTGACTTGGGAACCAAACCCCCATCTTCCATATGATTTTTTAAAAGTACAACTAACAAGGACCAGCAGATGTCATAACGGTTATATTTTTGAATTTCCACTTAGTCAACCATGCTCTAAATCCTGGACCCAGTGGCTTAAAACTGCCTCCAGGCATGTGTGCATGCATGCTTAAGGTCCTGAGAGGAGAATGGAAGAGAAGCAACCGAGATCTGGCCATCTCCCCAGGGGATGATTTCTCGCTTTCTTCTTCTGTGTCTCTCCAGCAATCGCACATGCCCTTCAGCAAAAATCTCCCTTAAAATAATAATAATAATAATACAACTACTTAAGTAGATGCAAAACAAAAACAAAATTCAAGACAAGAAGTAAATAAAACAAAATTCAACATCTTCAGAATAAAAATTCATAACAGGTTAAGAATTTAAAACCATGTCCTTTGTATGTTATCATTGGGTACATTTTTCTTCAAAGTTCTGTAAAACTTACTGGTGAAGCTCTCTGAGCTAGGATTTTTGTTAATAATTAATGTAGTTAATTATAGACAGGGTTGCACTATCATGAGCCACCTGCCTCAGCCTTCTAACTAAGCACAGGCAGGCAGCACCATGCGAGCTCTTCTGTGATAGTCATGTTATGTTTCTCAGGTCAGCCTTACCCCTTCTTTCCAAAATAGAACAGGAGATCCTAAGTCAAACGGCTAACAATTAGACATCTAAGAACATAACTGATAGATATAATGTAGAGTGTATATTGGTTCTGTTCTTTCTTAAATGCATCCCTTACATAATTTTTAATAAATAAAATGCTTTTCCAAATTCATGTATAGTTTCCTAATTCTTGAGAAACACTAAAGATTTTTATCTTGTGTCCAGTTACCTTACCAAGATGTCCTATTTTGGGCTACTACAAATATTTTTTATTAATATTCCTTTTTTTAGCATTTTTTATCCCAGTGTTTATACTCACTTTAATATCTTGTCTCCCAATAATTACTAAAACTCTCAAAATTATGTAACCATGGTTTCTGTAATACATTAATATTTCTTATTCCCTCCCTTCTGGAAACTCTGGATTTAATTCATTCTATTTTTTAGTTCCACAAGGTATAAGTTTGGGTTGTTTAAGTTCTTTCTTTTTGAATATTAAGCATTTATTGTTATAAACTTCCCTCATTAAACTACCTTTGCTCCATTTAAAATATTTTAGGATGTTAGTTTTCATTTCTGTTTGTCTTAAAAAGCTTTTTGAATTGCATTTTAATTTCCTTTTTGACCCAATAGTTGTTCAAGAGTGTGTTATTTAGTTTCAACACATTTTCTGGTTTTCTTGCTATTATTGATTTTTATATACATTCTGTTGTGGCTAAAAAAGATATTTGAAATGGTTTCAATAATCTTAAATTTGCTGAGACTTGTTTTGTGAGCTAACATATGACTTGTCTTGGAGAAAATTCCACATATGCTTGAGAAGAATGTGAAGTTTTCTGTTGTCAGTTAAAAGGCTTTGTGTATATGTGCTAAGTCTATTTGGCATACAGAAGTGAAATCAGGTTTAATTACAAGTGATATATGATTACATACATAGAAAACCCTAAAGCAGGGGTCCTCAACCCCTGGACCACACAGTGGGGGTGAGCAGTGGGAGAGCAAACTAGGCTTTGTCTGTTTCCAGTTACTCCCTATCACCCACATTGCCACCTGGGCTCTGCCTCCAGGCAGATTATCAGGTGTATTGGATTCTCATTGTAGTGTGAAACTACTGTTGTGTGATTGTTTCATCATACACTACGATGTATAGTGGTAGAAATGGGGTGCATGATGGCTATGTTGTACGTGGGTCATCCCTGGACCAATATGCCCATCCCTGTCATGGAGGGATTGCCTTCAGTGAGGCTCTCTCTGGTACTGGGAAGGTTGGGAACCAAAACTCAACAACAACGACGACAACAACAGAACAAAAAACAAACAAACAAAACTTTGCAGAAATAATACATTCAGTAAAGTTGCAAGATACAGGGCCCCATGGCTTGGGGATTAAAGGAGTCAGCTTACATAGCCTACTATGTGGTTCAAATCTTAACCCCAGCAATTTGAAAAACATGTTAGGCATGTGCATGTGCTTGCCCCAAATACTGACAGGATGGAGAATTAGAGAAGGGAATGCAGTGTGAGCATGCCCCATTTGGAGATGTGTGTGCTTTCTCTCTCTCCATCTCTTGCTGTTTCCCTGTCTCTATATCTAGAAAGGACACACACACACACACACACACACACACACCCCTTTGCCAATTAAAAAAACAGTTACAATGTACAAAATGAATATACAAAAGTCTACTGTGTTTCTATAAACAAAATATCCAAAAAAGAATTTAAGAAACAATCCCATTCACAAAGCCAACAAAAGAATGAAATACTTAGGAATAAGCTTATTAAAGATGTGAAATACCTGTACACTGAAAATTACAGAACATTGATAAAGGAATTGAAATTGATGCAGTTGAATGGAAAAACATATTATGTTTATGAACTAGAAAAATACAGTCAAATGTGTAGAAGCCTAAAATGATCTATGAATTCAATGCAATCCCTACTGAATTATGAATAACACCATTTATTCATTTATTTATTTATTTTGCCAGAGAGAGAGAGAGAAAGTGAGAAAGCATCTCCCCGGGGGATGATCATACCATAATCCCTTATTAATTATTCCCAATTCGGTGACTTTAGACTCAAACACACACATGTACACATATACCCTTTAGGCATGTTTTTCAAGCCTCTGGGTCTGGGACTCAAACCATAGTTGGCCTTGTGGTATTCAGCCACTTTAATCACAGTGCCACCACCTGGCCCCTCAGTGATATTCTTTTCATAAATAGAAAAAATAATTCTAAAATTCATGTACCACAAAGAGCCTTCAATAGCTAAGGCACTCTTGAGCAAGAAGAATAAAGTTAGAGGATTAACATCCCTCATTTCAAAATATAATAGTTGATAAAATAGTCTGATACTAGCATAAAATCATACACAAAAAGCAACAGAATAGAACACAGAACCCAGAAATAAATATATGCATTTATAGTAACTGGTTTTTGAAAAATATGTCAAGAAAAACAATAGGAGATAATGGTTTCTTCAATAAGTGTTTTTGGATATACTACATATCCATACACTGAAGAATTAAATTGGGACCAGCAGTTAGCGTAATGGCTATGTCGCTGGACTCCCACATAGTCGACCGTGGTTCACGTCCCAGACCCGGTGGCTTAAACTCATGCTGGGCACGTGTGCGTGCATGCCCAAGATCCTGAGAGGAGAATGGAGGAGAAGGGATTGCAGCGTGGCCATCTCCCCTGGGGGGTGATTTCTTGCTTTCTGTCTCTCTGTCTCTCTCTGTCTGTCTGGTGAGCGCATGCGCACTATAGCAAAAACCTCTCCAAAAAAAAAAAAAAAGGAATTAAATTATACTCTTATCCAAAAAAGAAAAATAAATGGAGAAAAGTCTTAAATGTAAGACCTTACATCATGAAGCAGCTAAACGAAAACAAAGAAAAAAAGCTTATCTACATTGGTCTGGACAATAATTGTTGGATATGACAACAAAACAGAAGCGACATAAGTAAAATTAGATGTGTCATTTTATCAAACTAAAAGTCTTTTTCACAGCAATGGAGATAATCAAAAGAGTGAAAAGCAACTTCCAGAACTCTAGAAAATATTTTCAGAATATATATATATATATATGTATATATATATATGAGATTAAAATCTAAAATATGTAAGTACTGAAACTATTAATTAGCCCACTCAATAAAAGAAACCAAACCAAGATCAAATAAACGAGCAAAAACCAAGCAATAATAACACATAAATCTGCTTAACAAATTAATTAATTAATTAAACGGGGTCTGGTCCCATAGCACAGTGGTAAAGTACTGTACATGGAAAGTTTTTATCCTGCAGTTCTAGTACCTACCCAGGTAGCTTGGAAAACCTAAGAAAAAGTGATGGAGGAAAAGAAATTGCAGTGTGTTCATGCCCAAACTGGAAACAGGAAATGGAATTTTCTCTTTCTCTGGTGAGTGCACGCTCACTGGAAATAAAAAATAATTAAGTGGGAACCAGCAGTTAGCGTAATGGCTATGTCGCTGGATTCCCACGTAGTCGACCACGGTTCGCGTCCTGGAACCAGTGGCTTAAAACTCACGCCGGGCGCGTGTGCGTGCCTGTCCACGATCCTGAGAGGAGAATGGAGGAGAAGGGATTGCGGCGTGACCATCCCCCCTGGGAGGTGATTTCTCGCTTTCTGTCTCTATGTCTCTCTCTGTCTGTCTGGCGAGCGCACGTGCCCTATAGCGAAAATCTCTCAAAAAAAAAAAAATTAAGTAAAAAATATTTTTCAAAAGAACAAAGACCTTAATAGACTGGTTATATTTTTTCAAAGAAGGTATATAAATTTCCAAAGTATATGTAAAAACGCTCAACATCTCTAACCATCAGGAAAATGCAAATCAAAACCACAATGAAATATCACCTCATACCTATTAGAAAGATTATTATCAAAGAGAGCCATACTGATAGCAATTCTAAAAGATTAAAGTCCTACATGTCAAAATCCTAAAAACTGAATCTTGAAAACCACAAATCTCATTTTAAAAAAAAGAAAGCCTATATTTAGGTAAGTAGCATACTAAAAGTGCGGGACAGGATTAGTACAAATTTCCCCCTCTCTTTTATATTGTCAACATTATTTTAAACAATTTGCTACATTACCCACTTCATCTCATCATTTCCCGTACTGGATGTATAAATTCTATAAAGACTTGGAGAGCATTGCTGAGCAGCAGGACAATACTCCACTACAGATGACCTGCCCTCAATATATTCCGTTTTAAATTGTCAACCACACCTCAGTAAAGTCAGATTAGGAGAGGACGTGGCTAAAAAAGCAGAAAACAATAAGTGTGAGCATAAACACCTTAAAAATGACCTTTCAGTTTTGGTTGTCAGTATTAGTGCTAATGCATTAAAAATAACAAAAAGATAAGAAAATGAAAAATAGCTCATTCTTCATTTCTGAAGTGTGGTCTCTTCTATAAAAGTGTCCTTGACTGTCCTAGATAGACTTTGTATCTTTGCTGTATTTCTTCTGACTTTCATACATGTCTATCTTATTGTACTTATCATATTTTGCTGTGCTTATAGCTATGGCTGTCTCCCTGCTATACTCTAACAGCCCCGAGTAAAATTCAGGCTGTTGTCTGTATGTTCAATACTTAGCACCATACCTAGTATAAAACAAAAACTCAATAAATTTTAGCTGAAAGAATGAATAGATGGTATGATGTACTCAATAATTGTTGCTAATGCTTACCTGATTCACAGAGGAAGCTTGATCTCTTGTTTCGTCTGTTCCAATCGGCATTTGTCTCCTGCATAATTCATAGTAACAAAACAAACAGATGCCCAAAGATTTTTTTTTTAGACTTTGAAAATCAAATATTATTTCTATGTGTAAAATAAACTAAGATTTTGAAAACTTAAATGCTAATTTATAAGAAACTTACATGTTTTATTATGTTTATATTACATCAATTATTTACAGAACTCAAAAGTTTGTAGTTGTGTCTTAGGGTGTTCACAAGACCACTCACACATCTGGTGATCTTTGAAGAATTTATTACTTGGCATATAGCAGTACTCAACTCTAAGACTCATTATAATACAAGGACACGCACTAGGGCAAGTAAAGGGAAAAGATACAGGCTGAGTTTGGAGAAATCCATGCAGTCTTCCCCTTGTTCTCTTTGATAATAGGAGCTACTTGAGTTTGCTCTTTTCTCCAACAATAAAAAATTCAGCAATACATGCACATTTCTGCTCAAAAAAGTCCATTAGAAGAAACCCATCACTCAAAAGTTTTTTTTTTTTTGAAGCCTGTTTAGGTAGGCACCCTCTGCCTTAGCATATCCTCAAATTCTAGACTCTCAGAAGAAAACCAAGTGTTAAATGAGAATCACATCTTCTCAGTAAGGGGGAGCTTCATAACTGGGTAGAAAGCTTTCCCAGTCAGCTTCTCAGACATCAACCAAAGGCTGACAGATTTTGTAAGAAAACCCTTGTAAAGATAGCCATCTCAGGGCCATCAGGTGATTTGGTGGTTAAGGCACCCACACGACTTGCCGTGGTTCGAGTCCTGGACCTGGCAGCTTGAAAATCTCACCGGGCATGTGTGCATGCATGAGTACCCAAAATCCCAGGAGGAGAATGGAAAAGTAGGGATTGAGCCATGGCCATCTTCCCTTGGTGGTGATTTCTCACTTTCTCTTTCACTCTCTCTCTCTGTCTCTTTATCTCTCAGATAGATAGATAAATAAATAATAAATAAATAAAAGTAGCCATCTCAAACCTGCAATGTCACTTCTTTTCTGCACAATACTATTCATCGGCACACTAAAACTGATCACCTGTGAAATGCACTGATTAGCAATAGACTGATTAGTCTACTCAAGGGGAAAAGAGTAGCTGTATATTTTTAATGAAGCTAGCAATAGGAATAACGTGTAAGTAGAAATAAAAAGCAGAGAGCAGGCTCTCAATACATGGACATGGTTCTCTACACTTGTCCAAGAATTTACCCTGCTCTAGCAAGCAGGTCCCGTGCAATAGATTTCTTTTCTTTCCATGTTTGAGAGCTGAAAGCAAGTCACCAGAAATAAACCTTCTGACAGAGGTAGGCTGTGTATAACATGTTGGAAAACAGAATGTAAATATTTACAATAAAATGCTCAATCTATTTCTCGTAATAAATCAGATATTTGTGGACATTTGGTACTCATGTGGAATTAATATAATGGCAAAGTCAGAAATGTACATATTACCAGAAACAGTTAGTAAGAACAATTAGACAAAGCTTTCAATTTTTTCCTTTTTAAGTAAAGGACTTAAAATATGTTCAGTAATATGACTACTTGAAATGTTAAAGTCGTTATGGAATTTTCTTTCTAGCATAGCTCATTTTCTTAACGTAGTTAATGGGATACTGACATAAGCAGAACAATGAGCTATGCCCAATACACACTTGTTGAATGTTCATTTATAATAAAGCCACATACAGACGGCATATTTTGGTAAACATACTACATTTTAGCAATTATATATAACAATTATAATTATTATGCACTATAAGACATGAAAAATGATACCTTTTCAATTTAACTTAATCATGGAGCAGTTATTTGGAAATAATTTCCAGTGTACTCCTATTTCAAACCAAGGTTAATTCCTTAACAAATTTGAACCAGTTAATGCTATGCTAGCAATAGAACCAAAAACATGGCTTTGATTCCTATGATGACAAGTTGGCAGCTAACAGAGGAAAATCTATTTCATGGTCATAGGCTGTACTCTGAATCTTTGTTGGTAACTTTCCAACAGCAGATAACTGATCATTGGTCCCAAACTACTGAATCAGCACCAATAAAAGTCAAAGAACCCTAACTGGGTCCTTCCACTGAAGGCTGCAGGTATGTACTGTGAACTGCTGTCTTGTGATTTGCACTTGGGTAGACTCTCTTAGGATTGCTAAAATTTCTATTATGGTATAATTAATTTCTGTATGCTTACTTAAAGAATTTCATTTTTGTATCCCAATGAGACTGTAAGATCATATCCCATTTAGTTTGTTTATATTTGAAGTAAAATAAATAATACATACCTCTTCTTTTGGACGATTAAGATTCAAAAGTGATACTGAGGGCCTGGGAAAATTTTTTGTGGGTGAGGTTTGAGCTGAAACAATTGATTCTCGAGCTGACATGTTCGTATCTCCTAGAGAAAGAAGAAATTTATTTGTTTATTTATTTTTCTTTATGAGGAAGAGAGATGTAAAGAGAAGGCAAAGGGGAAAAAGGAGACAAAAGAGATAGGTATTTTTGTCAGTCTTACTATGTTAGCCTTCTAATTACCTAGGATTACTAACTCACAGCACTACACCCAGAGTTTTCAAGCTGGCCCAGAAATCAACCCAGATGTCTCCCCATGCAGATGCCAGCAGTGTTACCATGGACGGGACAAAAAAGAAAACTTTAATTAATGAGACAATAATACTGCTAGAAAAAGGTGACTTCTAATTTATAGCATTGCTCCAATATTCTGTCTGCTCAGCTACTGTAATGACTGGGATTACTATATTTAGGGACTCATTTGAATTAAGAAAGAATAAATAACAAGAATAACATGACTTTTTTGATGCTTCCTGCTTACAAGTTTCCAGCTGTTCACTACTGCCTTCAGAGACAAGTCTGAAACTCTGATTCTAGTTTATTTATCTTTACAAATCTTGTTGTATTAGTAGATAATTTTAACAATCTTTGTTGTTAAATTTATTTCATCGTCTGCAACTGAACATAGTCCCTGCCATAATTAACTGTTTGCCTTTTGTTGAAGTAGGCAGTGAGAAATCACTAATGAGTTGAATAGGGAAACAAACAATGGTAAGACTGCTCTCGTAGCAAAATATATGGTGGGCTAAAAAAGAGGAAAAATAACTTAGAAAAATGTTATTGTAATAGTCAAGAACAAAGGAAAAATAGGGGCCAGGAGGTGGTGTGGTAATTAAAGCACTGGACTCTGACATGGCCAACTGTGGTTCAAGTCTGGACCTGGTGGTTTGAAATTAATGCCAGGAATGTGTGTGTTTGCATGCCCCAATCCCAGGAGGATAATGAAGAGAAGGGATTGTGATGTGGCCATCCCCCCACAGAGTGATTTCTCACTTTCCCTCTCACTGTGTCTCTCTAGCAAGCACACACATACTAGGACAAAAACGTGAAAGAAAAAAGCAGTGAAAATGGAAAAGAGTGGCGTGCTGAATAAAAGGAGGTAGATTAGACATAAAATGAAAATGTGAAGATGGCAAAAAAGAGCAAACAAGTCAAAGATCAGTCAGATTTTGTGTCTTGGTGAAAAGAGAGGGATCAAGAGGATGAGGACTTTGGTTTTGTACGGAATTTGAAGTAGTCATTAGCTAGTGGATGGAAATATCTAGTATTTTCTATGTGAGCATGTAAAACATATATGAAATTTTTTCTTAATTTTTTTTTAGTATTTATGTCACAGGGCACAGGCACTCACTGGAGAGAGAAACAGAGAAACAGAGAAACAGAGAGAAGGAAAGTGAGAAATAACTCCCTGGGGGGGAGGATGCAGCCATGCCACAGTCCCTTCTCAATTCTCCTCCTGGGATTTTGGGCATGCACACACATGCCACAGGCATTTTTTTTTTTTTTTAGAAGTTTTTGCCTTAGGGTACATGTGCTGGCGGGGGGGGGGGGGTGACTGAGACAGAGACAATGAGAGGAAAAGTGAGAAATCACCCCCAGTGGGATAGCTAAACAACAATCCTTTCTCCTCTATTCTCTTTCCAGGATCCTTGGTGTGCACACCCAACATGACTTAGAAGCCACTGGGTCTGAGACTCAAACCGTGGTTGGCCATGTGGGAGTCCAACAATGTAACTACTGCCCCCCCTCCCCCCACCCCAGGCATGATTTTAAACCACAAGGTCCAGAACTCAAACCCCGGTTAGTCATGTAGAAATCCAGCACAGCCACTACTCCACCTGCTGGCCCTACATGGAAGTATTTTTAATAGCTTGCAGAAGCCAAATGAGGTCAAATGCTTTAGGTAATGTGTATTTCATTTAAGGGGACATATGAAGCGAGATATAATTATTGTGGAAAAGAAGTAGTAGCTGAGTGTGAGGACATTCCTGGGGACATTCACTGTATTGCAACCTGCTTAACCACAATATGTCAGTATCTTACTCTACCTTTCACTACAAAGTCACAGCAGAGATCTTAGCTATACTACATTTTGTAAATTACAATCTTTGCTGATTCTACCAGGGATAACTCAAATATATAGACTGGCTATAATATCTATATTCACAAATATTGCATCATTTTTACTTTATTTTTCAAAGTATAATTTTTATAACCAGACAAAGTAACTTAACAAACTATATGATGAAACACCGATTGAGGCCTTAATAACAGAACATTTTCTTACCTCTGTCATTAAATGTACTTGAATTTTTAGTTATCACTTCATCTTTCTACATGGCACAAAATAAAAGAGAAAAATATTCATTAGTAATTGTACTTCCCCAAAAGATTTTGCCTTCTATCACTCAAACAAATGAATGTATGGTTTTCCTCCTTTATCCTCTAACTGCTCATGAAACTTGTCTCAAGAAATGGACTGGTCTGAGGTGTCTTTCATGTTGGGTAAATTCTCTTTAAAACTCAAATGATTTATAACAATGAGATGATTTTAAAAATAAAACTAATAATAATAACAATTATTATTACTATCATCTCAGGGACCATACATATTATTGACTTCCTAAGATTCTTTCCAGTGAATCTCATATTTAACTAATTCAAAACTGAGCTCAGGGCCATGGAAACCAGCAGTTAGCGTAATAGCTATGTCGCTGGACTCCCATGTAGTTGACCGCGGTTCGTGTCCCAGACCCGGTGGCTTAAAACTCATGCCGGGCGCGTGTGCGTGCGTGCCCAAGATCCTGAGAGGAAAGTGGAGGAGAAGGGATTGTGGTGTGACCATCCCCCCTGGGGGGGTGATTTCTCGCTTTCTTTCTCTATGTCTCTCTCTGTCTGTCTGGCGAGCGCAGGCGCCCTATAACGAAAATCTCTGAAAAAAAAAAAAACAAAAAACGAACAAACAAACAAACAAAAAACTGAGCTCAGGGCCAGCAAACTGCATGGCAGTTAAGATGGCTAGATCCCACATGACCAACTGTGCAGTTTGATTTCCAGACGTGAAGGCTTGAAAATCACATCAGGTGCATGCATGTGAGTGCCTCAAATCCCTAGAGGAGACTGGAGAAGAAGAGACTGAGGAATGATCATTCCCCCAGAGGGTTTCTCACATCTCCCCTCAGTCTCTCTCCAGTGAGTGCATGTGCAACATAGCAAAAATGACATTAAAAACTCCAAACACCCACCAAATTGAGTTTAATATCTAGCGATGCATGCACTTACTTTTCTCACAGTACCCTATATTTCGTTTAAAGGCACAGTAACCCATTCAATGATTGACTCTAAGAAGTTTAGAATCATTCACTTTGTCTTACAAAAATCCCGTCCAACCCATTCATACCCAATCTAATCCATTCTAATATTTACTAAAAATACTGTTTAGAACAAAATGAAGCTCATCATTCTGTACTCCTTTCATTGTAATAATGCTTTTGGTCTGTTGCTCTACTCGATGATGAGTCTTTTAGGGAAGGAGTGTTATCTTATTCCCTTTGTATCCTATGTGACACTATTTCCCTGTTTTCCTTTCATCTGGCTCAGCACAACACTTGGTAAAAAGTATGTGCTCAATAAATACCAACCTTTATTATTGATAAAGTTGCTAAATAACTTTTTGGATTAGTTTTGGCTAAAATGCATTGTGCTTTTAGCACAAAGCTAGCTCAACATGTTCTCTGAAAAAAACGTAACTAATGACTAGAACCCAGTATCTGTCCCAATCAGTATTGTGTTAGTAAAGATAACAGTGCACAGTAGTAAAAGTTAAGTACATAAATTAACATTCAATATTCAAAACTTTGAAACATAGTTTTATACCTTTTGTTCTATACCATTATTGTCTTGTGCATCTGGCTGGTAAGTAATTGAAGATTTTTTCGTAACATTCTTTGAACTATTCTGAGTCAGCTTAACAGTATTTACTTCATGTCCTGAAAGTAAATGAAAGAGAAATTTAATAGTTATTTAAACAGCTTTATTAAATTATATTTGAAGTACAGTTAATTTTGCTTATTTAAATTACATTATTTAATCAGTTTTGAAAGATGCATATAACTGAAACATCACCACAATATCATATTTTAATTACCCTTTAATGTTTTCTCTTGCAACTTTGTAATCCGTCCAAATCTATTCCTAACTCTCACCAACATTGATCTGTAACTATCACTCAAATTTAGTTTGCGTTTTTCAGAACATTATGTGACTGGAATCATATTCTTTTTTCTTTTTTGGGGGGGAGAGGTTTTTGCTATAGGGCACATGTGTTCGCCAGACAGACAGAGAGAGACAGAGAGATAGAAAGCAAGAAATCATCCCCCAGGGGGGATGGCCACGCTGCAATCCCTTCTCCTCCATTCTCCTCTCGGGATCTTGGGCACACACGCACATGCGCCCGGCATGAGTTTTAAGCCACTGGGCCTGGGATGCGAACAGTGGGCGACTACGTGGGAATCCAACGACATAGCCATTATGCTAACTGCTGGTCCCTGGAATCATACTCTTGATTTGTCTGATTTTTTTTCACTCAACATATTACATATTTCAACAGTTCGAAACTTTTGTTCTTGTAAATATTAGTTGTAAGGATATCTCACAATTTTTTATCCACTCATCTGTTGTTTCGTACTATTTTTATTAAAGTTTATTTATTTCCTTTCATGAGAGAGAGAGAGAGAGAGACATAGAGAGAGGAAAAGAGAGAGAGAACATCGAGAACCATCAGCAGGGCCTCATGCTGCAATTGCAGGCCCCTCTCTCAGCTTTCCAGCCAGCTGTGTTCACCAGCACACGTACGAGCCTAGCAGGTGCAGGTCAACTCAGGAACCACAGCTCTGATATTATAAATGGTGCTCAGCCTTGGAGAGTGCAACTCTACCACTGCTCCATCACGGCTGGGACAATCTACTCATTTGTTGATGAACTTTGTGTGGTTTGAGGCTTGGACATTTTATAAGTAATCTTTATGAACTTTCATGCCCAAGTCTTGTGTATTCACATATTTTTCATTTCCACTGGGAAAATACTAGTAGTGAAATGACTAGGTCAAATGGCAGGTTCATGCTTAAAGAAATACTACACTGGGAACCAGCAGTTAGTGTAATGGCTATGTCTCTAGACTCCCACGTAGTCGACCGCGGTTCATGTCCCGGACCCGGTGGCTTAAAACTCACGCCGGGTGCATGTGTGTGCGTGCCCAAGATCCCGAGAGGAGAATGGAGGAGAAGGGATTGCAGCATGGCCTCCCCCCTGAGGGGTGATTTCTCACGTTCTGTCTCTATGTCTCTCTCTCTCTGTCTGGCGAGCACACGTGCCCTATAGCAAAAACCTCTAAAAAAAAAAAAAAAGAAGTACTACATTGTGTTCCAAACTGGCTGCGACATTTTACAAATTAAGAAATTCAGTTTTTTCACTTATCAGAAGAAAGGAAATAATAAAGATCAACATGATACTTAAAGAAATAGAAGAGTAAGAGAGAAAATAATGAAATCAATAGCTGCCTTTTTGTAAAGTTCAGTAAACGCAATAAGCCAGGTTGATCATAAAAAAGAGAGGACACAAATTAGTACCACAGAGTATATAGATAATTACCAAAAGGAAAATAAGAGAATGCCATTGAAAACATGGCAATAAATTTGAAAACTTACGTGACAGAACAATTTCTCCCAAAACCTCATGCTACCCAATCCCTTTTGCAAGTACATAACAAGAAGAAATCTGTATCTTTTAAAGTAATTGAGGCCCACCAATGGTGGAGTGGTGGGATAAGCAGTAGGGGCGCTGCTGTGTGATGTTCGAGACTATGTGAGAATGTTCCCTTGAGCATCTGAGCACAGCAGAGTTTGCGCCTATGATCCTGAATACCTGCAGGTCACAGGGATGGGGGAAGGAGTGCAATGAGAAAACCCTAATGAAAGTCTCTCTCTTGCTTTCTCTCTTTCTTTTCCTGGAAATAAATAAAATTTGGGGGCCAGCAGATGGCATAAAAATTACACTGGACTCCGACATGACCTACTATTGTTGGAGTCCTGGATCTGATGGCTTGAAAATCATGCCAGGAGTGTGTGTGCATAACCAAGATCCTGGAAAGAGTATGGAGGAGGAGAAGAGACTGTAGCGTGGGCATCCCCCTGGGGGCTTATTTCTCACTTTCCCTCTCTCTGTCTCTGTCTCTCTGGAAAGCGCACATGCCCTAGGGGAAAAACATCTTTAGGAGGAAAAAAAAAAGGAAAATTTCATAGGAGTTAGCAGGTATTTTAAAACCTTTTAACAAAAAAAGCTCTGTATTCCAGTAATTTTACTTCTTAATTGTACCAAATATCTAGAA
Source organism: Tupaia belangeri chinensis (assembly GCF_000334495.1). Classification (NCBI taxonomy): domain Eukaryota; kingdom Metazoa; phylum Chordata; class Mammalia; order Scandentia; family Tupaiidae; genus Tupaia; species Tupaia belangeri. Next base: position 473,809 of record NW_006159540.1, read on the forward strand.
AGGAAATTACAATTAATTCTACATTAACTGTCCCAAAAAATTGAAGAGTGAATAGTTTCTGTCTTGGACTTTGAGTCCAGGTTCACTGATATAAAATATTATAAAGCATTAAAAGGCAAAAATTGATTAAACCACAAACAAAGATGTAAGAATTATTAACAAAACAAAGTAAAATCAAATCCAACAATATGTTGCAGCGATATTACATCATGAAAAAATGGAGTTTGCCTTAGGAATAAAAAGTTTGTTTAACACTCATAATTCTGTCAAAGTATTTTACCATATTAACTGAAAAAAAATAGAGAAAACACAAAGATTCAGAAAAAAATGATAAAATTCAATATTCATTCATAATAAAACCTCTTAGAGAACCAGGAATAGAAGGGGATGTACTTCTGATAAAGGCTCTCTTCAAATTTCTATAGCAATTGTGTAACAGATGCAATTTTTCACAGCGTTTTTCCTAAATATGCTTAATGATATTTAAAGTTTTATCTTTGGACAAGTGCCACAGATAGACTGGTAGCCTCGTTTGTTTAAAAATAGTATTTTCCATCTACTATCCTTTCCTCAGATATCACTCATTCTTTTACAAGAGAAAGACGTATCTCGGCTGCATTAAACACTACATTTTTTTTTACCGGATCCTTTTGCCTTAGGTATCTGCTTTAGAAACTAAGAATTTGATATTATCATTCACATTTAGTTGATGTGGGGTTGTTGGTATTGTCATAATTGTAATAACTCTGGTGTGTTATCACCTATTTGGACTTTAAACATAGAGCTCAAGAAGCTTACAATTTAGTTAACTCAACCTCAGTGATTCTGAGGGTAGAAGACAGGCTAGGTTAAGACAACCCTATCTCTCCCCAGGATTCTGAGTCTTGATGAAACTAAGCAAACTGTATATTCAGGAAAAAACATTTGAACCTTATTTTCCCTAGACTTTAAGTAATGAGAACAAATGGATTAGACATTTATACTTTAATTTTTCCTTTGGCATTTCATAATGAGAGATTAGTCATACATTTCAATTTTGAACAGTCTAATAATTTATTTATGTTAAATTTGGTATAGGGTGTGTCTGCTCACAGGTAAGACACAGAGAGAGATGGAAAGTAAGAAAGCAACCCCAAAAGGAATAGCCATGCTGTAATCCCTTCTCCATTTTCCTCTCAGCATTTTGAGTACACATAACAGAGGCCTGGCACATCCTCCAAGCCCCCAGGTCTGAGATTTGAACGAAGTTGGCCATGTGGGATCCAGCTGTCTTAACTACCATACCACTGGCGGGCCCAAATGTTCTTATATTTTTGATAATGTATTATTAGTGTGTTTTTATGTCATAATTTGGGCTGATGGTCTAATCTGGTAGACTGTGATGGACAACATAAAGTATACAGAATGAGATAAGGATGAGAAAGTGACATTTTAATAAGGTCCACAGTGGCTTCAGAGTTAGTATACTTCATATCTGACCCATTTTTGAGTTTTCTAAAACTATTTGGAGTATTAGGGGACCAACAGATGGTGTAATGGTTATGTCGCTGGACTCCCACATAGTCGACCGCAGTTGGGTCCTGGGCCCAATGGCTTAAACTCACACCAGGTATGTGAGCTTGCATGGCAAAAATCCTGAGAAGAAAATGGAGAAGGGATTGCAGCATGGCTATCCCCTTTGGGAAGTGATTTCTCACTTTCTGTTTCTCTATCTCTCTCTGTCTTTCTGGAGAGTGCAAATATCCTATATTTAAAAATATTGACAATCTGTTGTGTATACTATATTGTATATTTAATAGACAGTTCGTTGTTTTCTAATATCTAATAAAAACATTAAATTATTTAGTATTCAAATTCTAAAAGAAATAGAGACTGTAGAATGGTTGATACACATTACTCTAAATCAGTCATTTTACAAAAAAAAACCAGAGGATTTATCTGCATTTAAATGAAAAAGGCCATCAATAAACTCAGTCTTTTCTCAATTTAGTATTTAACATTTCTTATCAAAGTGCTCCATTACCATATGCTCCTTTGTATGTTTTTAGGTCATCAACAGCATACACTAACTTCGTATCATCATAAGACTTTGTTTTCTTCTTTGGAGAAGCTTAAAGAAATGAATCAAAACATTTATTTTTAATAATGATGGTAACAGAGTTCCCCAAGATAGACTATTTATCCTTTTATGCCCCAGAGGAAGTGAACCATAGGCTAATCTATATGTCGGACTGTGGAAAGAATAAAGATGAAGGGATGTCAAAAAGGAAGAAAGACACTTATTCTTGAAATATTATCCCTTCAGGTTGAAACATATACCTGGAAGTATAGAATTTTCTTTTGAAAGAAGGAAAAAATCTGCATCTGGCACAATTGAAAATGTCATTTTCTCTGTTGAGAAGCTTATTAGCACACTGGCTGGGATGAAGACCCACTAGCCCATACCGGCTATTACAGGTTTTGGATGTGCCTTATAGCTTGGTATAAACAACTATGTGGGAGTGTGTGTGTGTGTGTGTGTGATTGCAGTTATCAAAAGGAGTGATAGTTATATGTATGTGTTTCCCTTCTTTGTAAAAAATGTAGCTACAGGTTCTTTTTAATTTATGTGGGAGAAGGATTCTAACTGCCTGTGTGTTTGATGGGTTTTATCACAGAGGTAAAAGGTCAGAGTGCTCTGTCTCCCTGCTAACTGATCCCTAAAGCAGATTCTTCTAAGATTCCCTTTTTCTTTCTCTGTCATTCTGGGAGATGTCTATTTCATGGAACATGACAATGTCATTATAGTGCAATAATTTGATTTCATTTGTGAAATAGATATCCTAATTCTTTTGTAACTTTGAAAATATGAATTAAATTTATTTACACCACATTTTTTCTTCAAAAGAGTATTTGAGGTAGCAACTTAAAACACTTTTCCTGTTTTATGAGAAAGAAATAAAAAGACATAGGGTTGTATATATTTACGAAAGTGATTTCTTATGTGAAACAAGATTGAATCACTGCCTCAATGAACTAAATAGATTGGATAAACCAATTTAATGAACATTGGTTTAGTATAATCATTTTGACTGATGCTCTATCAAATACAAAGGTAAGAGTCTACTATTAGGAGTGATTAAGACAGTTGGAAATATGTAATAAGTGTATTGAGAATGTTCCAGACTACTGAAGAGATTCAAAGGATGGGGATTTTCCAATTGGGGCTATCAAGTGAAACTTAAAGAATTGTAGAATTTTGATAGATGAAGATAGTGTTCAGATTATTCTAGGAAGGAAGCAGAGAACCGAAAAAAGTAAACTGTGTTTTAGTAATGTTCAGTTGTCTCTTTTGACTGAACAATGGAATAAATGAAATGCTATGTGTTAGAACTTTTGAGTTCTTTTTAGAAACTATTTTGGGTCGGGAACCAGCAGTTAGCATAATGGCTATGTCGCTGGACTCCCACATAGTCAACTGCGGTTCGCGTCCTGGACCCGGTGGCTTAAAACTCATGCCAGGCGCATGTGCGTGTGTGCCCAAGATCCCGAGAGGAGAATGGAGGAGAAGGGATTGTGGCATGGCCATCCCCCCTGGGGGGTGATTTCTCGCTTTCTATCTCTCTGTCTCTCTCTGTCTGGTGAGCACACGTGCCCTATAGCGAAAAACCTCCCCCCTCAAAAAAAAATTATTTGGGGGGACGAGCAGTTGGCATAATATTTATATTGCTGGACTCCCACGTAGTCGATCGCAGTTCGCATCCTGCACCTGGTGGCTTATACTCACACCTGATGCATGTGCGTGCGTGCTCAAGATCCTGAGAGGAGAATGGAAGAGAAAGGATTGTGGTGTGGCCATCCCCCCCGGGGGGGCGATTTCTCACTTTTTGTCTCTCTCTCTCTTTCTGGCGAGCATACATGGTCTATAGCAAAAACCTCTCCTAAAAAAAAGAAAGAAAGAAATGATTTTGGAATATTATCTTTGTTTTCATATGATAAAGCTCACTGAGAGAGGTTAAGTAATTTGCTCAAGCCAATTACATGACTCCAAAATGGTAAAATAAGACTTGGATTTCAGCTGTCAGACTCCAAAACGTGTGCACATCACCCCCTAGATCATAGCCTCATTCATCAAGGAAATAGTGTGAAACAAACTGTGTGAGTTAGACTGGGAGAGAACTCTCGATGCTGATGAGTGTTTGCCTATGCAGCCTGAGCTTCATTTCATAGATAACAGATTTGGGGGAGCGGGCAGACGAAGAAACCCTCAAAACAAACTTGTAATTAAGCCACAGTAATTATAATGGATTTAAGCACAAAATAAATTTAAGGTGTGTAAAAATAAGAGCCAATAGAAACTAATTGTTAATTTATTGGTGTGGCATAGGGAAACTCCGAGCAAGAGATAGAAGCAATGGGGCACAATTCTGGTAATTCGTGGAAAATCATGTTCTTCCCTAAGAGTTGAAACAAGCGTATCTTTTTGCATTCTGGCCACAAATTTTAACTAGTACCAGGGGGAAAACTCACTAGTTTCACAATGTTATAAAGAAAAAAATGTAAGTAGAGACTGGGCATAGCAAAGCCATGGATCTATGTTCCTCCTTTCAAATTTTCTTCATTTTTTAATAATTTTTCCTTCTTTTTCCTCTCCTCTTACCTTCTCACTTCCTCTTTCTTTCTTTCTTTCTTTCTTTCTTTTTCTTTTCCTTCTCTCTTTCTTTCTTTTTTTTATTCTTTATTTTTCTCTCTTTTTTACATCTCCCTCCCCATACTCCATTCTGTCTGTTTTTATTGATTGGCAATTTAGTAGAATACCATGTTGATATAGAATAATTATATTTAAATGCAAGATTTTATAGTTTTAGTAGTAAAAATAATGCATTTTTTAAGTAGAGGGAAGTTGGTTAGAACTGCAGTACATGCAAGCTGATCTATTGAGCCACTTGATAAGATTATAATATTTCATTATAAATTTTCAAACAGGTTTATGTTTCATCTTGAATTGTAATGGGGAAATACCTCAAACTATCACCTAAAACGGATAACAAGGGGTAAGCACATAGAGTATTACGCAGGGACTTTTCATAGATATGCATATCCTACTTAGTTATATCATCTTTTATTGTTCTCACATTCGCAAAATGTTCCATCTTGTCCTCTGTATTCAAATGTATTTTTTCCCATATCATCTCCTTTAAAGCCAGTTTCTTGCATTTTTTGCAAATGATAAGCCATTTTTTTCTCTAATAAGGCTTGTTTCTAAAATATTAAAAAAAAATATTGGTTGATATCAATTTGCAACTTAGAAACACAAAACAAATAATTAAACATGAGAGTGTATTAAGAATGGGCAGTCATTCCAGTGTTGTAACATGCAAAGTTACATAGTTCAAGAATGGGAAGACAGCTAAGAGATAAATTTCTATTGTTACCAAGCCCAGAGACTATATTAACACTTAAATTCAACTTATCTCACTGCACTACTTCAAGGAACTAGTCTATTGTGACGAGATAGTGTCACTTATCCGTAACTATTTTGGAGAGTTAAAATAATTTTGTAATCTTCTTTAAGTGAAAATCTTAAGGAGCTCAATCAAAAGTCACTCAGGTCTACCATAGGTAAATAACACATAATACATAAAATGTAATTTCTGTTTGTGACTCTAACAATAACAGAAAGATTTCAAGAAAGCTCCTAATATTTAGAAACTAAACCCATTTTTTTTTTTTGGAGAGGTTTTTTGCTGTAGCCTGCATGGTGCACTCACCAGAAAGACAGAGAGAGACATTTGCTGTAGGGTGCATGGTGCACTCACCAGAAAGACAGAGAGAGACAAAGAGACAGAAAGGAGAGAAATCACCCCCAGGGGGCATGGCCACGCAGCAGTCTCTTCTCCTTTCTCCTCTCGGGATCTTGGGCATGTATGCATACGCACCTGGCATGAGTTTAAGCCACCGGGTCCAGGACTCAAACCGTGGTCAACTATATGGGAGTCCAGTGACATAGCCAGTATGCTAACTGCTGGTCCCAAAACTAAACACATTTCTAAACAATCAATACATCAAAGAAGAATTCTTTAAAATTTAAATTATTCAAAATGAATATTTTTAAAATATGCTAATAATTGACTATTACAGTTCAACATACAAAATGAATATAAATAAGTCAGTTTTCTTAAGAATTACTTATTTAACAGGACCAACAGTTAATGTAATGGCTATGTCGCTGGACTCCCACGTAGTCAACCGTGGTTCAAGTCCTGGACCCAGTGGCTTAAACTCACGCTGGGCACGAGTGCGTGCGTGCCCAAGATCCCGAGAGGAGAATGGAAGAGAAGGGATTGCGGTGTGGTCATCCCCCGGGGGGCGGTGATTTTTCACTTTCTGTCTCTCTGTCTCTCTCTGTCTGTCTGGCAAGCACACGCACCCTATAGCAAAAACCTCTCCAAAAAAAATTACATATTAAATTTTATTAATTATTATTATTACTATTTTAAAATTTTCTGTACAGCATATTCATTCACCAGAAAGAGAGAGAGGAAAAATGAGAAAGTAAGTCACTAGGTCCAGGACTGAAACCGCAGTCAGTGATGTGGGTGTCTAGTACCTTAACCACCATGCCATCTGCTGTCCCCAATCAGTTGTTTTTTAATATTAACATGTCAAATTGTAAAATGAATATTATAATAGCATAAAATGCCTAGTAGTAACTATATCAAAAGATATGTAAGGACTGTAAGAAATATTTAGAAAACCTAAGCAAATGGGGAGACAAATCTGGTTATTGAGTTGAACGGCTTCAGTATTGTCAAGAGGTCACTGTGCCCAAATTGATGTATAGAGTGAGCACAAGTCCAATCAAAATCTCCAAAAGATTTTTGGGAAAAAATTGATAGGCTAATTCTAAATTTGATATGGAAATTCCATGTGCTTATGATAGTCAAACCAAATTAAATAAAAAAATAAACTTGGGGGACCAGCAGATGACATAATGGTTACATTGTTGGATTCCCATGTAATTGACCACAGTTCGAGTCCCTGAACTTGCAGCTTAAAACTCACGCTGGGCACATGTGCGTGTGTGCCCAAAATCCCTGGAGAAGGGATTGCTGCATGTTCACCCCCCTAGGGTGTGATTTATTGCTTTCTGTCTCTGATCCACTGCAGTAGTCTCCACTAAAGTTAAAAAGGATTCCATGAATAGTAATTGAAATCAAAAAAAAAAAAAAAAAAAGAGAAAGGAACATGAGGCACCCTTTTGCTCTAGAAAGATGGATAATTTTAGAGACATTACTTATAGGAACAAAAAGAACAAGTTGGAGAACTCTACTGAAAAAAGTAGCAAAGAGTTAAATAATGAAAAATAATAATTACAGTAAGTTGGAATAAGCTGAGCCTGCCATATGAGCAGTCAGTCTTAGGTAATACAAAAGGGTACATGGGACAAACAGCATGAAAACACATACTTGCATAATTCAATTTCTAGTATTTTTACAAAATGTTTGTATGTATCAATACGAATCAAACTATATAAACTTCCACTTACACCTAGTTTGTCAACAATAATATATGTAGTGCTGTTATTCAGAAATTTATATCAATATTTGTTGACATGGAAAAATGTAATTGGTATTTTAGTAAATGAAAAAGCAATCTACAAAATAAACTATAAGGTATAATAATATATATTGCCATTTATCAAAATAAACACTCATAGAAACATTATAAGTGTGTGCACATGTGAATGTGTAGCAAAAGACTAATGAATCTTAGTGGAATTACACATATTTTCTTTTTTTAAGATGATTTATAGCCTAAATCATAAAATGTTATAAATTATCAATGTTAAAAACAGTCTAATAAAAAATGGTGGGGGAAATTGAGAACTTTTACCAGTAATTTCTGGTTCTAAAAAATAAATAAATAAAAATAAGCAGCTATTCAACTTTTTATATGGATTATAAGTACAGTTTATATTGTAAAGATAAATTCAGAAGTCGTTATTAGGTTATCAGAAAAGTCACCATGTATTTTTTTTTCTGCCTTTTGGTGCAAAAATGCCTCTTGACTTCTTCTCCAACAACCTAATATATCAAATTATAGGGCAATATTTTATATATTATATTCAAAATTTAATATAGTTAAAAATGTGAAAAATTGTACATAACTTTCAGTTTTGTATAATGTGTACCATTTGAGGTAACTGATTCATGGTCAATTTACAAAGTGATTTTCAATTTGAAAAATTAAAACTAACCAAAACTTCTTTTCAAAAAACCAGTGTTAGAGAAGCTCACCCTACCTTCCTGTCACTCTCTTCTCTGTTTCTACGTCGTTGCTCTTCTATCCTCTGTTCTCTTTTAACATCTTCTCCAATCTTTGTTAGAAGTAACATTTCTTTTGTCTTCCATTCCTAGAGAGCATAATGTTATTGTGCTTGGTGTATGTTTCCTTAATAATAATACCTTTGCATGAGATTTTTATCCCTCCAATATGCAAACCAGACAAAGCAAAGACCTAACAGTAATGAGGTCAAGAATAATAAAAGTCAGACACTACTTTTCTTACGACCCTCCTACAGGAATATAGGCATGATTATTTTTTATTAAAGCTAAAAATAATCCTCTTTATATTGAAGAATATAAAGGGACTAAATACACATAAAATACTTTTCTCAAACTGCCCTTGAAGAGCAGAATTGGTTCCTATATGGTTGGTATCTGCTTCATTATTTTATACAGCAATTTATATATCATAGTTACAAAAAATATGGGGAAATGATTTTTAACAGTATGATGTAGTTAAAATAATTAACAGATGAAACTGTCTACAGGTTTCCTCTCCATATTTTAAATTTGTTTTCCCTCACCTCTTCGATTTTTCTACGAAGACTAAGCTTTCTTCTTGTGTGTTCCCTCTGTTGTCTTTCTTCTCTATCCATTCGGAGTAGGCGTTGCTCTTCTGCTTTGCGCTCAAGTTGTTCTAATTCCCTATTTATCATATCCAAATATCTGAGTAAGAATGAAAACATTCCATGAAGTGAGTCAAGTGTTTCATTTATGAGGTGGTATGTACTTTGATATTCCCAAACCATCACCTAATTCGCTATTTATTACTCAGACTATAGGAATTTCACAATTATTCTGTCTGTCTAGTTCATGGTCCTTTAAGCCAACCTGATCTACCAACTCACCATGTTTTTTGTATGTTATGCAGTATCCCTACTTTACAGTGGTGCTTTTCTCAATAAGTGCTCATAACGGTAGTATTAAGTACATGAATTTCCAAAGTTTGAAATAAAGGAAGCAGTGACTTCAAATGTGGGAAGAAGAAACAGTACATTGGAAAAAAAGGAAAGAAACAGTCTAAAAAGTAGATAATGGATTCCTTATATAATTTACATGTCCTTGAACAAATCTCTTGTCCGTAGCCTGTATCCCTGGTAATCAAGTATTATGGTTATTACCATGAAATGAAACCATACACTGTAAAGTAATGCAGCCCAATCCCTCACCAACAGACAAGGAAACAGAAGTGTGATATTTCTTTACTCTCTAAAAAAGCGAGCTTTAGCATGGAATGTAATGTATGACTGTGACTGGGGAATATCTAAAGGAGCTTAGGTGACTTCGAGAGACAAAAGATTTTTATATTGACATCAGATTAAATTATGCATAAGCTTTTTTAAACCTTTCACTAACTTTTTCAAACTTAATGCTGTCATTCCTTAAGGATAAATCATACAAAGCTGTTAGTATTTGAGGCATGTGCTAAAGACACTTTCCTTCTCGTCACTACTCTAGAAAGGAACTGGGGTGGCCAGACAGTGGTACAGTGGTACACATGGAACTCTGCAAACCTAACCCACGTGGGAAGGCTCCATGTTCACATCTGGACACCTGACTATGCCAGGCACACGTGCCCATAATGTGGAGCTTGCCACAGTAGGTGGTGAATCACTGCATCAGGATCCCACTGTGGGGGGCTGTCTCTATGTCTGACTTTTTTGATAGTGAAAAAAAAAATAGATAAAAAGAAAGGATTTCGTATCTGATTTTTTTCTTTGGTCATCATTTTGGCTTTACCTCTTGGTCTCCCAGTTACCCTAACTTCTCTGGTATAAATTCCCCTTCAGAATCTTGTCATCAGTGTTTCCGATTTCCGTTCCTGTTGGTTCCCTTCCTCTCAACACAAATAAATTAGTGGCTAGTATTGTTTCTTTTTAAAACATACTTTTGATTCTTTATAATATTTTTTTTCTAACTTATTTGAGTCTCCAACATACACATAAACCGTGCATTCATTTCAATCTTACCTATGTCTTATTAACCGCTCCTGGTCCTTAATAGACTGGGTACCCTCCTGTAACAACCAGTTTTGGAACTGCATGATATCAAGGTGTTCGGAGATTTGATTGTGTTCCTGTAGTTTATGTAGTTGTTTTGCAAGCATTTCCTAATAAAAAAAAAATGTATTGTGCACATATAATAATAGTTTTTATACATTTCCCCAAAATAAAACCATTAATATTGTTATATTGCATAGTTATTTCTGTTTAACTGTATTTAAGTCTTTGACTCTATTAGCAACATGGACAGTTGAACCAAAATAAAAAATAAACATTTCATTTTATTTGCTTATTTATTCTGAAAAAATTAAGTGAAAAGATGGAATAAGAAGAAAAAGTCCTAGCACAGAAAGAGGAAAAATATAGATGGCTCAATGTATAGGAAAATCTTATTTTTATCCAACTCACTTAACCTTAAAATAAATTTGTAAACACACACATACACATCTTTCTCATTTCATCTAACTCGCTTGACTCTAAAATGTGAATTCACTTATACATGCACACATACTCACACACCCAATCTATAACTACTCACTCTGTATCCAAATATTCCATTTCACCTGTAAGAGCAGTTTTTGGATGAATGTTGTTTTGGATGATTACAGGTGCATGTGTATGGGTACACACACACACACACACACACACACACACACATACACAGACACACACACACATTCACTGTAAATATTCTTTATGTCACCTGTCAGACACAACAGCTAAAATACTGCTTATGTTCTATTGTTAAAGCTACTCTGAGTTCCAGTTTAGGAGTCTTGTCCCAGTAGATGCTCTTATTTCTTTCTTCGTTTGTTTGTTTATTTTTATTTGCTACAGGGCACATGCATTCACCAGAGACAGACAGATAGAAAGAGAGGAAAGGCGAGACAGCATCTCTCCAAAGAGGAAGACCACACTACAATCCCTTCTTTTTCATTCTTCTCTTGGGGATATGGGCATGCACACAGTCATGTTTATTGTGTTTTTCAAGTAACCAAGTCTGGGACTCCAACCAGGCAGTTGACCATGTAAGATTCTAGCCACCTTAACCACCCTGCCACCAGCTGTCCCCCAAAAATACTCTTATTGACCCCAGTTTAGTTAGAAGTAACAGATTAATCACTGCCAGCTACCTTTGGTGAATTGATATATGACCTAGTCTCTTTTCCATTCTTGACTGCATATAGAAATCACCAAGTATAATTTATTCCTACTTGAAATTTTCATTTGAAAAATATTTACTTTGTTAATTATTAAAGGTCAAAATATTGTAAGAAAGTAACTCCACATACAAACAAAATTTTCTTCCAAACCTTACATAATGAAGCAAATTTAAGTATTTAACTCACTTGTTCTCTTACATAGTTTCTTTGAAAGTCTAATTTTAAACTGGTAAGATATTGCCTGTACTTATTCAATTCCCTCAAGGTACATACAATCTAAAAACAAAAACAAAAATACATGAATACAAATATTTAAAAATTAATAGCAATCATCAAAGGAAAAACAGTAATGACATTTTAATATCAAGAAGAAAAAAGATTGGTAACAATTTTGTAAGTAGTATTTCTCTATACCATAAAAAGGAAATTTCTATCTAAAATATTAATTTATCAATATAATCTATACTGGGTCAGCAGATGGCATGATGGTTAAAGCACTGAACTCTCACATGGCTGACCATGGTTTGAGTCCTGGACCTGGTGGCTTGGGGATCACACTGGGTGCATGAGCATGTGTGCCCCAAACCCAAGGGGATGATGGAAGAGAAGGAGTTGTGTTATGGCCATACACCTGGGGAGGATGATTTCTCCCTTTCCTTCTCATTATCTCTCTATCCAACTCTCTCCAACAAGCACACGAGCCCTATTGCAAAACCTTAGAAAAAGTATATATACACATATACCTACCTACACATACACAAACACACATACATATATACATACACTCACACACACACATATATACATATACTCACACACACATCTATCTATCTATCTAGCACACATAATTTATTGGAGTTATTAAAATGATAACTATAATTATTAATTACATTAATTGTAATTAATTGTATTTATAAGTATGAATGTACTTACTCTTCAATCCCAATAAAAATATATTTTATCAGATTCTATTAGAGACAAATTTCATCTCAAGTTTTTAAAAAGCACATAGAAGGGCTGGAATGTGGCATGGAGGTAAAGGGCACTGAACTCCCACATGGCTGACCGAGGTTCAAGTTCCAGAACTGGTGGCTTGCTTTTTCACCTTTCTTCCCTCTCTCTCTTTCACCCTGTCCCTCTTGGTCAAAGTAAAATAAATAAATAAATAAATAAATAAATAAATAAATAAATAAAGTAAATTAAATAATTCTTTTTTAAAAAGACCATATAGAACATAGTTTTTGATTAATGTACAGTGCCATTAAAGCCAGAGAGTGAGAAAAATGCTACAGTGGGGAAGATTAGTGTATTTTTATATCCTTAAAATATTCATCAATCATATTTTGCTATTCCGAAGGAAAAAAGTGAAGGTATAATTTCTATATAGAAACTATTGTCTGATTTTCTTTGGTTCTAATACTGAGTAATTCATAAGCTGCTTACTAAGTATCCATTCATGATCAAAATAAAGACAATAAAGGCCCTCTAGTGAAGTGTAGAAGCAATCTTATATCAAGTTTTGAATGTTTTTATTGATTAAAAAAGTAATTTTCAACCCACTTTATTATTGCTGGTAATGTAGCCACCTTTCTTTAATCTCCTCAGAACATCTTTGCGCTTATAGTATGCTCTTAAATGTGGATCATGGAGACTTTTATATTGGTTTTCCAAAAGTCGACAATAAGGATCAGTCAGGTTAAAGCCATAAGAAGGTCGAAAAAGCTGCAAACACAGATTAAAGAATATTATATATAAAATACATTTGACATTGAAGTAAACTATTGAAAAAAAAAAACACAGTATTTACTGAAAATAAAAACTGCAAGAATCCAAAATGGGAGAAAGCTATCAAGAGAAAGATTTGAGTTCGAGAAGCTGAATTGTCTCTCTCTACTTTCTCGACCTAAGTGAATTATTTTAAAATCCCACTGTCTCTCAAATAATTTTTCCTTAGATTCCTCCACATCTTAGTTATGGATCTGAAAAGAATGGAGAACAAGGAAAGGAGGAATATATCATTTGTTTTACATTAAGTGTCAGTGCTAGAATTCTTCCCTTTCCTCCTCTTCTTCCAAATTAAGATACTATATTTAAAAGATAAAGGAATAATACTAATTATATTGTTATATCACAAGTGCCACCTGAAAATGAAAAAAATAATACAAAGTCTTTCACTATGAGTCATAATTTTTTTAGTTTTAGATTTGCTATAAGGTAAGTGTGTTCACCGGAGAGACACAGAGAAAGAGAGAGAGAAAGTGGTGAGAATCTACCCACATCGATTATGCTTTAGTTCCTTCTCCTCCAATCATCTCTCCAGATTTCGGGCATGCAGGTTATGTGTACATGCCCAGTGGGTTTTTTCAATCAGCAGTGAACTATACAGTCACTCCATGTAGGATCCTGCTGCCTTAACTACCACGTCAACTTGCTGGCCCATATAAACACAACTTTAACAAATAGCAGAAATAAAGTGTATGTTAAAAAGTCATTGTATGTTGAGGTATCTAATGGAAGAAATCCAATAATCTCTGGTTGCTACAATCAGAAGAAGTCAAATCTCTATTACACAGTCCAGTACACTAAAGGACCCATTTTAAAGGATATTTGTAGGAAGTTAGATTTTTCGTTATGTTTAAAGAATAAACACAACCTTTCATAATATTCTTTACATGTAAAAGGAGAAAAAGACAGTCAACATGTTTCTATACATGTTACTTTAAGCAGACAAGTTACTGCATCCTATTTATAAATTAAAAAATTACCCAATTAAGTTTTTCTATGTGAGTTGTTAGTGAATTTTTCAATTTCAGGATGGTGATAATAGCTTATAGGATTATCTCTGAAGAAGAAAATGTAGAGGATGAATGTAGGTGAGTAAATTGTGTTGATGTTGTCCTTGTGTTCTGTCTTTGGCCATAACAGCATACATTTTAGTCCAAAGTAATATCAAGTCAACAACTGGCTCAGATGAAAGACATTTGGAATATAGGCAAGATGTGGCAAACCAGAAAGCACCTACTCAGTTCACAGCATTCTCCATTCAATTGCTATCATGCCACATTGTGTATCATTCCAGATCTCCCTAGGGTTACCAATTTGTTACTTCTGTGTTTAGTCTGGCTACAGTTAAAACTGTAGTCCAATTCTTCAACACTAAGAAGACTGACTGGAAGGGATCCTGAACAGAACTCTGATTAGAGAGGTCGAATGATGTCTTATATGCAGACAAAGGGGTAAATGGGAGGAACTAGATACTATTGATAGCTTGCATTTAAAAGCTTTTGTGTTCTTTCTGGTCTTTTAACAGTAAGTTTTATTCCCTTTCAAGGGACATAATCAGAAAGCCAGATTTCCTGAAAAGGCAAAGAAAGGAATTATATATAGGGCAATGTCTCAAATTCAGTGAGACCAGATATGAAGCCCGTATCTTTCCTGGAAGGGAAGCAATCCGCAATAAATCAAAGAGCAGACTATCTCTTAAAACTTAGCATTTAGTTTCCAGCTTCCCTTAGCTGTCGAGACTTAGCTGTGACAGGCATATGTTTCTCACAACCAAACCTGAATGACTGACCTGTGAATAGAAAACATCTTTTAATAAATATATTCATTAGGTCCTGGATACCCTTCTGTGTCAGTTACAATAATTGATTCCAGTTAATATATATAAGTCATTACTTCATCCAGGAGATCTTACTAAAGAAGAAAGAAGGTCACAAAGGCAGTGTCAGAGAACTAGTTTGGCACCTAATTATGATTAAATGAATACATTCTGAGAAAGTTAATGTAATTTAAAAAAAAGAACATCTTTTTAAAAAGTAGTAGGCAGTGAATTAATAATCAACCAAGAAAGCAGTAATACATTAGACAGACTACATCTGAGAAAGCAAAGACAGAGCTAAGTTTACATGCTGAAGAGGAGTTTTATCACAAGTAATGGAATAGATTTTAAATACATTTTTGCAAAGCTAGGCTGTGGATGTGAACCCGACTGTGTAAGGTTGACAAAGTTTTTAATTAGCTTGCATGAGTCTAGTAGAACAGATTATCTTTCAAAAAATATTTTTTTTCACAAACCAAACTTTAGGAAATCATGTTTATTGCTATTACAGATTGTGTTCCCCCTAAATCATATGTTGAAATCCTAATCTCCAATGTGACCACATCAGGAGGTATGACTCTGGGAATTAATTCAGTTATGAAACTGAGTCCTTATAAAAGATCTCTTATACAAGAGACCAAAAAGAGCTAACACTCCTGGAAGTGCTTATAAAGGGTCCTTATCCACATCCAACCATGCAGACACCCTGAACTCAAAATTTCAGCCTCAGTGAGTATGGAAAATAACTTTCTTTTGTTCTTAAGCCATCCAGTCTAGACGGTTTGCTACAGAAGCCCCAGTTACTCAGTTATTAGGCAAACATCCAATACCAAGGCATAAGACACTACTGATGACGTCATAGACAGTGGAAGTATGAGATCCCTTACAATTCTTTCTTGTAGGCCTTTTTAAAATACTGATCCAAGTAATCACTCAACAAGATCGCCTTAAGATTTCAGCATTAGTTACTTAGAGGCTGGGGGGGGTTTGGGGTAGAGACAGCATTGCAGACTGAAAACATGAAAAGGTTTAGGGCAGTACATACACTATCCAGCATGATTAAGTGTTGCATGAGATCATACAAATCACAGCAATTAGAGCTCTAAGCAAAGATACGCTCACTGGGAGCTATAATAGTTCAGAAAATTTATTTAGGGATGGCTCAAATTCACAGATTTGGAAGAAATAAAGGATATGCCAGATTTGGAGGAAGGGTGGGCAGAAGCATGACTATATTAGGATTATACGCATGGGTAGGTGTAAAAGATGTCAGCCTGAAGAAACTGATACTCTGGTTTGGAGAAAAGATGGATGAAGATGCTGGGGGAAATCAGTCTTCATTAAGGCATAGTCTTCTTCCATTAAAGTGAGATTAAAGCACTAGACTTATTAACTCATTTTAACTCCAATTTTTTTGTTTTTGCACTTTGTGTGTAAAGTTGAATTTAATTAAAAATAAAATTTTAGAAAATTGTTTTATCAGGGCAGGCAGGTGGCATGGTGGTTAAGGCACTGGACTACCACATGGCCAAGTCTGATTCAAGTCCGGGACCTGACAGCTTGTTTTCTCACTTGCCTTCTTCTCTCTCTGTCTCTCTCTCTCTCTGGTCAAATTTTAAAAATAACGATCACAAATGGAATTAAAGAATTCTTTATAAAAAGGTATTTTTTAATAAAAGTTTAGTTCAACTTGCTATTGCTTAAAATCATAACACGTGATTAAATGCCAGCCTCCACTAAATAAATACCTTTTGCCTTTCAGTGAAGCATGTTCCTAAGTAAATCTAAACTTGCTAAATATATAACTATATATAAAAAGCTGTTTTTTTCATAAAAATAGTTAATATGCATCTGTCAATTATAAATTAAACAAGAACAACAGTCTAAATATTCTGGCCCATGATTGTGTCCAAACCATATTCGATGAAATTACTTTACATGCGATCTAAATGACTCAGTTAAATGTAGGTTTGATTTTTTTTCTTCCTAGGAATGTTAGTGTAAATCCCCTTAGTGATTTCGTATGATGCAGTCTCTGAATTTAACAGCATGAAGAAATGAAGAGCGATAACTGGTTTACCTTCTCACTTAAATTTGTAGTAAAGTATACAGTATCACTTCCTGGAATCATAGGCAGCTTGACTCCAAGAGGCAGATCTAGTAGTTGAGCCGCTCCGACCCCTGGAAAGTGGGTTTTGTGTATGCCCTGTCAGACACAATGGAGAGTTTGGTGTTTTCCTTTTAGATAGTCCTCATTTAGTCTAGGTTTACTGCTCATACCCCAACCAGGGACACCATACAATCAGAGTCGAAGGGCACCCCCTGCCAGACAACTTTGGAGCCTTACTGGCTCCCAAGTCTTCTGGGCCTCACTGCAGCCAACTGTGGCCAGCTCAAACCAAGCCACTGCCACCGGGGCCCCCCACCAGGAAGGCGTAGGTTTGATTTTTTTCTTCCTAGGAATGTTAGTGTAAATCCCCTTAGTGATTTCGTATGATGCAGTCTCTGAATTTAACAGCATGAAGAAATGAAGAGCGATAACTGGTTTACCTTCTCACTTAAATTTGTAGTAAAGTATACAGTATCACTTCCTGGAATCATAGGCAGCTTGACTCCAAGAGGCAGATCTAGTAGTTGAGCCGCTCCGACCCCTGGAAAGTGGGTTTTGTGTATGCCCTGTCAGACACAATGGAGAGTTTGGTGTTTTCCTTTTAGATAGTCCTCATTTAGTCTAGGTTTACTGCTCATACCCCAACCAGGGACACCATACAATCAGAGTCGAAGGGCACCCCCTGCCAGACAACTTTGGAGCCTTACTGGCTCCCAAGTCTTCTGGGCCTCACTGCAGCCAACTGTGGCCAGCTCAAGCCAAGACACTGCCACCGGTGCACCGCACGAGGATGCCAGCGCCAGAGCGGCGGTTAACAACCGCGCGACCAGTGTGTGGCGATCCCTGTCCCAACCCTCACAAGGCCTGCGGCCGACAGAGAGCAACGACGCCAGGTTTGTGGCCACTCACATCTCCGCACTGCTGGCTGTTCGCCGCCAGGCTGCTGGTGGCAGTCTTGGTGGCGGCAATGTTGGCAGCCTTGGAGCAGGAGCTAAGGTACAATTCCATGGCAGGCCGGGCCCCTCTGCCTGCCGGCGGCCCTCCCCTCTTGCCTTCTTTGCACCTTTTCCCAGTGGTCCCTCTGTCCCAACTGGACCGGGAATGACCAGTGCCGTGTGTCCGTGAGGCCCCTTCCCCGCGCGTTCCAGGTTCCAAACCGCGAGGGTCCCAGAATGCGGTGCCCTCCAGAGAGGTGGATACTTGCTTTGAGGGCTTCAACTCCTGCAGGGTTAAACAAAGCAAAGTGAAACGACAACACAAACAATCCTACAGACCTGATCTAAGAGAATGACTTTCAATATTTTATGTCCCCCTGAAAGTAGCTCCCCTTGGCCAATACACACCAACCAGTAAATCTTCCTTGGTGGGTAGCTGGCTAATTTCCCCTATAGTTTCATTCATGAGTGATTGTGTGACCATTCTAGGGTCAGAGGCTTGATATTTCACAGTCCCCCCAAAAGATACCATGACCACACCCATTCCCAGGCTCCCACAGTTTTTTTCCCACTCCAGGTCCCACATAGCTGACACTGGTTTCCTTACCTTCTCGCTACCTTCCTCTGCCTCTACCCTAGTTTTCCTCTTTCATGCCTAGCCCTCCTCATCTCTTTCCCATTCCCTCCTCTTTGCCTACTTTGCCTTATCTAGCAGTGCCCTTCTTTCTCTTCATTTAACCTATTCAGTCAACATTCATGAGGTGCCTCACTCTTGGACTAAGCACTGGAAATACAGGAATCAGTAAACTACGGGGCTTCCCTTTAAGGAGGTAGCTATTAATGTTAGTGGATTCTTTCTGAGCAGAAACTATCTGATATTTCAAGAGTCTGAACTTAGTTTTGTAGATGTTTATTTTTTTCCCCACTTCTATTCTCTGTTGCTTCTGGGCCATGCATGAAGTAATAATACCTAGTATTTATGGAGAATTTGCTAACTCCAGCTGCTGAGCTAAACACCCTTTAAAAATTTAATCTCCATAACAGCCTCGTCAATAATTACCCCATTTTTCAAGGCTAAAGGAAGAATGATAATCACTTATTAAATGGTGGCCTCAGAGGCTGTTTTCATAGCACATTCTACCCTTGCATTGGTTTCTTTATTTCAATTCCACTCATGTGTTTATAGAAGTCTTAAATTTGAAATCTAAACTTAGGATTATAGCCTATTGTCAGCTCTTCTCAGGGATGTCCTATAATCATCTCAGATTCAATATACTCGAATCTCAACACCTACACACATATCTCCTTCACTAACACAGGACCAACAAAGGCCTCATTCTTCTTGCTTTCGCATCTCTGTGACAATACCAGTGTCTACTCAAGCCAAAAATTGAGGAATGCATCTGGAGACCTCCTACTTCCCCTTATCCACACACATTCAATTGATTTCTATGTCCTGCTGATTTTATCACTGAAATGAATTGGTCCCCCTCTCTAATCCTATAATTTTATAAATCTCTCAATTAATCCACTCATTATTTTCTTTATTTGTGCCTTACTGTCATGTATCCCAACAATCAATCTTTTACCAAATTGATCTTTGACGGTAAACTGTTTCTCTCTTTTGAGTTAAACTCCCAGTTGTCTTCACAAAGACTTAACACAAAGCATGTCATAGCCTCTGTAGCTTCACTTCAGTGTTTGTTATTGCTGTTTTAACAAATTATGACAAACAGTGCCTTAAAAGTTCACAAACAGTTTGTTTTTATGGTAACAGAGGCCAAAAATTCAAAATGAATCGCACTGAGTTGAAACTGCTACATAGGAAGGGCTGAATTTTTCCAGGGTATTCTAGACACAATCTATGTCCTTTCCCTTTCCAGAGGTGACAAGTCACCCATCCTTGCTACCGCTAATCCAACAGTGTCACAGCTCCAGGTCTCTCTCTAACTCAGATCTTGGCCTCCCTCTTCCACAACTAAAGTTTTTGTTACTACAATGAGCCCATTAGATGATCCAGGATAACTTATTTAATTTAAGGTTAGCTATGAGCTAACTTATTTTTAAGACTTGTTAGGCAGGGCCAGGATAACCCTAAGTCCAGGATTAATAATTGCTCCATTCTGATGTAAAACTCTCCTCTGAACTCTACCTAATATTCCATCAATCAGCAGATTTTACGAGTATGGCTGGGTGGGAAAGGCGCTGGGATCAGCTTTTTGAAAACCCAGCCCTATCTTCTTTTGAGTAGTTCTTTTCATGGCATTGGGTAGTTTTCTCACACAGTTTGATAACAATTGGAGATACTCAAGGATGACTCTTTGTACGCATTGGGAATTCTTGTTCCATGCAGCTTTCCTTACCCTATTCTTCTGTTTCACATACTCTGGCCTCATTTATCTTGCTTAATTAAATTATTTTGCCTAAAATGGCCAATGCACTCTCACACTTGAATTTCTATGGATAAGCTGTAATCACATGTTAGACAGTTTTTCTGAGCTGGTTGCTAGGTTACAACAGCTAGGCTCTTGTCAATCACAGGCATCCCAACTTTTAAACTTTGCTAATGCAGACAAACTTAAGAATGAAACTAATCCAAATTGTTTTCCCACCTCATTCCTTCACTTTCATTTTCGTACCTCATGTTCCCATTCCTGTACATTCCTTTCCTTTTCCAGAACTTAAGTGCTATGTGGCCACGAGGCTAGCTGGAGTGGCTTGGAACTTGGTCTTCAAACTCTTCAATTTTAATTCCTCAATTTGTTCAATTAAAGATTTAAGATTTGCTCAATTAAAACACCACTCTATTAAGTTGGCTGATGTTTTTATTTTTTTATTTTATTATTTTATTTTATTTTATTTCTGTTAATGATCTCCCTGGACTCTGGGCTCAATCCTCTAACTTCAGGGAGTCAGATGGGCTCCATCTTTATTACCACTTCCTGTGTCATGATTTGGAAACACTCTGAAGTTGGTAAGCTAGGGCAATGGCATGCCTCACTTCCTTTAGTCCTCTTTCTTTTTTGTTGTTGTTGTTGTTTTGAGAGGGTTTTTTTGGCTATAGGGCACATGCGCTTGCCAGACAGAGAGACGGAGAGACAGAAAGTGAGAAATCACCTCCCCCCCCCACCCCCACCCCCCGAGGGGATGGCCACACCGCAATCCCTTCTCCTCCATTCTCCTCTTAGGATCTTGGGCACGCACGCACGCACATGCGCCCGGACTGAGTTTTAAGTCACCGGGTCCAGGACGCGAACCGCGGTCGACTACATGGGAGTCCAGTGACATAGCCATTAAGCTAACTGCTGGTCCCAGTCCTCATTTTTCACACATCACTGTCCTTTATTACCTGAGATCTGATGTCTTTAAATCTGCTGCCTGGTGCCTCATACATTTAAGTCTCTTTATAGATGTTTCAGGTAAGTCTCAGGAGAGTAAATAATATCTATATTATTCTATCTCAAGAGGTAATAAACTCAACTTCTATTATGATAATCAGAATGGAGCTTTTAATTCTTTGGCTAATAGTCACATTTCTTATTTGGGGAAAGCCTTGCATATATAAATCTTAGTAGTCATTCAACCCCAATTTCAAGTAGAACTAAAGATAGAGCACATATTTCCATTTTATATGCTCTGGCAACAAGGAACATGTGACTATATATTGTTAAAGGAAAATGACTCAAAGAATCTTGTATAGGATAGAACCAGGAAGTCAGGGTAGTGGTTAATTTCTAGTCACAGCCTAAGTACAAAAATTTTGTTTGTTTGTTTGTTTGATATAAGGCACATGCCCTCATTGGAGAGGGAGTCAGAGGAAGAGGGGGAATGGCCATGCCACAATTTCTTCTCCTCCATTCTACTTGCTGGATTTTGGACAACTGTGCACATGCACCCAGCATGTTTTTCAAGCTGCCAGGTCTAGTCTAGAACTCAAACTACACATTGGCCATGTGGGACTCAGCCTTAACCATCACACCACCTGGCTGGTCTTAGTAGCAACATTTTTAGTCCAATCACATTTGCAGCTTGCTCTTGTACAAGTTAGTCATCCCTAATAGAATAATAAAAAATCCTTGAGATAGACCTGTGAAAATCCCGAGTGCCACCCTCCCATCATCATCATCTCATCTCACCAGGAAGCAGCCAGAACTGTTTTTGCCCTATTTCCCTAATGGCAGTTAGGGGTACTTCTTCAGAGGGAGAATTGAGACAAGAGTTGGATCTCATTTACAGGTAGATGATATCCCCACCCCCAGAGGAGAAATACTGTTGTGTGACTCTTGATAATTCCTCTTCTTCCAGTCACCATAGTCCTTTGACCTTAGACTTGTAATTCTTCCTTTTGAACAATGAATGGTTCAAAGCTTCTAGACAAAGAATCTCCTGACTTTTCTTGTTCCCACTCCAAAATTCAGAGAATAATTGGACCCATCTAGCAAGTATCCCTCCCTACCACAAAGGAAATGCATGCACAGGCCCTACCTAGAACAAGGCTAGACACAGCTCTTCCTGACCAAAATAAAAGCCCCTTGCCACAGTTTTTCTTTGACAACCCATTTCTTGGAACCTCTCCTTTCTTGGAAGCTCTGTTTTTCTTTTCCTCTCCAATAAAATCCCTACTTTGGTATGACAAAAAAAAAAAAAAGTCCAAAATGTTCCATAAATCTGAATTTTTTGAGCACCAATGTGTATCTACAAGTACAAAATTCCATATCTGACCTTATGAGACAGGTGGAAGTCAACACTGAAATATAAAAACAGTATTAAAATTGCCTTCAAGTTATGTGTATTAAGTGTATATAAAACATAGATTAAATAGATTAAATTTGTGTTTAAATTTGATCACATCCCCAAGATATTTCAATATGCATATATGAATATTTCAAAAATAAGAAAAAATCTGAAATCCAAAATCTTCTGATCAGCATTTTGGATAAAGGATGTTCAACCAATGTTTCCTTTCCTGTTTCCTGTCTCATTTTCTTCAACTTAGACACCAAACTTTTCTGTATATGCTCTGAAATTTCTTAGATTTTCTCTATAACTTTTTTCTGCCTAAGTTAGCCAGTTTTTTAAATTATTCACAACCCTAAAACTAGCTCAAATGATAATCACCATAATGCAACTTCTTTTCAATTTTATTCATCATTTATATATTTATTTTTTAGGTCTTGTCATAGGTTGTGTGCACTCACCAAAGAGAGACAGAGAGTTATATGTATGTATGTACCCAAAATCCCAAGAGGAGAAGGGATTATGGGATGCCCAACCCCTTGGATGATTTCCAGTCATCCTTTCAGGGGGTGATTTCTCACTTTCCCACTTTCTGCCTCTCTCTAGTGAGCACACATGCCCTATGGCAGAAACCTAAAGAAAGAAAAAAATTATTTATATACTCTTATATGGAAGCTAATCTAGATATAAAGTTTTATAATTTTAGTTATCTTTAAGGTTTACTTAATTACTTTTGCTTTCTTATGATCTTGGATGTTTATGAATTCCTTTTATTATTTATGTTTACATTTAATCTTTAACATAGATTCCATAATAATAGGAGATATTAAGATGTACTGACTCTTTTTTTTTATAATGCCCCTTTTTGTTTATATTTGATAAACTGACATTTTATAATAACCTTATCTCTTTTTCCTAAGAAATATTTTTATTATAAATAAAAAGTAAATGTTGTTTTGCTTTATCTTCTGAAACTTAAATGGTTCAAGTTCAAATATTTAATGTGACAGTTTAAATGAATTAGTGTTAATAAATGTATCAGAAAATAAACATCCAAAATATTCTTGCTGCTACAGTGCATGATGGCTCTAAGGACAGTCTGTATATATGAATCTTAGAGTACACCTAGAATTGCTACAAAAAGTACCCAGTAGATGATCATTTCATAGAATTGCTTATAAAGAAATAGACTGAAACTAAGACATTTGAGGGATCGCCATAATCACTCTAAGATGACAAAGTTTGGAAATCTTTAATACTTCTTTCCAGAAATGCATAGTAATGATTATAATGTGAAGACTAAACAAATACCTGAGAAATAAGCAGGGAATGAAATAGAGATTCACAAATGTCCATTAAAGTACAGTGCTTATTAGATTATAGTTAAAGGCTTTAAAAAAGGTATAAATAGATACAATAGATAGCAGAACAATATAAATATAAATCTCATCTGATAGATATAAACACAGACACAGTGCCATAAGAGTGTATTAGTTTCTCAGGGCTTCAGTAACAAAGTACCACAAGCTTGGGGTTTCAAAGTGGTTGAAATTTATTGTCTCACAATTTTGGAGTATAGAAGTTCCAAAGGAAAGGTCATGGTCTCTCTATAAAGATTGCAAGGGACAATCTTTCTTTATCTCTTTCCAGTTTTTGGCGATTACTTGAAATCCTTGGCATTTCTTGACTGAAGTAATTTCTACCTCTGCATTCACATGACCATCTTCCCTCAGCGTGTGTGTCGATATGTCCAAACTTCTCTTTACTTATGAGGCTACCAGTCATTGGATGAGGGCCCATGCTAATCCAATGTGACCTCTTTTCAGCCTGACTGGATCTGTAAATATTCTATTTATGAATATTTTCACATTGTGTGGTTTTGAGTGGACATGAATTTGGGGAAGACATTATTTAACTAAGAACAAAGGGTTAAAGAACAGTCTGTTGATTGGTTAAGGCTGATATACTGGCAAATTAAAAGGCTTTTCTTCTTTTTTGAACTGCCAGAGGACATGTGTATTTGTGCTTTCCAGAGAGAAACAGAAATATGAAGAGAGTGAGAGAAAGCATCCTTTGATGGGGCATAGTCTAATCCTTTCTTCTCCATTTCTCTGTCCTGCCAGGCACACAAGTGTGTGTACTGAGCATTTTTTTGTTAAGTCATTCAGGTCCAGGATTCAAACCACAGTCATCCGTTTGGGATCAGGATCCTTTAACTTCTAGGCTACCTGTCAAATGAATATGACAGAGGCTCAAAATGAGAATCTGTCTGTAATAACAAAGTTGGAAATATCAGAATCTTCATGATGTATATGCATTTCCGAATGATCACAAAACCCAAAGACAGGGTAGACAGATCAAAATCATTAAATCTCCTTTAATTAATTTAGAAAAACAGGCAAAATGCATAAATGAATATCATTTACCCATACTACTTCTGTCTATTAAAATGGTATCTTTTGATTAATTACTGCTTCAGATTAATATTTCTCATTATATTCCTGCCAAAAATTACTCAAATGTTGCAGTATACTATCCTGTAAAGATCTGTGATTATTTTAAGGGCAAGTAACTATTGTATGCATTTCTATAAAATAATTTCTTGAGGTCATCTTAGGTATTTTTCATATAATTATCATTATAATGAAAGAATCAATTAAATTTGCATTAAAAATCTTATAAGGGGCCAATTCCTTAGCCTAATAGTTAAGGGAGCCAGATCTCATATAGCTGACTTCTTGAAAAAAAAAACCACTGGGAATATGTGGGTCATCTAAATGATAATATTACCCAGTTAGTATGGTAGACAGTCTCAAAAATGGCTCTTGATGCCTTCCTCTGGTATCCATGCAGTCTTGTAATCTCTAACACATAAAGGTGGGCCAGAGTCATTTGATTTTAATAACAGAATATGGCAAAAAGTGATAGAATATCCCCCCCCCCATGCCTCAAACCATTCTCTTTCATTCTCCTATCAGGATTTTAGGCATGCATACACATGTGTCCAGCATGTTTTTTTAAGCTGTCAGGTCCAGGACTAGAACCAAAGTCACTCATGTGGGATCCAGCTGCCTTAGCCATCATGCCACCTGGCTCGTCCCACTGTACGTATTTTACTGGACTTTTTACTGCTGAGTAAGGATGCAAGCTTGGTGCAATCTCTTACGAGAAGAAGAAAAACTTTTTTTTTTTAACTAGAATAATGTTTTATTGTTAGTATAGAAGTTATCTAACTAGATTTATCGTAACTGAGGAGAGAACCTTTGAAACCTGCATATGGATTTTTTCTGACTCTACCTGTGTCTTTTTGCCTTACTGATCCTTCTGCATATCCTTTCACTGTAACAAAATCACAGAGTGAATGCAACTTAATGCTAAGTCCGTGGCTCCTAATGAATCACCAGAAGTCCAGGTGGTTCATGGAATCCAGAAACATTGACCCCTACCAGTGTAATATTCTGATGAATAATTTTTTGGAGAGGTTTTTTTTTTTTTTTTTTTTTGCTATAGGGTGTGTGCGCTCTCCAGACAGACAGAGAGAGACAGAGAGACAGAGAGACAGAAAGCAAGAAATCACCCTCCATGGGGGATGGTCACGCTGCAATCCCTTCTCCTCTATTCTCCTCTCAGGATCTTGGGCACACACGTACACGTGCCCGGCGTGAGTTTAAGCCACTGGGTCCAGGACGCTAACTGCGGTAGACTACATGGGAGTCCAGCGACATAGCCATTACGCTAACTGCTGTGGCATGGTGCGCCCGCCCTATGGCAAAAACCTATGAAGTATGAAGGCTGGAGGATTCCGGCATCGACTCCATCTTTTTTTCTTTTTTTTTTTGAGAAAGACTTGCTGCTGTAGGGCTCATGCACTCGCTAGAGAGACAGAGAGACAGAAAGCAAGAAATCACCCCCTCCCCCAGGAAGATGGCCATGTCACAATCCTTCCTCCTCCATTCTCCTCTTCGGATCTTAGGGCTGGTTGCACATGTAAAAGACATGGGTTTTAAGTCGCCAAAATCAGTACTTGAACTGTGGTCAACTACAAAGGAATCCAGCAACATAACCATTTTGCCATCTGCTGGTCCCTTGTATTTATTTTTCAGTATGTTCTTCCAGAACTAGAATAGCATTCAGTTGCTGTTATTATATAGAAAAGACTCTATAAAAGGTATTCAATAAACACCACTTTTCTGAATTAGTAAATTAGTTATTATTTTTTTCTTTTTGGTCTCTATTTAAATGGATATTGACAATGTTTACCTTGAGATCACTCTAGTTTTCTTTCTTTCTTTCTTTTTTTTTTTTTGATCAGTTTGTGAGCACTAATTCTAATTGATATTGTCCTCTTTGTGAAATGAACCTACATTTTTTTACCTACTAAGTTATTATTTTTCTATACAATATTAATCATGAGTTATAGAATAATAGTTATGACTTGCTAATATTCTTTCTCTCTATTTTTCTATTTAATGAATATGTGTATTTTACATTTGTATTAATAGCTTCATTGTCTACTTTGCAACAGAAAATTTTACTTTGATAGTTCAGCTTTCTTGCACTGATGTTCATAAAACCTATTGGTATCCACAAATTACTCTGACCACTGATTATCCAGATACTAATCTGCATAAAGACATAGATATTTTTGGGACCAGCAGTTGGCGTAAGGGCTATGTCGCTGGATTCTCATGTAGTTGACCGTGATTTGAATCTTGGACCTGGTGGCTTAAACTCCCGCCGGGCGTGTGTGCGGGTGCGTGTGTGCCCACGATCCCGAGAGGAAATGGAGGAGAAGGGACTATGGCATGACCATCCCCCTGGGGGGTGATTTTTCGCTTTCTGTCTCTCTGTCTCTGTCTTTATAGGATGCACACACCCTATAGAAAAATTCTCTCAATAAAAAAAAAAAAAAAAGACAGATTTTTTTTGAGAGGTTTTCGCTATAGGGCATGTGCACTCGCCAGACTGACAGAGAGAGACAGAGAGATAGAAAGCGAGAAATCCCTTCTCCTCCATTCTCCTCTTGGGATCTTGGGCACGCATGCACACGCACCTGGTGTGAGTTTTAAGCCACCGGGTCTGGGACACAAACTGCGGTTACTACATGGGAGTCCAGTGACATAGCCATTACGCTAACTGCTGGTCCCAAGACAGATATTTTTGTTAACTGGAGGGTCATAAACTATAACTTGGTGGGCCAAGAGAAATATTTTGTCAAGTAGAACAAGTCATGAAAGAACAGTAAAATTATCTTTCAGACTTACCAAGAATACTTTATTATGAAATTTATTTTAGTTATAAATGCACAGTGCACCCATTTTGCTCACATAAATGCAAAAGCTATGGGTCAGCTTGTTAGTACAGTAGGTAGAAAACTGGACTGCAGTTTTCTGCTGGAAGCCACATAACTAACTACAATCTTGGATCCCAGTCTGAACTCAAAACAAACTGGGTGCCTTCACCCATGCCCACGATTCTGTTGAGATGGAGGGCTGCAGTAAGAGGGTGAGGGTATGAAGAGACCTTGTTGAAGTTCTTCCTTTCACGTGGGTGTACGTATTCTCTATCATGAATAAATTTAAAACTTTCAAAAATATATAAAATATGTAACATGTACATTATCAATTAAGACAAATTTAAAAGTGACACAGGATAGTGGATTATGAATGCTTTTATTTCAATAAAAGATTCTGTACCAGTTGGTGGCATGGTGGCTAAGGTGGCTAAATCTTACATGACTAACCATGCAGAGTCCCAGACCCTATAGCCTGAAAAGCACACTTGGTCCACCAAAATCCTGGGAGGAGAATGAAAGAGAAGAGATCGTTCCTCCACTGGGGAATGCTTTTTCACTTTCTCTATGTCTGTGCTCACTCTATAGCAAATTTAAAAACAAAATGAAATTCTTTTTATTTTTTTTAAGAGGGATTTTTTGCTATAGAGTGTGTGTGCTCACCAGAAATACGGAAAGTGAGAAATCACTCTCCAGTGGGGAATGGCGACGCCATAGTCCCTTCTCCTCCAGTCTTTTCTCAGGATTTTAGGCACACACGCACATGTGCATTGTGTGAGTTTGAAGCCACCCGGTCTGGGACTTGAACCTTGGTTGACCATGTGGAGTTCGGTGACGTAGCCATGATGCCATCTGCTGGTTCTACAAAACAAAACTTCTAAATATAAGATTTAATAGAGTGAAAATCCTTCAAAATATTTGAGGAGAAATTGCTATCAAATATTATTTAACTGAACACTTCTTTTACTTTATAAGTTAAAACATGAGGGCTCAATAAAATGAAATTATCAATTAGATTAATGAAATATTTACACTTGCATATCAAATTTTCTGTCAATTTTCCATCAAATCATAGAGCTAAAGAGAAAGTGGTGCTGACTGTCCAAGCATGTAACCTTGGGAATGTTCTGCTTATTAGTCTGAAATTGATATCGAGTTAATATTATTTTTTTGGGTAATAAACATACATCATACTAGATGCTATCACCATGGAAATATGCTTTTTTACTATTTTTAAAAATAATAAATGTTATTTAAATAAAGTGCCTCTAATTGTGGTTATATAATCTCTGACTCTTTTATCCTTGTAGTATTGAATTAGGAGAAATGAGGTTTCTGTTAACATAGAATGATTGTTACCTATTTATATAAGCTGCTATTATAACTATTTTAATATAACTCTTCAGAACAAGCACCAATTAAAAATATTACTACATTCTTATCGTCTTCTGCCAGCTGGTTGTTTATATTAACATTGCAGGAGATCATAGTGTTATTTCAGAAAGCCACTTATCAGTTTCTGGGTTTTTTGTTTGCTTTTTTTCTGGGGGGGATAGGGTGCGATTTTTTTTTTTCCTCTTAATTAGCGAACAGACTGAAGAAAGTTTTATCTTTAATATGTTTTCAAAAGTAATGAAGGTGAGAATAAAAAAGACCTCTGGAGAGAGTCTGCATTAAAAAAAAAAAAAAAAAAAAAAAACCTCTCCATCTTTTTCTTCCTTACTTGAGGCTTTTCTTTCTAAATTTTACATTGACTCTTATCAGGAACTCACTCTTGTTTTATAAATATTTGCATATTTGTCATATTATTTACATCTCTTCATTATAAATCCTCAGAAATCACTTTGTTTTGAATGTGTTTCCTACATAAAGAAAACAGTTTTGGGTATTGTCCTGTGGAGCAATTTGAAGACTTTTAAAAACGTAATAAATTAACCCATTTTCACTTATTACCTATTAAAAACTATGTATGTTCTACTCAAATTATGTTATAGTTACTTTTGTTTTACAAGTCATTCTCTCTCATTGTTTCTTTGTTATCCTTGTTAAGTATCTTAGCTGCTCTATAAATATTTCTTCTAAATTTCTGTTTAAGAAAATTTTTTTGAGATCTATATACAAAAAGTAATATCGAAGTTATTTTTAACTGACTCCTAAAGATTTGCTCTTAATATTTTTATTCTGGCCCAAGGAGATAAAATTAAAAGACACACTATAATTTTTAAAAATCTGAGCCACACTTCAAAGACCATCTCCTATTTCTCGCTGAGATTTTGAAGATGCAAATATGTATGTGTGTGTGTGAATATATATATGTGTACATATGTATATATTCATCAGAAAAGTCATGACCCATTTTTGCATAGAAAAATATGTCATGAGTTTTCTGATGACCGTATATATGTATAAAAAAAGAATATATACACACACACACTTTTGTAAATGAGAAAAAGATTGGCATTCAAGAATTAAAAGGTTGAGTACTACATAGCTTAATGATTAAGGGATATGGATCCTACATGTCCAACACTGTACAAATTTTGGTCCCAGTGGCTTGAAAAACAGGCTGGTTACGTGTGCTCAAAGTTTTGACAAGATGGAGAAATGGAGGAGATGGGCTTGCAGCCTGACTATATCCTATTGGAGAATACTTTCTCCCTTTCTCTCTCTCTGTATTTCTGGCATGCACATGCATCCTCTGGTAGTTAAAAAAGAAAGAAAGAATGAATGAAAGGACTGTCCCCATAAACTTGGTGCAAAGAGCGGACAACCCCACATGGACAATTGTGATTGGAATCCGAGTCCCAGAGGTTTGAAACATATATTTGGTTATATGTGCTTGTGTGCCCAAAATCTTGATGGGATGAAAACAATGGAGCAAAACGATTGCAGTTTGACCAGGCCCTACTGGGGGCTACTATTTCTCTCTGAGTGTGTAAAACCTCTGAGAAAAAAAAAAATTAAAAAAAGAATTAAATATACCATATGCCCCCATTTACACAGGTATTTCATTTCAAAATGATCTTACTTTTCTCTGCTAGGTCTAAATATTATAAACATATTTTCTATTTGTTCTTGCTTTACATTTATTGCTTTCTGTTTTAGGTAACCTTGATAAGCATTGAAACCATTGTGTTTATGGGTCTTTCATTTTGTAAATACAATGATGTCTTTTTTTTTTTTTTTTAAGATTTTTGCCATAGGATGCATATGCATGTGCTCGCCAAAGAGAGACAAAGAAAGGCAGTGAGAGGAAAAATAAGAAATTACCACCACCACCACCTCCTGCCAGGGAGAAGGCCACACTGTACTCCCTTTTTTATTCTCTTCCTGGGATTTTGGGCATGTACACACACATGCCCTGCATGAGTTTCAAGCAACCGTGTCTGAGACTCAAACCACAGTCGGCCATGTGGGAATCCAGCACCTTAACCACCACCCCTCCTGCTGGCCCACAAAATGATGTCTTTTACTGGACATAGGTTGATTCCATATCTTTACTCTTGTGGATTGGGTTGCAATTTACATATGCAGGACCTTGAAATGTTCATGGGAAATATATATTATGAAAATACATCTAGATTTCAAAATTCTTTCAAACCAAAAATGAATCTATACTTTACTTCCATATTTCCATGAATTTTCCATTGGATGTATACACAGTAGTGGAATTACTGGATCACTATTTTTAGCGTTTTAAGGAACAGCCGTAATGTTTTTTATAATGGTTGTACTGGTTTACATGCCCACCAACAATGTATAAGTTTCCTTTTCTCTGGATCCTTGTCAGATTCTTCTGTCTTTTGTATCATAGCCATGCTAATTGAGGTAAGATGGGCATGTCATTTTGGTTTTGATTTGCATTTCTCTTATGGTGATATTGAGTGTTTTAGTTTACTTGCTGGAAATTTGTGTTTCTTTTGAGAATATCTGCTTAAATCACTTGTCTATTTTTTGGTAGAATTATTTGTTTTTGCTGTTGAGTTGTCTGATTTCCTTGGATATATATTGTGGATATCATTCCATAGTTAGAATAAATGTTTTAATATCTTGATTGTCTCTTCACTGTATTAATTTTTCCTTTGCTGTGCAGAGATTTTTGGCTTACTATATTCCCATTTTTAAAATTTTGCTTTCATTACCTGTGCTTTTGAGGTCTTAACCAAAATGTCTTTGCCCAAATCAATATCTTTTTTTTTTTTGAGAGGTTTTTGCTACAGAGCATGTGCGCTCGCCAGACAGACAGAGAGAGACATAGAGACAGAAAGCAGGAAATCACCCCCCAGGGGGGATGGTCACGCTGCAATCCCTTCTCCTCCATTCTCCTCTCGGGATCTTGGGCACGCATGCACACGCTCTTGGCGTGAGTTTTAAGCCACCGGGTCTGGGACTCGAACCGCGGTCGCCTACGTGGGACTCCAGCGACATAGCCATTACACTAACTGCTGGTTCCTCAAATCAATATTTTAAAGTGTTTCCCTTTGCTATTTTGTAGCATTTCCTTAATTTGGATTCTTATTTTTAGTATTCGATTATTTTTTAATTGATTTTTTTATATGTAGTGAAATATAGCAGTTTAATTTTCTTTTTCTGAAAAAGGATAATCAGTTTTCCTAGAACTGCCTGTTGAAGAGATTGTTCTTTCTTCCATTAATATTTTTGGTGCCTTTAAAATTAAGTTGGCCGGTGGGACCAGCAGTTAGCATAATGGCTATGTCACTGGACTCTCATGTAGTCAACCTCAGTTTGCATCCCGGACCCAGTGGCTTAAAACTTATGCTGGATGTGTGTGCGTGCATGCCCAAGATCCTAAGAGGAGAATGGAGGAAAAGAGATTGCGGCGTGGCCATCCCCCCTGGGGGGGGGGGTGATTTCTCGCTTTCTAAGTCTCTCTGTCTCTCTCTGTCTGTCTGGCTAGTGCACGTGCCCTATTGCCAGTTGTTTTAGAACAATATCCCGTACTCTCTCTTCTGGGAGGAGGTGGGATATAGCTGTTTGAAGCCTGTCAACAAAATTTTGAAAAGGTTCCTCAGGTCCTTGTTTAATAGAGGTGATGTTAGGCACTTTATGATCTAGAGGTGGAAGTTTTTTCTTAGATGCAGTGCAACCCATTGTTGCTTGAACGTAGGCACTAATTATTGTCAATAGTTATGAATCTTAGGTGCAGCAGTATCCCTGGTTGTTTTGCACCTAGGCAATAGGTCATCTTTATGGTTTTGATTCTTAGGTGCAGTATTACCCCTGGCAGCTTGCACCTAGGCAATAAACTTTTGAAAAAGTTCTGAGGTGGCACTTAGTGCTAGCAGAATCCCTGATCGCTAATACACTAAG
>NW_006159540.1:508897-511969 GCF_000334495.1 Tupaia belangeri chinensis
AGAAGAAAGGATTTTATTTTAAGAAATATTATCTATTTAATTTATTATTATTATTATTAATTATAATTATTATTTTAATTTGACAAGAGAGAGAAAGAGAGAGAGAAAGAAAGGATATGTGAGAAAGCAAGCCACCAGGTCCGGGGCCTGAACCATGGTCAGCCATGTGGGAATCCAGCATCCCATCCAACATGCCAACTGCTGATCCCAAGATAAAAAATGTTAAATGCTCCCAACACAAAGTACTGTTAGATGCTTAAGGTGATGAATATGCTAATTGCTCTTATTTGATCAATACATATTGTATTTATGTCCTAAAAAATCACACTGTAATCCATAAATATGTATAATTATTATATCAGTTAAGAGTAAAAAAGAAACAAATGAAATTAATTTTAGTAATACACCTTATTTTATCCAATGTACCTAAAATAATATGTCAATATGTAATAAATAACAATGTTTTATAAAAAGTTTCCATCTTATAAAACAATACTTACAATGAAAGATTATTGTTTATAATAATAGTTTCTTAAAGTTATTTTAGTTTTTAAATTTCTATTATAGCAATAGGAAAATCAGCAATTAATTTGCTTAAATTAGTATTCAATATTCAGATGATTGAACCATGTTTAATGATAATATGTAATTAAGACAATTTTAGAGTAATTCTGCCTCACAGTTTATTTTTGCAATGTAACATGCCTGCTTTGCTGCCAAAAATATAGACTTATAGATGCATCTGTATGTAACGATTATTTTAATTATAAAAATAGATTTTTTTTTTTCTATAGGGCCTGTGTGCTTGCCAGAGAGAGACAAAGAGAAAGAAAGTGAGAAATCACTCCCCAGGAGGGTTACTGTGCCTCAATCCCTTCTCCTTTCGGGATTTTGGGCATGCATGTGCATGCCCAGGCATCCGAGTTAATTTTTCAAGTCTTCTGGTCCGGGACTCAAATCACAGTAGGCATTATGGGAGTCCAGAGCCTTAATCACCATGCCACCTGATGACCTCTAGAAATAATATATTTTATAATTCTCTAAACTGGCAATATTACATTATATAATTGAAATGTGCAAGAAATACATTTAAGTAACAATTTTATTAAATAAATGTGAGCCATCAGTGGTGTACCATTAAATTAACATTTAGAAGAAAATTACTGTCCAGTTGCTAGCTACTCCAGTATATGGCATTATATATTGAATTATCTAAATCTTCCATTATTGATTTATTTTTATTCATTTTCTTACCTTTCCTCTACTTATTCCCTTTTCTTCTTTCTTCCTTGTACTCTTTTATTTTTGTTACTATCTGAACAACAGTTAGTGGTATTTAAGTTTTTGTTAGAATAAACTTTTCAAAGAGATATTTTTCACTAAATGGTTAACAATTAATTAAAAGATACCAGCAGTTTTGTGTTTTATAAAACTATGTACACCTTAGCTCTTAATTATCTTATTGTCAGCCATCTGTAAACTTCCAACATAAATATACAGCCAGTGATGATAACAATGATTGCCACTGGCATTATTAATATTTTTTTTGGAAAGGTTTTTGCTGTAGGGTGCGTGTGCTTGCCAAAAAGGCAGAGAGAGACAGAGAGACAGAAAGCAAGAAATCACCCCCCAGGGGGGATGGCCACACTGCAATCATTTCTCCTCCATTCTCCTCTCGGGATCCTGTGACACACACGTACACATACCCAGCTTGAGTTTAATCCACCGGGTCTGGGACTCGAACTGCAGTCAACTACATGGGAGTCCAGTGACAGCTGTTATGCCAACTGCTGGTTCCAATTATTAATATTTAAAAATCATTTATTTAATTTTATTTATTATTAATTTTAATTTTTGTTATAGAGCATGTGTACTCACCAGAAAGAAAGAGAGAGAGAGAGAAAATGAGAAAGCAAGTTATCAGGTAGAGGACTCTAACAGTGGTTGGCCATGTGGGAATCCAGCACCTTAACCACCATGCCACCTGATAATCCTAGTACTTTTAAGATCATAATTTTAAAAACATTCTGGGGATGGTGCTAAGTACTTTACACAGATTACCCAGTGAACCCTTACAAAGTAGATACTTGAATCCATTCCTCTCTCATGCTAGGGGAAGGGTACAGGAAAATTCTAGAGAGAATAAAGGAGGCAATTTTATAAAATATAATGGGACACATGCCAATAACTGGCCTCCTAAAAATAAACTTATGGTATTTGCTTGGAGGAAGGTACTTAAGTATGGAATAGTTTGAACAAGATGTCTCTAGCTTAAAAATGTTTGTGGTAAACAAAGCTAGTATCTGTGAATTTATGTGTCATGGCTCCTGTGAAAATGTCACATCATTTATGTAATTTTCTGGATATGAAATGCAGATTTCATACTCTAAATGCTCACTGATCTGTGTGGTCACTTAAATATCTTTCTTAATGACCTCATCAATTAATCACAGCCAGAAGGCTGGTATTTATGTGTGGAGAAAAGGTTAGAACGGGTGCAAACTAAATCTCAGACCTGTCCCTACCTCCTAGTTGCTTACATCCTTGAAATTATTAGGAAAGGTCTATACATAGTAAGTCTTTAAATACTGAAGTCTGACTTGAAAATGTAATAATCCTTTGTGTCATCTCAGTCCATAACTTGTTCAAAGTTACAAAATTAGAAATAAATTTGTCTCACTCTAGAGTTGTTGCATGTTAGTGTTAGTAAAGTTACTTACTTTATTAACAATATATTCACAAAGCTAAAATTTTTTTTTAAAAAAGGAAAAAATACCTGACAGGCTTTTTTTATAAGATACTCCTAAGTTTGCTTAGCCTACCAATTCTTAACTAAACGGGTGGTGAACCTAGGTTTCTTAATTTATAAAATGATGATATTAATAATAACACCTATTTTAAATCATTATGGTATTTATAAAGGATGAAATAACATATGAAGGCTCTGGGCAGTGGTTTATCAATGACTCTCCATAGAGAGAGGGAAGCAGACTTACCTTTAGAGATAAGATTATTGCATTATTTTACATATATATTAATGAACTCTAAAGTCATAGCATATAAAAAGAAAAC
>NW_006159540.1:512004-527876 GCF_000334495.1 Tupaia belangeri chinensis
TTCCCTGGCAAAATTCTTACACTGTGCTATTGTTATAGCTCTTTAAATTACATTTAAATATTTAAATAATCTGTAGACAAGTTACCCTGTTCTTTCTTTAATAAAAAAAATTTTTGTGAATGTTAACAATAAAAGTATGTGAAATCTCCAGTGGTTCCTCAGTGAGCAAAATGAAGCCATTAAATGTTTTAGGAGTGATGGGTTTAGCAAAGAGAGTTAGAACTTACACAGGTTCTGGTGAAGGTGGTACAAAGGCCTGGGAGAATGCAGCCTAGATAATGAACTGGATCATCTGAGAAATGATAACCAACATTTTGCATTTACAGCACCGGAGAAAATAGAAAAACTGGATTTCACAGGGAAGTCCAGTAAATGGGATATATCTAGCCAAAAGGTGGGAACATGACGTGGGAGAACGGAGAGTTCTGTAGTCTGCCACAGCAGATTAGGAAGAGCTTGAAAACTCGTCTGCTAAGCCCCTCTGATTAAGACACCTTGATGTGGTAGTTAAGGGTGCTGGACTCCCACATGGTCGACTACGGTTTGAGTCCCAGACCCGGTGGCTTGCTCTCTCTCTCTCTCTATCCCTCTCTGCTCAAATTGAAATAAATAAGTGAATGAATAAATAAAGTTAAATAACATAATTTTTAAAAAAAAAGACACCTTGACTGATTTCAGAGGATGCATCACTTTTTCCTTCCATATCTCACACAAATTACTCTCATTGGCAAATTATAATCTGGAACTACAGGGAAAGGAGATTCCAGAAATACTAACCGAGATTTATGGTTGTAACCAGTTTGCAAGAGATAGTGTAGGTAACAGTTCGGACATTTTCTTAATGTTTGATATCATCGTCACTCTATCATCTTATACATAACAGAATTTGTTGTATTCATATTACAATAAAATGAAATATAAGTAGTCAAACAGTAAGTGATCAGAGCGTTACATTATACTTTGTTGTTAGTAGTTCCCTTCTAACTTTTCCTATTTTAGATTCGTATATTGGGTCAGTCTAATTTACAATGTGGGTTTTAGAGTATGAACATGACAATCCTAAAATTATAAGACATAAAATAAAAAGATTATTTTTTAGTTAAGTGCTGGGCATCACATAATGCCATTAATTTGGATTTCACACATGGGATATTTGCCTTCAAAAGTATTATAGCAGTTTTTGTTTGTTCGTTTGTTTGTTTGTTTTAAAGAAATAGACTTATGCTGGCTTGGTGCTGCCTGTCTTCTCCAAGTCACAAATAGTGAAGCTGACCAAAGTGTGTACGAGATATGGCCGTATTTCTTTGTGTTTATTCAACTTTTCTAGTCAAGCATACTATACTTCCCGTGAAATGAACAAATCTTAAGCATACATTTCTATGAACTTTTCTGTGTAACTTTCACCTAGATTTATATCTAAAACATTGTCAGCGCATCAAAAACTTCCATATCAATCATGTGTCCAAACAAAATATTCTGACCTCTATCATTATAGATGAAATTCTTATTTTTATATAGTAGGTAAATAGAATATAACTGTGTAAATTATTTGTGCTTGGGTTAGTTTTACTTAATGTTAGGTCTGAAAGAGTCATCCCTGTTGAATTTAGTTTGTTATTTAATTATATTTTACTGTATAGTTATAACACACTTTACATTCCATTTTACTCTTTTTGAGTATTTGAGTTATTTCTAGCTTGGAGATATTACAAATAATGATGCTACGTCCTTTTTTTTTGGAGAAGTTTTTTGCTATAGGGCGTGTGTGCTCGCCAGACAGACAGAGAGAGACAGAGAGACAGAAAGTGAGAAATCATCCCCAGGAGGTATGGCCACGCCACAATCCCTTCTCCTCCATTCTCCTCTTGGGATCTTGGGCATGCATGCACAAGCACCTGGCATGAGTTTTAAGCCACCGGGTCCAGGACGCGAACCACGGTTGACTGCATGAGAGTCCAGTGACATAGCCATTACGCTAACTGCTGGTCCTATGATGCTACATTCTCATACATGTCTTTTGATGCAAGTATATATATATTTCTAATGGAACTGAGGAATGATAACATGAATAATTTCAGCTTTAGTAACACATCCAACAATTTTCCAAAGTCAATTTCTAGTTTATACTCCAACCAGTATCATAGAAGAGTCCTAGTTCTTCATATTGTCACTAACAATTATTATAATCAATTATTATTACTATTGCTATTTTATTCATCAATAAACATACAGTGGTATCTAATTTTTATTTACCAATAAATTTGTGGTAGTATCTAATTTTCATTTGGCTGATGATTAATTATATTGCACATTTTAAAATGCTTATTAGTCCTTTGTATATCTTTTTTTGAGAAGAATTTGTTCAATTGTTTCTATTTATTAAAATTCTCAAATGCTTTATTTTATTATTGATATATAGCAATTTTCTTTATACTTAAGTATGTTCTTGTTCTTTTGCATTGCAAATTTGTTTTACTTTATAGTCAGATCTTCACTGAGTGTCTTAATTTTTATGACACTACTTAATTCATCTTTTCTTTAATATTTTGCTCCTATAACTTAATCATAAAGTATTGTCTTCTTAATTTTTTAGATTTTTGCCATAGGACATGTGTGCTCATTGGAGACAGAAGGAGAGAGAGGAGAAAGACACAGAGACAGGGAAAGTGAGAAATCACCCCCCCCCCAAGGGGTATAGCCATGCTGCAATTCCTCTTACTCCATTCTCCTCACAAGCTTTTAGTCATCCATGTACACACACCCTTTGTGAATTTCAAGTTGTTGGTTTGGGACTCAAACTGCAGAGTGGGTAATGTGGGATCCAGTGCTATAACCACCACACCACCACTGATCATTTCTATTCAACTTTTTAAGAACAGGAATTTACTTCATTACGGTTCTGGAGTTGCAAGAAACATTTTAGCTGTTTAGCATTGTCCTAAACTGAGACAAGAAATCAAGATCTTTCTATTTCTATTGGTATAGATCATCCCAGGCATTGGGCACAGTATGGGCAAGACAGCTCTCTCTGTCCATGGGCAATTCATGGGGGGAAATCAACAGGCAATATTACAAGATGCTAAAAAAATTAGCCTTCAGTCTTGAAGGTATATCTGAAAAGAGTGGAGATATTTACCTATGACAACTCTTTCAGAAAATAAACTAGGATTTTGAAGATATTTATCCGTGTTAATTTCTAAAAGCTTTATTGTTTTAACTTTCAAGTTTAGATATATGATTTAACTAACATTGAATTTTGTTAGTCATTGGGGTAAATACTCATTTGTTCATATGGGTTCCAACTGATCCAGCACCATCTGTTGAAAAGATCTTCTTTCCTCATTTCAGTGTGATACTGTGACATAAATCAGATAACAAAATAGGAGTCATTCTAATTCTTATTTCTATTCTGTTCCACTGACTTCCTTGTCTGTCTTTGCATCAATACCATGTTTTCTGATTTATCTGGTATTGTACAGTCTCTAACATTTCTGTGTCTGATTCAAAGGAATTTCTCTCTGTCTCTCTCTTTAACTCTATCTTGGATGAAATAATTGAATAACTTTTAAAAAAATTGGTCATGTCTCCTTAAAATCCTTCAATAAGAAACAATTTCTTAGTCTTTCATTTTATCTTATTTTAGGCTAAAGTAAGTCATTTTGTAGAATATTCTTCTTTTGGCTTATAATATTTTTTTCTTAAAAATATTTAATTTAATTTATTAGTATTAGTTCAGTTTAGTTTAGTTTAGTTTAGTTTTTTGAGAGGTTTTTGCCACAGGGCGCATGCGCTCGCCAAAAAGACAGAGTCAGAAAGCAAGAAATTAACCTCCCAGGGGGGATGGCCATGGCACAATCCCTTCTCCTCCATTCACCTCTTGGGATCTTGGACATGCACGCACACTGCCTGGTGTGAGTTTAAGCCATCAGGTCCAGGACTCAAACTTCAGTCAACTACATGGAAGTCAAGCAACATAGCCATTATGTAACTGCTGGTCTCAATTATTATACATTTTTGATTTAACGAGAGAGAGAGAGAGAGAGAGAGAGAGAGAGAGAAAGCTGCCAGGTCTAGGACTCAAACCACAGTCAGTTATATGGGAGTCCAGCACTTTAACCACCACACCATCTGCCAACTCCTGTAATATTTTTTTATGAGTAAATTCAGATTAAGCATATTGACTCAGAATACTATAGATGCTGTACTACATTCTTCTCAAATGATCTTTTCAGAACATCCTGGTGTTAACATGTCCTACTACTGATGTTCTTAACTTGGTTGACCGGTCAAGGTGGTGATTGTCAGTTTTATTGTTTTGTTTTGTTTTTGAAGTAGGATCACTATTTCTTCCATTGTAATTAATAAGCGTCTTGTGAGAGATACTCTGAGACCATTTAAGTGTCTGTTTTTTAGCCTACTTTTACCCATGAGTACTAGTATCTATCAAAGATTATTGCCTAGGTAAAACTGACTGTGATTTTTGTCAAATGCAGATTTTCTCATTCTACCATTCTTTGTATTTATGTAGAACATATTAGTTGACATATGCCATTACTAAAAAAAAAAAAAAAAAAAGCTTTCCTTTCTCCTTTATTTATTCTCATTCCTAGTTCCTTTTTATTAATGTTGCCTTTAAAATTTTTATTAAAGAAACAAAAATAGAACTCCTTTGACATTAAACGTATTCATTGTTTTAGGCATTTTTAGTGGATAGATTTAAGACACACTCACTTCTATACTTATTTCTGTACTTTAGCGTTTTCATGCATTGACAGCAAAAGTCATACTGCTGTATTTAGTTCTCATCTAGTGCCACAGGCCTCGACACATTGGTTTCCTGATTTGTGAACAGAACAAGTGGTCAAAAAGATCATATGGAAACTGATAGATTGCTTCTGCTTAGGAAATCAATTCCTTAAGAAGCTGCAGAAATGAGTGGTACCATCAAAGATTTTAGGATAGAGGAAGGGTGATTTCCATCACATTCCGCTTCAAGTGACCTATTTGTCCTGTGCAGAACAGATCTTAGTGAATGACACTGTATTATCATAATTTTAACCAGGTTATAGACTCTAATCGTGATGCTAGTCCAAATGTGGTTTCGTTGTTCAAGCAAATTAACATTTCTCTTAATGGCTGGCATTTAGCTATTGAACTAGTAAATGCTTTT
The DNA here is from genome assembly GCF_000334495.1 of Tupaia belangeri chinensis. NCBI lineage: Eukaryota > Metazoa > Chordata > Mammalia > Scandentia > Tupaiidae > Tupaia > Tupaia belangeri. The sequence goes on from NW_006159540.1 coordinate 517,175, forward strand.
TCCTTGACACCTGTTGGTAAAGCTCACCAAAAGCAATTTTATTTAAGTTGACAAGGCCATGAATATACCTTTACTGTCCTACCTCAGAAATATATAGACTCTTCAGCCCAATGTCATAATTTAGTTCACAGGGACCTTGATAATTTTTCCTTCTATAAGAAATCATCACCTTTGAAGAAACAGTTATTAGCTTGATATTGGTCATTAATAGAGCTGAAGAGAACCATGAGCCACCAACTTACCATGCAACCACAATCCAAGCTGCACATTATGAACTTGGATTCTGACCCACTAAGTCATAAAGGTAGACAAGCATATTAGCACTCCATTGGCAAATGGAAGGGGTATAGGAGATTGGACTCCAGCACACCCTGAAGGTATAAGAAAGTTATTTGAGAAAGTGGCCCAAATGACCCCATTCTTTACTCTATTCAAAATACATTTCTTTACCAGTTCTTACTTATAGCCTTATGGATACTTCCTTACTACCTACTGACTGAAGAAAGGAAAACTATAGCATGGTTTGCATAGGGTTCTGGTAGATATTCAGACGTCATCCAAAAAAGTGAACTTTCAGCACTTAGAGCACTACAGCTCTCTCTCTGAGACATCCATTCAGGGCAGCAGTTTCAGGGCAGTGGTTACAGAATGTTCTCTCAGTAGACCTTTGAGCAATGTATTTACTCACATATATCATTGTTAATTTGGCTCAGAAGGGAAAGGGCCAGATGTGTCCTTATATTCAAATTCAGAGGTTGAGGCAAAAGTTTTGATGGACGTTAAGGGACTTGTAAGAAATACTAATGGAAAATTAATAACAATGGGATCCTGAAAAAAGAACAGCTGCTGCACATCCTGTAGTACATTGCCCAGTCCTGTAAGCTGTTTGCATTTGGCTATTACTAAAACCAACTCTTTGAAAAGTCATTTCACCCTTATAGCAAGCCAGCTGGGTCAGAATGGTGGAGCCTGGATGAAATTTTATGAATGAGCAAAGAACACAAAAATATTTGTGTCTCATGTAAGTGCTCACCAAAGCATGACCCATCCTATAGCTAGCAGTTAACATCTTTCCCCTGATGGCAGAAATGGAAGGTTCCACCAACCCAGTGACATGATCATATATTCATCACTGCCAGCCTAGCTATAGGTACTGCTGAGTGCCCAGTGTGATTTCTGTGGGTGATCAGTCAGCGTGGCTGCAGGTTGATTGCACTGTATCACTGCATTAGAGGAGATGTTGCTTTTTTCTTATTATAATATACAACAGTTGATATGGAGTTGTCTGCTTTACATACAATGCTTCCATGAAACTACCATATATACACTTACAGGATCTATCCACCATCATGTTGTTTCATACAGTATTGTTTTTATTTAAGGAACTCACTTTTTTTTTTAACTTTTTTTTTTTTTGAGAGGTTTTTGCTATAGGGCGCGTGCGCTCACCAGACAGAGAGAGACATAGAGACAGAAAGCGAGAAATCACCCCCCAGGGGGGATGGTCACGCCGCAATCCCTTCTCCTCCATTCTCCTCTCGGGATCTTGGGCACGCACGCACACGCGCCCGGCGTGAGTTTTAAGCCACTGGGTCCAGGACGCGAACCACAGTCGACTACGTGGGAATCCAGCGACATAGTCATTACACTAACTGCTGGTTCCCAGGAACTCACTTTTTAAAAATATGATTTTATTTTATTTATTCCATAGATTATGTGTGCTTGTCAGAGACAAAGAGAAAAAGGCATCTCCTAGTCAGTGTGATCCCCTATTCTTCCATTTCTCCATCTCATCAAGATTCTGGACATTGCATGTATATGCATCCAGTGTGTTTTCAAGCTGCAAAGGTTGAGACTTGAACTACAGGTAGCCCTGGGAGATCCTGCTTAATCACTGCACTATGAGGCCAGACCACAGAACTCACCTTAAAATGATTGAACTGTGACCATAATCTTTTGCTAGTGAAATTAGTCTTATCTGTTTTTCCATCATCCTGAGTCATCTGGTTTGCTGTGAGGGTGAAATGCCTTTCCAAACTGTTTTAATGGAAGTCAGGTGGCAGTACCTTGTAGGATGGGGGCAATGTACTCCAGGATGTGGTGAATATTCTAAATCAAAATCCAGTCATGGTGCTATTCTCCCATAGTAAGGCCCCGTGAGTCTAAGAATCAAGAGGTAGAATGGGGTGACTCCACTTGACATTATGCTAGTGATCTAGTAAATAGAGTGTTTTCTTCCTGTGCCTTTAACCTTAGGCTCTGCTTGTGTGGAAGGTTCATTTACAAAGAAAGGAATGCTTCTTCTAGAAGATATTACAGTGATTTCTCTGAACTAGAAGTTGAGACTGCCACCGATTGAGTGTGGGATTCTCCCTACCACTAGGTTAACAAGCAAAAAAAAGTTAATGTAGTGGTTGTGGTAACTGATCCTGATTACGATGGTGGAAACTGAGTTGTTATTATGCACTGGAGGTAATAAAGAATATGTTTAGATTGTTAGGAGATTATTTGGAGCATTTGTTAGTACAGGCCTTATGAATGAATTAAATTGGAAAGTATAGCAACCAGTTCAGGTAAGATTGTTAATGCCCTAGAATGAAGGTTTGGGTCTCCTACCAGGCATAGCCACAACTATTTGAGGTGCTTCAGAAGGGCAAAGGGCCTATGAAATAAGGAATTAATTTTCGAAAGAAGGTAATTATAAATACCAGCTACAAACCAGTTACAAAAATGAGGACTGTCATAGCTCTTTATATTCCTTTTTTATTTTGTTTAAAATATTTATATATATGTAAATTATTTTCCCTTAATCATCTAAAATATGTTAATAATAGTTAATTTACATAAATATATCACAGTTCTTAAATATTAGAATATTTCAGAAGAAAAATGAATATCACTCAAAGGCTTCAATCTTCTTTTTTTTTTTTAAGATTTTTGTCATAGGGTGCATGTGCTCGCTGGAGAGAGAGACAGAGAGGGAAAATGAGAAATCATCCCCCCACCCTACCCCACGAGGAATGGTCATGCCTCAATCCCTTCTCCGTTCTCTTCCTAGGATTTTAGGAATACATTACACCCTCACCCAACATAACTTTCAAGCTGTCAGGTCCAGAATTCGAACCATAGTCGACCATGTAGGAGTCTCGCTTCTTAACCTCCATCTCATCTGCCAGCTTGAACTTTTTTGGAGGATTCTTTTTTAATAAGGGGTTAATATATTTTGTGTGCTGGATAAGGTAGCATGTAAGATGGGAGTATTACTTTGTTATTATCTTTTTTAAAAAAGGTTTGTCAATAATTATTTATTTTATTTTACTTTTTATTATTATTATTTTTAAAAATTTTCTGGAGGACGTGTATGCTCACCAGAAAGAGAGAAAGAGGGGAAAGTGAGAAAGCTAGCTACCAGATCTGGGACCTGAACCATGGTCAGCCATGTGAGAGTTCAAAGCCTTAACTGCCACTTCACCTACTGGCCTCAACTTTGTTATTATCTTGATTTGGATATTAAATATGATTTAAGATGTATGATGATGCCAAGTTAATAAAGAGTGGACTATGATGCTCAGTTTTATGTCTCAACTTGACTGTAGAATTATTATTCACCAAACATAGATCTGTGAAGATACGTTGTAGATGTGGTTGAGGTTCATTTTTAATTGACTTTAAGAGAGGTTATACTAGATACTCTCTCTGGGAGGCCAGATCCGGTCAACTGAAAAAATATTAACGGTGGGACTGAGAATTCCATGAAATAAAAGAAATTTCTTTGTAGATAACATCTTTAGCTCATGCCTAAGAATTCTTCTAGCCTGCATTTCCTGAAGGCCTGCTTCATACATTGTAGACTTGACTATGTAGCCTCTGAAAATTTATAAACTAATTCCTCACAATAAATCTTTTAATATATGTCTCTTACTGAATGTGGTTTTTTGGTTAAATCTGGACTGATATACTGATGATACTTCATCTACTGTCTCTAGGTTCAGAATGTGAAGAAGCTGTTATCTTACATGTATAACTTTTTTTTTTCTGTTAGAGGGTTCCTGTGCTTGCTAGAGACAGAGGAAAGAAAAGTGATAAAGGGCCCCCCTCTCCCCAGCAATTATTACAACACAACCCCTTCTATTCCATTCTCCCAGGATTTTAGGCATGCTTGAACATGTGCTGGAGTGGTTGTCAAGATGCCTGGTCCAGGATTTGAACTATGGTAAGCCATGTAGGAGTCCAGCATCTTAACCACAATGCCACCTGCTGGCCCAGGCTTCATATATAATTTCAACAATATTCATAATGCTGTTTCCAGGTTATCTGATCAGTGCTTTGTATCTGTTGTCCATTACAGTAATCCTGCCAACATTGTGTTTTGCAGTTAAATGCTACAACTTGGACTCTGTCACACAAAGTCCTACTGTTCCCATCAAATTATAGGGGCCTCAGTTTTACTGTAGCAGTTACCACTCTATTTTCTGACTCACAGAGAAGAATGGCCACAGAATTGTTCAAGGATCTGGAGGTCTTTGTACAAATGTGACAAGATAGAAAATGTTAACAACAGTGAAGAAAAAATTCTGACAGTATTTTAATTAAAATGATAATCTGTGAGAATTTTTGTACAATAAAAAAAATTCCTATTGAGACTGAATAGTGTCACAGTGGGGATGCAATGCTTTGCGAGTTTGCACCCATGAGAAGGACTACAAGTTCACCGCTCTAGGCTTCTTTTGCACGATGCTCCTATGCACGCCTATGCTTGACCTGGGTTGGCCAAGGTGAAGCATGGATCGCGGTGTGAGGACCCTGTTGGAGGTGATTCTCTCTCTCACTTGCTCTTTCTTTTGTAATTAAACTTAAAAAAATCTTGGTTTTATAATATTCAAGTTTTAAACATATATTCACTTTATAAAAGACAGCAAGCAGTACATAGTTTGTGCTAAATATATTTATAACTCAGAATTTAGTATGCTATTTTTCACATATTCTGGAGAATTATCAAGGTTATTTGGTGGGTGGGAAGAGCACAGTTCTCCATATTTATTATGTAATTATGTTAGAGTGGACATATGGCATAGTTCTAACTGGGATAAATATGAGGGCAAACCTTGTTTTGTGTAATATATACATTTAGTCTCTACTATGTGTGGCAGAATTTAAGATGTTAGGGAAAAAAATGCAACAAGAAGCTATTTTCACAAGAAATTTATTTTTCTAAATAAATTCTATAGTTCTAAGATGTTAGATCCAATCAAATCCTCATTTTCGTGTTGTGTAAACAAAAATGCTGCTTTAATGTGCAAAATAAATATCCCCTTTTAAACTATTTGAAGATTATGATGAAAATCATATTTATAGATCTTCATTTATACTCATCATTGTTACTGTCTGGTGGAACCTGATGTAGAGAACTAAGTCCACACAGAGTTCTTATTTTCAGTAGAAAAGGGTTTTCAGAAGTGGCACATTGACTCTTTCCTGTGACATGCCCAATCTTACTTTTATGCTAAGCTGTTGCTTTATCCTACTACCAAATCAACTTTTATATTAACAAAACATTTTTACTTCTGATTTTTATCTGAGCTTTTAAAAACTGCTATTAGAAAAGACATTTCAGGATCAGCAGTTGGCATAATGGTTATGTCAGTGAACTCCCATGTACTTGGCCGCGATTCAAGTTCCCGACCCAGTGGCTTAGACTCAACGCCTGGCATGCGTGCATGCTCAAGATCCTAAGAGGAGAATAGAGGAGAAGGGATTGTGACTTGGCCATCACCCCTGGGGGAGTGATCTCTTGCTTTCTCTCTCTCTCTCTCTCTGCCTTTCTGGTGAGCGCATGTGCCCTATAGCAAAAACCTCACACACACACACACACACACACACACACACACACACATAAATAAATAAGGAAAAAATAAGAAAAGAAAAAAGAAATGACATTTCAAATTTTAGACAGATGTAATTTTCAAATGCAGTGAACAGATCATGTACATAAATCTATTGTGTTTCCTTACATAAGAACAGCTTGAAGTACTACATTATCTTCTTGAGGGTTTATTTAGAAAAGCAAGTAATATGTGTCTGAAAAAATAGAAATAATCTTTCACAAGATAGTACATGATCAATTCCACGAATGACATGCCACGATGTCATCAGAAGAGGTGAAGATACAGAAACCTTTGTGAAAGTAAAACTGAACCATGAATGATTGTTTTGTTAAATATGGAAGACTTTTTCAGTCCAATATTAAGATTAATGTGATTTTTAAATGAATTACAATACTAATAAAGTAACTTGAAAGGATACTTATGTATTTTTATGTAATCGATTGCAAAATACATGCCAAAATTGATATCTGTGAGCTAATGACAGTCTAAGATTAATTTTCTTATGTAAGTTAAACAATGTATATAATCTATAAAATCTAGAGTAGATATACCACTATTAAATCATAAGATATAATCTCATCTGATATGAAAATGGAAAGAAAGAAAATTGTCTTTTGAAATTGAGTTTAATCAGCAGGTTAAACAAAAGTTTATAAAATATTAACCTGAGTAAAATTTAAGGCATGTTTACTTTTTTTGCCATGTTACATACAAATGAAGAAAATAAAATCTCTTAAATATTTTATTGTAGTTGGAAATTATTTTACATATTGTACATATTTTCTATTTTACCTCCCATTCTGTCTTTTAAATTATATCTAAAATGTCTCACTTACTTTGATTAAGAATATTGAATTACTGTATAAAATTTTAAATTTAACAGTCTTGTAGTAAATAGTGCTCTTCCTTTTTTATGTGTTCTAGCTTAAGTCATATTTGAGCATTCAAAATCCAAAGTTTTACATGTCAGAGCCCTGTGTGATGATTGTTTTGGGGTTAGATTTGATAGAACCAGATATTTGGAGTTCATTATCTAACCAAACATTTTGCATTGTTGTAAAACACAATAATATACATTTTTTTTTCTTAAATATCTTACCTGAATCTTATATTCTGTTTTAAAATGTTTCATTTATCTAAACACTATGTGTTGTGGAAATGAAAGGGACCTCTGAAACCAATAAATGGAATGGTTGCCTATAGCACACAGGAAAATGCCCTGAATTCATTTGAGACTGGTTTAGTAATGTAATTTAAAGTGAAAGATTAAAAACTCATAAAAATACTTAAGTTATTAGCAAATTTGGTAAAAAAAAAAAAAAAACAAGAAAACAAATCCAAATTTAAAAATCCACTAACTATGAACTCTACAGTTTTAAAAACAATAGGGACATTTTGAGGGGGTGGAACAATGCACAGAAGAATCAGTCTACATGGAGGAACTTTCCGTCACCATGGAGTAACTTCCCGTCACCATGGAGTAACTTCCGTGACTTTGTGGCTTTTTTCCTTACAGATGCAACAGAGTTGTCAAAGTAGCGACACCTGGCTCCAGAAATCTAATTGAAAAATGTAATATTTTTCAAGTTAAAGGAGTCATATCAGGAAACTCCAGGAAACCAAAGCTACTGGGAAGTGAGAAAGGAGACGCCAGAGGGACTTCAAATTTTTTTCATACATTCATTCCATGTCACTGAATGATGTCTGAATGGAAGAAGAATAATGTAAAGCAACTTGCAATTAATGCCTAAAGAACTGAGCGAAGCTCTGAAATTTCACTCAGTATAGGCAGAATATAGTCAATATAGCATTCATGATTTTCAGGATAAAAATCAAGTTAAACAGGAAAATGTGACTTCATAGAAAACAAAAGAATATCAACAAATGGTAATAGTATTACTAATCAAAGTATCAAATCAAGATATTCAAATAGATATTTTTTACTATAGTAGTTGAAGAAACTATGCTTATAATGAGTACAAATGCAGGTAACATAAGCAGAGGAATAGAAAATATGAAAAAATACCCAATGAAAACATCTGAAAATGCAGAGATGAGTTCTAAATTCTTTGTATAAATTCAGATAAAATCTGCCCTACTTTGAAACTGTGCCTATTTGAGCCCACTTAAGGCAACACAAATTTATTTCACTAGTCATTAGTGAAATGCTAATTAGAACTTTGTTACTAGATATCTGTCAGAATGTTTATGATCATCAACATCAAATGTTGACAAGAATGTGGATTAACCAGACCTATCATACACAGTTGGTTGTGTACATAGTAAATATATCTTAGAAGACAACCTGGAAGTCTTTTTTTTTCCCTTCCTTCCTTCCTTTCTCTTTAAATAGAGTATTTGATGACCCACCTAAGTATTTCTTCAAGATAAAATGAAATTATTTTCACAAAAAGAAGAATAATGTTCATACCAGCTGTATTTCATCACAAGAACGAGAAGTCCAGGTGCCCTTAACTGGGAGAATCGCTAAACAAATGAGATAATTCATAAAATGCAGTACTATCAGCAATAATAAGAAATAAACTAGTAATACATACAACAGCATAATACATCTAAAAATACAATGTTGTATGAATTAATTTTTCTCCAGATTGCATATTGAATGATTTTATTTGTATGAATTTGTAACACAGGAAAAACTATTGCTTATGAGGAAAAATCATACTGATGATTGTCTTTGAAGGGGTAAGTATAAGAAATGAATGGGGAAAAATAAATGTCTGAGTTGATGACAAGATTCTCTGTCTTGATAAGGATTTGAGTTACATAAGAATATTCATTTTCAAAACAAAGCCAGTGTATACTATTTTTTAAAGAATTATTATTATTATTTGGAGAAGTTTTTGCTATAGGGTGTGTGCGCTTGCCAAAAAGACAGAGAGAGATAGACAGAAAGCAATAAGTCATCCCCCTAGGGGAATGGTCATGCTGCAATCCCTTCTCCTCCATTCTCCTCTCAGGATCTTGGGCACGCCCGTACACGCGCCCAGTGTGAGTTTAAGCCATTGGATCTGGGGCTTGAACCATGGTTGACTACATGGGAGTCCAGTGACATAGCCATTACACCAGCTGCTGGTCCCAAAAATTATTTTATTAAACTTTATTTATTTATTCATTTGTTTATTTCAATTTGACCAGAGAGGGGGAGAGAGAGAGAGAAAACGAGAATAGCTCAGCAACTCAAAAAGTGGTTGCCCATGTGGGAATTCAGCACCTTTTTAACCACCATGCCACCTGCTGGCCCTGCCAATGTATATTTTATTTTATTTTATTTTATATTTTTATACACTTTTAAGGAATTGTTTATTTAATTTTATTATTATTATTCAATTTGACCAGAGAGAGACAGAGAAACACAGAGATATAGAGACAGGGAGAGTTTGAAAACAAGTCACCAGTTCTGGGACTTAAACCATAGTCGGCCATATGAGAGTCCAACACTTCAACCACCATGCTACCTGCTGGCCCAAATGTATACTTTAGATTTGTGCATTTTATGAATACTACATAAAATAAATAAACAAAAACTTTAACAAAAGTTGAACTCTTTCTTTTTTTTTTTTTTTTTTTTTTTTGAGAGGTTTTTCACTATAGGGCGCGTGCGCTCGCCAGACAGACAGAGAGAGACATAGAGACAGAAAGTGAGAAATCACCCCCTAGGGGGGATGGTCACGCCGCAACCCCTTCTCCTCCATTCTCCTCTCTGGATCTTGGGCATGCATGCACACGCGCCCGGCGTGAGTTTCAAGCCACCAGGTCCAGGACGCGAACCATGGTTGACTACGTGGGAGTCCAGTGACATAGCCATTATGCTAACTGCTGGAAAAGTTGAACTCTTTCTATACTGCAGTTTTCAGAGGCAAAATTACTATCTGTAATTACTTTGAAATGCATCCTAGAGCAGATAAAACGAATTAATAGAAAAGCTTTTTAAAGAAAGAACCATAGACAACTAGTCAAATTAAAAGGAAAATATGGGCAGAAAAACCTATAAACAATTTGATTTTAAAGTTGGTTGGGTTTGCTGCAGCTTGTGATGTCACTTCCCAGAAGAAAAAAGAAATACTAGGTATTCAGATGGATGGAAAATAATAAAATTACAGTTGATTATTGACCAAATGCTACACATTTTGAATAACTTACTAAAATATATCATGGATGTTCTTTTCTCTTAGCAAAACTTTAGAATGTCTATTTAGAGAGAAGAGTAAGGTCTCATAAATTCTCATGATATAGCATACTAACAGATTTAAGAAATTCCAGATATAGGGACCAGCAGTTAGCGTAATGGCTATGTCGCTGGACTCCCACGTAGTCGACCACGCTTTGCGCCCCGGACCCAGTGGCTTAAAACTCACGCCGGGCGCATGTGTGTGCGTGCCCAGGATCCCGAGAGGAGAATGGAGGAGAAGGGATTGTGGCACAGCCATCCCCCTGGGGGGTGATTTCTCGCTTTCTGTCTCTCTGTCTCTCTCTGTCTGTCTAGCGAGCGCATATGCCCTATAGCGAAAACCTCTCAAATAAAAAAAAAAGAAATTCCAGATATAAATCAAAGATTTTACAGTTCAGATCTGTAAGGGAAGAATATGGAATAAATATAATTTATTATTTAGAGGGAAAAAAAGGACTTGGCTTATCTAGATTCTGATTTCACACGAATTTGAGATTTCTTGAAGAAGGAGAGTATTTCACTAATTTTGATTTGTAAGTGGGTCGTCTGGATTAAAAGAGAGGTGGACTTGAGTGAACTTGAAGAGATTTTGCCAACCAAATATCTAGGTGGAGCTAGTTTCTTT
>NW_006159540.1:527907-530754 GCF_000334495.1 Tupaia belangeri chinensis
CTACCTTAGAAGGACTCTAGATATAAACAGAGATTCTATTATGATTGTCCTGAGGAAGCAGGTAGAAGTTATAAAGGGAATACTCTGAACAGAACAGGCTACACTAGTTGCATCCCTAATTTCCAGGCTGCCCTTTCTTTCTGACTAGCAGCAACACTGTTGAAAGAAGCAATGTGTCCATTGTTACAGACTCACCTCCTCAGACCATCCTACCACCAGAGTGGTATGTACTGCAGTTTGATCCAAAATATGCAAAGTGTCAGTAGAGGTGGCCATCAGGGAAAACTTTTGGAAAAATCTCTTCAGTATTTTGCTTAACCTTTTCCTATTCTTTCTCTCTTTAATACAGATAAGCAGACTGAAAGCAGAAAAAAAACCTTTTCTGACCACAAGGAAAAAAGTTCCATAAGCTTAAATACTGAAAGAAGTTAATTTCTCCACTTCCCCCTCCTCCTCCTTCTGCACCCTTTTTTATTTTAATTTATTAAATAATTATCTATTTATTATAGTTATTATTTATTTTTTAATTTTACCAGAAAGTGACAGAGAGAAAGAGAAAGCAAGCCACCAGGCCCAGGACTTGAACCATGGTCGGCCATGTGGGAATCCAATGCCTTAATCACCATGCCACCTGCTGGTCCCTACCACTACCCTATTTAAACAGCAAAATGAGGTATTGGATTGCTCATTCCAGACTTCTAATTGCATGAGAAAAATAAACCCCTCTCAGCTAAAGGTGCTATAGCCATGTCTCTCTTTTCCATAAATGAGCCCAATTGTTAAACTGACACAGATAGGATTAGCAACTATCCAGAAACAAATCCACAAGGAAGGGGAAAATAAAGCCAGGATTCCAGAGACTTAGGAGGGTGAGAATCAAAACCAAAATAAAACGAAACCAGAAAAATCAGTAAGGCAAAATAAAAAGTAGTTTTAAAGCAGTATGTCAGAGCCAATTTTCAAATTCACCTCTTGAAGGTAAGGAATTATGGTATAAGCAGCTCATAGAAAGAAATGTAAACCTAATACAAAAGAAGGAAACGTTGGAATATAAATTAGCATATGTAAAATTTAAACAAGTCATAGAGTCAGGTAGTTGAGTATTAACATAAAAGCATATTTCTTTTAGAAAAAGTTTCCTCTTCTTAAAAAAAAAAAAAAAACTTATAGAGTATATATGCTCTCCAGAGAGAGATAGAGAGAGATGAAAAGTGAGAAAGCCATCATCCTGCAAAGGGGATGGCCATCCTGCAATCCTTCTCCACTCTTCTCTCTGGACTTTGGGCTTGCATGTACACATGCCTGGCATGTTTTTCAAGCCACTGAGTCCAGGACTAGAATTGCAGAGTTGGCCATGTGTCCATGCTTGAACATTTGTAAAATATATTGTTATCTTGTCATAATTTACATAATATGTACTAATAAACCACTTAATGTATAGCGTAAGAATTTTGCAAGAATTTATTTCCATGTTTCCTTTCCTGTTCCTTTTGCTATAATCATGCCTTTTTTCTGCACATATTAGAAAACCTACAATGATATTAATTTTCCTTTGACTGTTAATTATATTTTAATAAAATTGAACTGTGGAATATTTTTTAATTTATCCACAGTAGTTTGTGATTATTCATTTTGGTAATTCTTACTTTATTAGCATTGTTTTTTTTGCTTGAAGCACACAGGATTTTTTTGCTTCAAATATTGTTGTCATAAACACTTTCAAGGTTTTTGCCAGAAAAAATATTTTGCCTTGATTTCTAAAAGATATTTTGTCTAGATACAGATTCTAGACTGGAAATTTTGTTTAAAATATTTTTTAGTGTTTTTAAACATGTCATTTCATTCTCCTCTGGCTTTTATTTTTTAAACACGGAAGTCTTTAGACAATTTTACCTTTATTATACATATGATAGGCTGCTTAATATGGCACCACACATCACTAGGGAACTTGTCTTTTTTTTTTTCTTGCTTTTCAATCTTTTATTTTTTTCTCTCTCTGTTTCAATTTGCTATTTATTGATAGGCAAAATTATTTGTTTTGGAGTTTCTTTTTTATTATTATTCTTTATATTTTTATTTTTATTTATTTATTTGCATTCATTCACCGTACATCATTATAGCATATAAAATGAGATTTTTCCATTCACAGTACACTGTACATTGGCTCAATCAACATCAACATATGTGTTATTGTCAGCACATAATTTTCCATTTCTTGTTTTCTGTATATTTTGCCTTTTTTCCCATCCTTGATTCCCTATCTCACCCTCTGCCATCTCCCACTCTTCTCCCACATGGTGTCTGGTATCTATTGTTGCTTTCTCTGCCTACCTACCCGATTTTATTGTTTCACTAAATATATTAATAAATCTAAATATTTTCAATAGCAAGCAGAGCTGAAATATACATATCCATGAACACAAGTCTGACTTTAGGCATAAACCTCAGTGAATGGAATGAACATACTATAAAGCAGCACCTACCTAGGGCTATATAGCTTTCTGCAGTCATCAGCTAGGTATTTTTAATGCCTTTTTTTTCTTCTGAAAATTTTTTCTATTAATTTTACATTCATTCCCTGAGCATCATCACAACATAAAAAATGTGGTTTCCCATCTAGAATAAACTGCATAGTGGCTTAATCATGCGTGTTATCATCCATAATATTCCATTTCTACTTTCATGTACATATGTTTTTTACCCCATGTCTGACACTCTGCCTTATTCCACTCTCTTATTACACTATCTCTGCTGTCTACAGTTATCTTCAATTCCTTTTCCCCCAACATTTCATTGATCACACAATATCATAAGTAATCTAACTACTTACAATAGCAAGTTCAGCTG
>NW_006159540.1:530834-534479 GCF_000334495.1 Tupaia belangeri chinensis
GCAAGAGAAAAACGGCAAGTTACCTACAAAGGATATCCCATCAGACTGACAGCAGAAAAAGCTTCGGAAACAATGCGAGCGAGGAAAGAATGGGAGAATATATTCAAAGCATTAAGGGAAAAGCAATTTGAACCGAGAATTCTGTACCCAGCAAGATTATCGTTCATTTGGGAAGAAAAGACATGAACATTTCTAGATAAACAAGACCTGAAAGTATTTACCAGCACCAGACCAGATCTCCAAGAAGTTCTGAAGGGAGTACTATGTCAGTAAAATTAAATGCAGACACACAGAAATAAGAGTTCAGAAACTAAGAAAATTGGCAACTTAATTGTAGGGACAAAGTCTGGAGTTGAGTATTATATCCCAGAGTTCAATCTGGAAGATTGAACCTCAACAGAAACAGAAGAAAATTAAGTACATGAGACTGAACTGATGAAACAGCATTCTATGACTTGACTAAAATATTGCTGCTTTTCGTCTAAGCTTTGTTGGAGTTTCTTTTTAAAAAAATAAAGAATGGAGGTTTCAGGAACAGCAGATGGCATAATGGTTATATCACTGGACTCCCACTTAGTTGACTGTGGTTCAAGGCCTGGACTGGCTGCTTAAAACTCATGCCAGTCACATGAGTGTACATGCTCAAAATCCTGAGAGGAGAGTAGTGAAGAAGGGATTGGACATGGCCATCCTCTCTCAGGGATGATTTTTCTCTTTCTGTCTCTCTGTCTCTAAGGCAGCAAACATGCCCTTTAGCAAAAATATCTATTTAAAGGGGAAAAAATAACGAATAGAGGTTTATTTAGCTCCTAGCTTTGGAGGTCAAGGCTGCATTGGATAAGGGTCTTCTTACTGGTGAGAACTCCTTGCAGAGTCCAGAAGTGGCAAAAGGCATAACCTTACCAGAAGGCAAAGTTTGTGTGTTTGTGTCTCTTTTTTTTTTCGAATTTGGAATTTGCTATTAAGATTATCAAGTGAAAACCTCATATATTTTATTCTATATACTGTAATTTTCACCTGTAGAATAAAACAGCTATTTGGTTCTTTTTCCACATCTTTTATTTGTATTGTCATTATGTTCTGTTTTCCTTTAATTCCTTGAATGTGTAATAGCTGTTTTAGTATCTTTGTCTTCTAATTTCATCTACTGTCTTACTTTGGACTTGTTTCTTTTCTATTCATGATTCCCATTATGCTGATGCTTTGCATGTCCAACAATTTCTAAAACTTTTCCTGAAATATAATTTATTACTTATAAAATAAGTAAACATTTCAGTGACTTATAGCATAGTCACAGATATACACAATCACCTCCACAGGCCTTAACAACAGTTTTATTATCTCATAAAGAAACCTATACATTTTAGTTATACTCCTATTCCCGCATGTTCCCAGACCAAATCATACCAAATCCTCTTGCTACCACCACCATATGTTTGCCTACTTATGATATTTACAGAGGGAATCATACAATAATAAGTCTTTTGGCCTAGCCATCACGGCACAGGTGGTAGCATACCAATTTGTGTTTCTGGAAGCTAAAAGGCAGACCATGGTGTTAAGATCTTGAGTTGATCTGAAGACCAGCAGATGATGGTTACGTCACTGGATTCCCACATGGTCGATCATGGTTCATGTCCTGGATCCAGCAGCTTAAATTCACACTGGGTGCATGTGCATGCATGACCAGAATTCTAAAAAGAGAATGGAAGAGAAGGGATCACAGCATGGCCATCCTACTGGGGGGGAGGGCGATTTCTCACTTTCTGTTGCTCTCTGTCTCTCTGTCTCTCCAGCAAGCACATGTATCCTGTAGCAAAAATGTATCTCAAGCAAAGAAAAAAATCCTGAGTTGATCTGAAATGTACTGGGCATGCATATGCTCAAGATCTTGGCAGGGTGAAAGGCTGATGAAGGGTATTGCAGATCCAGTCTATGTTACCTGTTTCTCTCTCACGTGTCAACTCTCTCACACTCTCTTGCACCCTCTCTTATGAAAAAAATAAACTTTAAAAAATCAAAGCCAGTATAGTGTGTACACCACTGGACTCCCACACGGCTGACTGTAGTCTGAGTCCAGGGCCTGGTGGATTGAAAATCACAACAGATGCGTGTGTGTGCATGCCCAAGATCCTGGGAGAAGAATGGAGAAGGGATTGTGGCATGGCCATCACCCCTAGGGAATGATTTCTCACTTTCCTTCTCACTGTCTCTGTCTCTCTCCTGCCAGTGCATGTGACCTATGGCAAAAATCTCTCAAAATTAAAAATAAATAATACATAAATAAAATTTTAGGCTTTTATGTCTGTCTTCCTTCTCTTAGCATAAAGGCTTTTTTGTTTCATTTTGCTTTTTAAGGTTTTTGTCATATAGTATATGTATTCACTGAAGAGAGACAAAGAAAGACTGAGAGGGAATGTATAAAATCACCCGCTGGAGTGGGGTTTGGGGAACATGGCCACGCTGCAATCCTTTCTCCTGGATTCTCCTTCTGGAATTTTGGCCACGTATATATTACTGGCCCAGTATGATTTTTCTTGCTGCCAGGTCTAGGATTTGACCATGTGGGAAACCAGGGCCTTAACTACCATGCCTCCTGCTAGCCTCAGTTTGAAGTTTTCAAGTTTCATCCATGTGGTAGTATGTATCAATATTTTGTTATTTTCATATTTAAATAATACTGTGTTGTATGGATATACCTCATTTGTTTATCCATTCATCAGTTAATTAATATTTTAGTTCTTTCTATTAAGACTAAGGCTGCTATGAACATTGTATACAAGTTAAAATATGTTTTCTATTCTCTTTCTCTTTCAAAGTGGAATTGTAAGGTCATGTTAGAACACTATATTAAAATTTATGAGGAACTACCAAAACATTTTCTGAAAAGGCTGTACCATTTCATGTCAACACTGTTTGATGGCTTTATTTTCTCCTCATCCTAAACAACACTTCCTTTTTGTTTTTACTTTATGTTTTATAGAAGCTATCATAGTGAGTATAAAGTGTTACTCATTTTGGTTTTGATATGTCCCTAATGACTAATGATTATGAACTTTTTTTTGATGTGCTTGTTTCGCTGAAATTTACCTCATAGGAAAATTGTCTTTTCAATTTTCTTACCGCTTTTTAAAAACAATTAGTGTTTTTTGTTGTTGTTCTGTTTTTGTTTTTGTTTTTGCTTTAGGGTGTGTGCGCTCACCAGAAAGCAAGAAATGATTCCCAGGTGAGATGGCCACATCACAATCCCTTCTCATCCATTCTCCTCTTGGGATCTTGGGCATGCACGCACACGCACCTGTTGTGAGTTTAAGCCACCGGGGGTCCGGGACTCGAACTGTGGTCGACTACATGGGAGTCCAACAACGTAGCCATCACGCCACCTACTGGTCTCACTCTTTTTTAAAGAATAGATTTAGGTTTACAGAAAAATTAAACTGAAAGTACATTTCACATATTCTTTCTGTGCAAATTTTGTTAAGGTTTTTGTTGTGTTAAGATTTTTTCTAGACATTCATTTAACAACAGACTCTGTAAGGGAGGGTAAATAATCTTCTTTCTGTCCTGATTCTAGCATATTTTCTTTTACTAGGAGATCAAGTTTCCAAATTTATCTATTTTAGTAGGTAAATTTACTATTTAGGG
>NW_006159540.1:534506-542664 GCF_000334495.1 Tupaia belangeri chinensis
GAACTTAATGGACTAAAACAGCATTCCAAAAACTAGAAAAGGTGTTTTTCCCCTTGTAGATTGTAACATAAGTAAAACAGTTTCAGATTAGTTTACTAATACATTTTAAGTTTAATAGTCTTACTAGAGCATACAGATACTATTAAAATTGAAATGCAGTGTTACTCTTTAATATTATAATTTGACAAGCATACAAATAAATATTGGTAATTAATACAGTTCATTAATAAATGAAAAATGGGCTATGTTTGGTCTTTTTTTGTTTCTGCAAATTTAAATAAGAGTCATACACTGATGCCAACAGAACAAAAGAATTAGTAAGCAATAATCTCAAAGCCAGAGAAATAATACATAATTTTAAAATTCCTCTTTTATTCTCACTTGCTCATCTTATTCTGGTTTGTATGACTACTAGAATATTATTATTTTATATATTTAAATAAGGTTATCATGAATAATTCTCTGAAAATATAACATTTTTGTCTCTGTCTAAATTATCCCTGAATGTAGTATTAATCGCAAAGTGCATTCTGAACAATCCCAGAAATTTTTATGGATAGTTCTTACTTATCATGAGATATAAAAAATATACATATACATATATATTTTTTTTTAATGAGGGGTTTTTTTTTTTTTTTCAGAGAGATTTTTGCTATAGAGGGCGTGCGCTCGCCAGAAAGAGAGAGACAGAGAAACAGAAAGAGAGAAATCAGCCCCTGGGGGGATGGCCATGCTGCAATCCCTTCTCCTCCATTCTCCTCTGGGGATCTTGGGCACGCATGCACACGCGCTTGGTGTGAGTTTAAGCTACCAGGTCCAGGACTCAAACCGTGGTCGACTACATGGGAATCCAGCAACATAGCCATTACTCTAACTGGTGGCCCCAAGAATGAAATGAATTCTACTTGCAAGATTTGAAAATATGTTAAGTAAAAGTGTACATCAGAATATTTACATATATTAATACTTGATCCTTTTCCACAAGATGCCTCAACTTTAATAAAAATAATTACTAGCATAAATTTATTCATATGTGTAAATTATAATTGCACATCATAAGAGAGAAGATATACAACAAAGTGCATAAATACAAATATGATGAAGTAATTTAATTGAGTCTTTGCAGATATTTATTTTAAAAAACAGTTTCAATTATGGTTCATATTTACACATATATGTTTGTTTATTTTTGACATAGGTTATGTATGCTCATCAGAGAGAGGGAGAGAAAGCAAGAAATCATCCCCCATGGAGAATCACCACACCACGATCCTTCTCCTCTATTATCCTTTCAGGATTTTAGATATGCATGCACACTGGACAAGATTTTCAAGTCATTGGGTCTGAGGCTCAAGCTGTGGTCAGCCATGTAGGAATCTAGTGCCCTAACCACCACTCCACCTTCTGGCCCCACAGTTAATATATTTTAATCATGCATTATAGCAATCTAGAAAGGAAAAAATATGGCTTTGACTATATATTGCTTAAGAAGGAATAATACAAAAAACCTCTTAAACACCTACAAAATAAGAGAAGATGGTAGAATGAATTTAAATAGCAATGCAAAAATATACCAAATAGTTTTGAATCAAACTGGTGACACATTTTTTGATCAAATTAAATATTGATCATTTCAAAAGAGGAAGGATTTAAGAATTATCATATGATCCATCATTTCCAATTTTGGGCATTTATCTAAAATATTTGAATTCAACATGTTGAAGAAATGTCTGCATTCTCATGTTTATTGTCGCACCATCCACAATAGCTAAGTGATGGGATTAACCTAAGCGCCTACAAAGAGATGAATGCATCACACACAGTGGAATACCGTTTTTAACGGAATGCCCTTAAAAATAAAGGCATTGTGCCACTGATGATAATATAGATTTAGAGAGAATATTAAGCTAGATAAGAATAATAAGCCAAACATGGAAAGACAAATATCACATGCTCTTACTTATATGGTAGAATCTAAAAAAAACAAAAACAAAACAAAACAAAACAAAACAAAAAACAGAAGAACCCATAGAAACAGAGAGAAGTGCTTACCAGAGGCCCAGAGGCTGTCTGTACAAGGGGTGGGGGCGCATAGAGAAAAGGGGAGATAAATAATAACATTTCACTTCTCAAATAGGAGAAATGATTATGATTTTTTTTTTTTTTTGGAAAGAGAGAATTTTGCTATAGGGCACATGTGCTCACCAGAAAGACAGAGATAGAAAGAGAGAGACAGGAAGTAAGAAATCACCTGCCAGAATTATGGACACACTGCAGTACCTTCTCCTCCATTCTCCTTTGGGATTTTGGGAATGCATGCACATGTACCTGGCACGAATTTTAAGCTGTCAGGCCCAGGACTTGAAATATGGCCAGTCACAAGGGATCCAGTGCCTTAACCACAATCCCACCTGCTGTCCCCTGACTTTTTTTTTTTTAAGGATCATTAGCATAACATGATGGATATATGAAATAATTGAGTAGTGTACATTTTCATATCAGGAGGAAAGTAAATTTCAAATGTTGCAATAACAAAAAATGTCTAATATTTGAGTTGATGGATATGTTAACTAACTTGTCTTATTGATAAGTATATTCAATTACACTTTAACAATAAATAATGAAATGGGCTAGCCGATGATGTAGCAATATGTTGTTGTATTCCTACATGGCCAATCAAGTCCTGGATACAGTGACTTGAAACTCATGCCGGGCATGTGTGTGTATGTGTCTAAGATTCCAGGAGGAGGATGTAGGAGAAGGGTTCATGGCATGACCATCCCCCCAGGGGATGATTTCTCACTTTCCTTCTCACCGTCTCTGTCTCTCTTTCTGGTGAGTGCATGTACCCTAAGGCAAAAACCTCTATAAAAGTAGTAATAATAATAATAATAAAAATAAAAATAAAACATAGAAAGTCGAATCATGTTCATATTTCTGGTTTGCACAAGAGAGAGTGAAACAATAAATAAACATGTACTTTGACAAAAACTCAAGGAAAAATGAAGATCTAAACATCTATGTAATCACTGAGTATAAATGGAAAGCAACACAAGCTAGGATTTTTTTTAGAAGAAAACGTAGTATGCAAGCTAAAGATTTTACTGTTATTCATCAGCAATGAATGACTTAGAATAAATGATGAAACCATAAGAAGCACTTGGAAATTATTTGTGAAATTGGCCAATGGATTTTCTTTCATTTATGAAATTGTTGATTAGCATAATTTTGCTTCAGATGGGTTAAATAATAAAGAGACTTTCCATTTAAATTTAGTAGAGTGGAAAATACACTCTGGCCCAGCTGCACTAGCCTGTGCTGCTAAGAGGCTGTGTCTGTAAGCTGGGACTACATCATAAATAGAGTAAATTCAACATAGAGCACTTACTGTTAGTCCACAGAGAGTTTGACAGAATCCCAAGCTCCAGAGTCAGAATGGGAGACAAAAATCCGATATGCTCTTTGGGGTGACTCTCTCTTTGGATTTCTTTGATCTATTTTGTCATGAAAACAGGACTAGGAAGGTCATGGTAAGATAATAATGACCCAAGCCAGCTCACATATGAAGCCAGGAAGCGAACGTCATCATTTTCTAGTTCTGAAATGACAGAGAAGAACATTTTAGATAAAATTTATGTTAGCGGCAAATGAAAGAAGGGAGGGAGAATGAAATAATAAATAAATAATTATGTACTGTGACAAATGAAAAATAAAGACCCAAAAATCTATGTACTTGGTGATGGTAAAAGAAATGTAAAAGAAGCTCCCTCCTCCCAATAGTGCATTTTAAACATATGGATTTTAAATATTTAATTCACTTACATAGATTGTAACCCATACCAGCTGAAGGCATGATAGATTCTGATGTCCCATAGGTACTTTAATTGCATTGTTATTATAGTATTATCTACTTCAGAATCAAGTTCACATTTGCTTTTATCCTTTATTTATACAATACCCACCAGAACTCCATTCTAATTCTTCTTCTAAGTAAAGCAAAGTGAATCACAAGCTAATGGCTATAATTATTGTTACTTCTTTTGTCCCTTGTATTTCTTATTGCCATATGAAAAGACAAAAAAAGTGCTGAAACTTTCACACAATTAAATTAAACAGTATATAGAATTGAGAGGGGTAAAATCTTTCTAATAAAAACTACAAAGACACTTAAAGAAGAGTTACAGATTTATATAATAATAAAAAAAAAAAACAGCATGGTCGGGGCTGGATAGTGTTACAGTGGCAACTTGGTCCTTTGGGAGGTCGATCCACATTGGAAAGTTTTGGGCTCATATCTGGAGAGCACCCTGAGTATGCTGAGTGCGCCCAGCATACTCAGGGAGGTCTTAAGCTGGGGGTGGATTGTGTTTTCAATCCTGTTGGGAGTGCTGTCTCCCTCTCTCTCATGGAAAAACAAAAAAACAAACAGACAAAAAAAATAAAAACTTGAACAAAAATAAAAGTAAGGATTAAATAATAGATGAAATGTCATGTGAAAAACGTTAATATACTGGGAACCAGCAGTTAGCGTAATGGCTGTGTCGCTGGACTCCCACGTAGTCGACCGCGGTTCGCGTCTCGGACCAGGTGGCTTAAATCTCACGCCGGGCGCGTGTGCGTGCGTGCCCAAGATCCCGAGAGGAGAATGGAGGAGAAGGGATTGCGGCGTGACCATCCCCCCTGGGGGATGATTTCTTGCTTTCTGTCTCTATGTCTCTGTCTGTCTGGCGAGCGCACGTGCCCTATAGCGAAAACCTCTCCAAAAAAAAAAAAAAAGTTAATATACATTTTTTATAAGTTTACAATATTTTTAAATTTTTTTATGTGTATGGTATATAACATTCAAAAATAATTTTTTCTTGATTGAGAAAAGGATACAAAATGCAAATTCCACAATTTTGATAACTGAAAATTGCCATTTGTTTTGCAGTACTTTATTATATTGGGTGTCTTGTCTTTCTTGGGCTTTTAGTAATAAATACATTAAACATTTTTAGGTTTTAAAAATGTTAATATACATTTAATATTTAAATATTTTAAAACTGCCATTACTTGCTCTATAAAATGAGAAATTTAAGAAAAGTTTTGCAAGTTCATTTCCTATATTATTGAACAACCTAAGCTCATTAAGCTGTAACATTTGAGAAAATAATTAAATAACATGTCTAACAGCAACATTTTATTAATGACACGACTGTGAGTGATCCTGGTGATGTAAAGAGCATGTTAAGATGATGGGAGACGGATCGCATGTTTCAGTAGAAAATGGACTAGGCTAGAAATTATGAGGCTTGGGTTGATATTTCAGCCAGAAATTTATTGTGTGTCTTTGTAAGCCATTTTTCCTCACCAGTGACAGTTCTTTTCTTCTATAAATTTAGTTTGCATCAGGATTGAGTTTCTATATCATCATACAATTCACAGTTATATTTGGGTTAATTACCTCTGCATATTATAATACAGAAGCGTTACTTACCTAGATAGTACATTTTAATTTTGCCTTTTATGACTGTATTATTCCTCACATTTTGCTTATTTTTTTCCATGCCTGTGTATTCTTCAAGCAAAGCATCTGTCGTTTGCATTCTTGTAGGTCAGTAATTTTTTTTTTTTTTTGGCTATATTGCTGTAGTCTCCTTGATGTGAGTGCCGGCTCTCCTGCATCTGCAGCTCTCACAGAGGTGGCAGGTTGGAAAGAACGACCAGAGTGCTGGATTGCAGCCTTGGCACACTCAGACAATCAAGCTTCCCGTGTTCTTTTGTTTGCTTAACAAATCATGTACAGACAAGTTAAAGCAGCAGGCCAAACATGCCTTCACACTCCCCAGGGTGCAGTCCTCATATTCAGACTCAAGCAGATGCTCCATTGTGACCCACTGCAGTTTGTCTAATGACTTATCCTTTTACTTATCCTATATGCCAGATGCGCCCAAAACATTTACAACCCAAATTCAAATTCTCTTCAGAAGATACATGAACTCGTATATTCCAAAATAATACAATCTTTAATAATCATGTCCTGCTACAATACAGAAACATGTAAAAATGAATTTTCAATCCCCAAATCCTGATTTCAACCTATTCTAATATTCTCATGATGGCAAGTAAATTCAATGTAGCCTAGTCTGTATTATGAGGTTGCTTGTGTATAGAAGACATTATTTTTTATATTATACTATCTAAATCGCAACAGGTCTGAATCTAAAAACCATTTTAGCTGATCTGCCATTTAAGTAGTTGATAATCAAACCTTTTTTTTTTTTCTTTTGGAGACGTTTCTGCTATAGGGTGTGTGCACTCGCCAGAAAGACAGAGAGAGACAGAGAGACAGAAAGCAAGAAATCACCCCCCGGGGGGGGGGGATGACCTTGCCGCAATCCTTTCTCCTGCATTCTCCTCTTAGGATCTTGGGCACACATGCACATGCGCCCGGCGTGAGTTTAAGCCACTGCATCTGGGACTTGAACTGCGGTCGACTACATGGGAGTCCAGCAACATAGTCATTATGCCAATTGCTGATCCCGATAATGCATTTAATTTAATGCCATCTATAATATGATTTAACATTAGTGTTTTATTCTCTATTTTTATCTATCATCTACTATCTGCCTATCTTTATGTATGTATACTTGCATACATAGAACTTAAGAATGATGATTTCTTCTTAAAAATGAAGGTAAACTTTACTAGTATATTGTTGGGTTTTAAAAAATAATATTTTAGTAAATATTTTTAGTTAAATGAAATATTTAAACATTAAAATGTTTAAAAATTAGGGGTCTGCCTGTTACAGCTTTCTGCTGAAGTGTGGTGGCAGTCATGGTCTCTGAGGAAGATGAGCTGAATCTGGTTATCACAGCTGAAACCAATCCAATTTTGTGGGGAAAGAAAGCATTAAAAACAAACGAACAAACAAAAAAGACTCTTTAATTTGTCTAAATGCATAGATGCTGTCCAGTTCTGGGAAATTCCTATTCATGAATCACTCCAAAAAACTTGCTGTGATAGCGAGTCACCTCCAGGAGAGTTGGTTCTTGTATCCTGGAAAGAACTGCCAACTTGGAGACTTCTTCGGAGACCCTGGCAACCCCACTTCCAAATTTAATCCCATAGAGAGTAAAGACAGAAAATAGGAACTGTTGACCACAGTGAAAGATCTTATTGCTGAAGAGATTAAGGATCTGATGATCAAGTGTGATATTAAGGGTCAACACACAGAAACTCTACAGGGTGGATCTCTCACCAAAGCCCTGTGCTACATTCATAGGATGGACAAGGAAGTTAAAATAATCAGAAAATGAAATCAAGGATCTTGATGATTAAGGCTGCAGAAGGCTGCAGGGCAGTACATGAATGTCATGAATGTCATCTGTTTCGCAGAAACAGAATATTTTGATTAATACCTGTGTTTTAGATTCCTCAGGACTCCTCCAACAGGCCTGTGACATCACAGGAGGACTGCACTTGAAGGTGCCTCAGAAGCCCTCCCTTGTTCAGGACCTCCTGTGGGTTTTTCTCCCCAGTCAAGACCAGAGGTCTTAGATACCCTCCTACCCCAAATCCACATTGACTACAGGGCTGTAGCTTCTGCCATCTAAACCTCAGCAAAATCTTTCGTGTGTTTGTCAGTATTCTGTAATTTCAGCCTTATCTGCACCACATGCAAGACAGCCTTTAAGATTTGTCTGTCTCCTGTATTGAAGGCCGAGAAAAAGAAACAGAATGTGTCTGCATGATTTTAAAATGTTTTCCCCTCTTGTAGAGCTGTTAATAGAATTTATATGGCAGAGCATTTGTTGGTAAGGTTCTGAAAAACATATGTCTATTGGACAGCTCTATTTTTTTTTTAAGAATTTTTCTCAAATTCTTGATTGCATTTCATTATTTGATATCAGTCCTGGTGTGTGTGTGGGGGGGACTTAGCAAACCTTGGTTGATAGGGCAATTCTTTTTTTTTAAATTTATTTATTTGCATTCACTCACTGTACATCATGACAGCATAAAAAATGAGGTTTTCCATCCAGAGTATACTGTATATTGTCTCAATCAAGCACATCAACAAACATCTTATTGTCAGCAAATGATCTTCCATTTCTTGGTTTTCTGTATGTTTTGCTTTTCTCCCCATCCTTGATTCCCTATCTCTTACCCTCTGCCA
>NW_006159540.1:544248-599008 GCF_000334495.1 Tupaia belangeri chinensis
GTTTTCCCATATTTCTCGTGATCCGGCGGTGATTTCTTGTCATCTGATGGATGTTGTGTTTCTTTCAAATTCTTGAAGTTCAGCCTTAATGTTCAGGAGCAAGCAGGCAGAGGTGATCTAGAATCTCTTTGCCGTTCTATTGTGATCGCTGGCGCAGCAGATTCAGTAGGTAGTGGGGAATATTTCAACCCTATTAGTATTTGAATGTTTAGCTACAGTGCTCTTAGATCTGTCTAAAAACACATTGAAAGGATAGTTCACGGTAGCCATGTGGAACCTTGTTCTGAAGGCCCGCGGCTTCTTCTGCCTGGATGGGAGGAGCAGAGCGAAAATTAACAAGAAGGAAGGCGGAAAAAATTTGTAATTACTGTTCTTAAGAAAAATCACAAAATAGAAAACTGCACGGCGTGAAAAATCTAGTTCACTGTAGCCATGTGGAACCTTCTCCTGAAGGCCTGTGGCTTCTTCTGCCTGGATGGGAGGAGCAGAGCGAAAATTAACAAGAATAAAGGTGGGGCTAAGAGCCAGAGAAAAACTGTGCCTTTTTAAAAAAGGGGTAAAAAGGAAAAATTACAAAAAAAAAAAAAAGGGAAGACAGAAGCAGGGAGAGACAGGAACGGAGAGACAGAGAGAGAAGGCTGGGGGTGTTGGGGGGGCTCCCTACCGCTAGCTTGTTTGTTGGAGGCTGGATTATTAGTAGAAAATCTTCATTTCCTTAAAAATCTAGTTCACTGTAGCCATGTGGAAACTTCTCCTCTGTATTGGACAGTTCTTAATGTCATGACTTTCTTGCAATGTATTTTAAAATCCTTTCTGATTGCTCTTTGTTCAGAGAGGGGGAAGAAAGCACAAATTTTATGACTTTTGATTTTTTTTTTTTTGAGAGACATTTTTTTGCTATAGGGAATGGGCACTTGCCAGAGAACAGAGAGAGTCAGAGAGACAGAAAGCCTGAATCACCTCCCAGGGGGTATGGCCATGCCACAATCTCTTCTCCATTCTCCTCTCAGATTTTGGGCATACCTGCACATTCGCCCGGCATGTTTTCTAAGCCCCTGGGTCCGGACGCTAACTATGGTCAACTACATGGGAGTCCAGGTACATAACCTTACGCCATCTGCTGGTCCCTAACTGATTTTTTAAAGTGATGATTATTTGTGGAAAGTCAGCGCCTCACGACTGATCCTGAGCATTAAAGTTAGTACCCAAACCAGGTCCTTACCGTGGAATATAAGACCTGAATGTGAGACTGAACATGGCTTTGGGAAAAGTGGCTGTTTATGGAGTAATGACATTCTTCAAGATGGAACAGGCCCAGATACAGTAGCACATGCTGGCTACTGCTGCTGCTGCTGAACAGACTGAGGCCCCGTGGGTGCTCAAGCTAGATTCCCTGTCCATCTGACAAGCTAGATATGGTGTCACAGCCTAGGGAAACCTGTCTTGCAAAATAAAAACAAAAACAAACAAAAACAAAACGATAGACTTACTTGAATCAATAGTTAACTTTGACATCATCCATAAAAATAAAATCCTTATTGTTTGGGATTTAGCTTCAGAGTCTAGCAGTTATTTGTTCTTTCGTCGGATGTTAGTACATGTTTGGACAAAGTTAAAGGAGTAACAATACCAGTCTGTCACCAAGTAACTACAAAATCTGACATTAAATAAGTAAGGAGAGCAAGTGCAGTAGTTTGGTACTGAATGTTTCTTCAAAAGCAGTTGTGTGACAAGCTTATTTGGGGAAGCTAATGTCTGAGTATTGAGGGGGAATTTATTGGAGAAAATGGACTTTAAGTTAAGTTGTCCCCACATAGGATCCTTTCCTTTTGTAGTGAAGGAAAAGCATATTAGTACTGGACAACTGTCCTCTAGAAATTTTAGACTAAACACTGAAAACTTTCTTATGTTCAAGAGAAAACTCTTTGTAATTTCAACTCACAGTAAAAAGTTAATTTTTCTATGAAATCTTGAGATTATTAAAAGGACTTTAAAGTTCCAAGATAGTATAGGAAGGGCCTAAGTAACAGTGAACATTCTGTGTGTGTTTATTTTTAAAACAAATTGACAAATCCATTTTTGTATAAAACCTCATATGTAGGGAACCAGCAGTTAGCGTAATGGCTATGTCGCTGGACTCCCACATAATCGACCACCGTTCACGTCCCGGACCCGGTGGCTTAAAACTCACACGGGCCGCATGTGCGTGCGTGCCCAAGATCCCGAGAGGAGAATGGAGGAGAAGGGATTGCGGCGTGACCATCCCCACTGGGGGGTGATTTCTCGCTTTCTGTCTCTATGTCTCTCTCTGTCTGTCTGGCGAGTGCGTGTGTCCTATAGCAAAAGTCTCTCCAAAAAAAAAAAAAAAAAATTCAAATGTAAAAAAGATTTTGTTTTTCTCTTTACATGATCTCAGAAGCTAAGATATATAAAACATTTATGTTCTTTGAATTTAATTAGACCATTTTTGGTAGATTTTGTATTTTGGATTG
Organism: Tupaia belangeri chinensis; assembly: GCF_000334495.1. Lineage (NCBI taxonomy): Eukaryota > Metazoa > Chordata > Mammalia > Scandentia > Tupaiidae > Tupaia > Tupaia belangeri. Next base: position 546,741 of record NW_006159540.1, read on the forward strand.
GCAACTTGGTTAACAAATATGCAAATATTTTGGTGATTTCCTTTGAAGATATTTATTAAACTTTGAGTTTCAGAATCTGTTTGTCTTTTAAAAATAATGTTTAGTATTTCATAGTATTGACATAATAACATTTCATAGTGTAATGTAAGTAATTATTTTATGTTGAGGAAATAAGTCTTCATAACCCTAACCCCAAGCCTAGTCTAACCCTAAACGTACCTCGAACACTAGACCTAACACTAACACTAGTCCTACACCCTAACCTTAACTGCAACCCTAACCTAAAACTGACTTCAAATAAAATCCTAACAATAAACCTAAATCTAACACTAACCTTAATCTAACTCCCTAACCCTAACTCCAAAATTAACCTAACCTGAAGCCTACCTCAAACTCTAGACCTAACTGTAACCCTAGTCCTATACCCTTACCCTAACCCCACACCTAACCTAAACCTAATTCTAACTCAAATCCTAATACTAAACCTAAACCCAACGGTAAACCTAATCTTACACCATAACACTAACCACAAACATAACCTAATCTTAACCCTAAATCAAACACTAGACCTAACCCTAATCCTAGTCCTACACCCTAACCCTAACCCCAACCCTAAACTAATCTTGACACTAAGTGAAACAATAACACTAAAGCTAAATCTAACACTAATTTATCACCCTAATACTAACTGGATAAGTAACCTAATCAGAAGCCTAACTCAAACGCTTGACCTACCCTAACACTAGTCCTACAACTTAACCCTAACCCCAACTCTAACCTAACCCTGACTCTAACTCAAAACCTAATACTAAACCTAAATCAAACCTTAAACCTAATCATACACCCTAACTATAACCCCAAACCTAACCTAACCCTAACTAAAAAAATAGACCTAACCCTAACTCTAATCCTACACCCTCACCCTAACCCCAACCCTAACCTAAGCTTGACTCCAACTAAAACCCTAACAATAAACCCAAATCTAACAGTAACCCTAATCTGACACCCTAAACCTAATTCCAAAGCTAACCTAAACCAAAGCCTAACTCAAACACTAGACCTAACCCTAACCCTAGTCCTAAAACCTAACCCTAACCCCAACCTTAACACAACCCTGAGTTTAACTCAAAACCTAACACTAAATTTAAATCTAACCATAATCCTAATCTGACACCCTAACCCAAACCCAAAACCTAACCTAACCCTAACCCTAATTCAAACACTATACCTAACCCTAGCCCTAGTACTACACCCTAACCCTAACCTCAACCTTAAACTAAACCTGACTCTAACTCAAACCCTAACACTAAACCTAAATGTAGCTGTAACCTTAAACTTACATCATAAACCTACCTGCAAACCTAATCTAACCCTAACCCTAATTCAAACACTAGACCTAACCCTAACCCTAGTCCTACACCATAACCCTAATGCCAGCCCTAACCTAAACTAGACTCGAAAAAAACTCTAACAATATACCTAAATCTAACAGTAACCCTAATATAACACCCTAACCCTAACTCCAAAACTAACCTAATGCGAAGCCTAATTCAAAATCTACACCTAACCCTAATGCTAGTCCTACACCCTTACCCTAACCCTAACCTAACCCTGATTCTAACTCAAACCCTAACACTAAACCTAAATCTAACTTTAACCCTAAACTTACACCTTAAACCTAACCCAAAACCTAACTGATCCTTAACCCTAACTCAAACACTAGACCTAACCTTTAAACCTAACCCAAAACCTAACCGATCCTTAACCCTAACTCAATCACTAGACCTAACCCTAAATATAGTCCTACACCCTAATCCAAACACCAACCCTAACCTAAACCTGACTCCAACTAATACCCTAAGAAAAAAACTAAATCTAACTCTAACCCTAATCTAAAACCCTACCAAAACTCCAAATGTAACCTAACCCTAAGCACAACTCAAACACTAGAGCAAACCCTAACCCCTAGTCTTACACCCCAACCTTAACCCCAACCCTAAACAAAATGTGACTCTAAGTAAAACCCTAACAATAAAACTAAATCTCAATGTATCCCTAATCGTACACCATAGACCTAAACCCATACCTAACCTAACCCAAACATTAACTCAAACACTAGACCTAACCCTACTCTTAGTCCTACACCCTAACCCTAACGTCAACCCTAACCTAAACCAGACTCTAACTAAAATCCTAACAATTAACCTAAATCTAACAGTAACCCTAATCTAACACCCTAACCCTAACTCCATAAACTAACCTAACCCGAAACCTAACAAAAACACTAGACCTAACCCTAACCCTAGTCCTATATCTTAACCCTAACTCCAACCTTAATCTAAACCTGACTCCAACTAAAACCATAACAATAAACCTAAATTTAACCATAACCCTAATCTAACACCCTAATCCAAACTCAAAATGTAACCTAACCCTAAGCCTAACTCAAACACTAGACCTAAACCTAACCCTAGTCCTGCATCCTAACCATAACCCCAACCCTAACCTAACCCTGACTCTAACTCAAACACTAAAACTAAAGCTAAATCTAACCCTAACCCTAATCTAACACACTAATCCTAACCCCAAACCTAACTGAAACCTAACCCTAATTCATACACTAGACTGAACCCTAGTTGTAGTTCTACATCCTAACCCTAACCCCAACCCTAACCTAAACCTGACTTGAACTAAAACCCTAACAATAAACCTAAATCTAACAGTAATCCTAATCTAACATACTAACTCTAACTCCAAAACTAATGTAACACAAAGTCCAACTCAAACTCTAGACCTAGCCCTAACCCTAGTCATACACACTTACCCTAACCCCACACCTAACCTAACCCTAGCTCTAACTCAAACCCAAACACTAAGCCTAAACCTAACAGTAACCCTAATCTTATACCATAACACTAACCCCAAACCTAACCTAATCCTAATCCTAACTCAAAAACTAGACCTAACCCTCATCCTAGTCCTACACTTTAACCATAATCACAACCCTAAACTAACCACGACTCTAACTGAAACAGTAACACTAAAGTAAAATCTAACACTAACCCTAATGTAACACCCTAACACTACCTTCAAATGTAGCATAACACTAAGCCTAACTCAAACACTAGACCTAACCTTAACCCTAGTCCTACACCCTAACCCTAACCCCAACCCTACCCTAAACCTGACTGTAACTCAAACACTAACACTAAAGCTAAATTTAGCCCTAACCCTAATGTAACACCCTAACCCTAACACCAAAAATTTGTATTTAAAAATAAATAATTTCAAACGAGCTAATAAGGTTTTTGTTATTAGTTTTCCATTTGAAATACTGTATACACTTTCTTACTTAGTTCTGTGTAAACTTTTTAAATTGGTGTGTTTATAATTATTTTATATAAATTTTTATAATAAAGTAACACATTTTTAAGAGGTTATTGCTATACGGCACACGTGTGCACCTGAAAGACAGAGAGAAACAGAGAGACAGAAAGAGACAGAGAAATCACCCCCCAGGGGGGATGGCCACACAGTGATCCCTTCTCCTCCATTCTCCTCTCGGGATTTTGGGCACACACGCACACACGCCTGGCGTAAGTTTAAGCCACAGGGTTCAGGACTCGAACCACAGTCGACCACATGGAAGTCCAGTGACATAGCCATTACGCTAACTGCTGTTCCAGGTAACTTAAATTTTAAGAAAAAGAAAATAATAAACATTATATGCTCACCACTCAGATTATTTATTTTTACATTTTAAAAATTTGTATTTAAAATCTTTTGTACATCTTTACAGTGTACAAAATTGTTTTTCCCAGCATGAATACTGTGTATAATAGTCAAGTTATAGATATTACCATATGTATTATCATCAACAGATAACTTCTATTTTTTTTTTCTGTTAAGTTTTGTTTCCCCTGATCCCATTCCTCCCACACCCATCACCTACTCCCTTACATACTATCTCCACTCCCCTCAGTTTCCTTCCCTTCTATTAGTATACTTCTCAATTTTTCAGCCTTTGCCATTCAGTACATATTGAGGGAACTTACAATGCCTCTCTTTTATCATCTGACTCTCTTCATTTAGCATTAAATTGTCTTCATCCATCCACTTTGTATAAATGTCAGGATCTCAATTTTTTTTTTTTTTTTTTTAATGACTGAGCAGTATTTTATAGTAACACTGTGCCACACTTTTTCAATCCATTTATCTGTTTTGGGACATTTGGGCTGAGTCCATGTTTTAGCAATTGTGAATAATGCTGCAATGACCAAGGATGTGCAAGTGTTTTTTGAACTGACTGTAGTCCTGTCATTTAGGTAGATATCTAAGAGTGAAAGTACTGGGTTGTATGATAATTCTATTCATAGGTTTCTGAGGATCCTCCATATTGTTTTCCACAGTGGCTATACTAATTCATATTCCCCCCAGGAGTCCACCATCCAGATTTAAGAAATAATATTTTATCTTCTTATAAGGATATGTTGTAACAGATAGTGTAGATGTTCTCTTTGGATGGCTTTCTGATCTGCTATTTTTCTGTAGTAGTATTAATGAGTTCATTGGTAACTGGGTTATATGTTTACTATTGACCTGACAAATATACAAAATCATAAAAGAAGTCATGGTTGTCTAAATAGAAAACTTCTATTAATTTATAGTCTTTGTTCCATGAACAAGAAAATAGAGAGAAACAGAATGACACCAACTCTGACAGGGTCTTGACACTACTAAGCATTGCAACTGCAGCCAGCCCCAGAGAGTGGACATACAGATTCCAAAATGTTTCTCTCTGCATGTGAATCTGGAACTTCCCATGTGAGTCAACCTCAGAGTGTGAAGTTACCACTATGCCATTGTCTGTCCCCCAAGATGATTATTCCTTTGCATATGAATGCAAACAAGAAAAATCTCCTTATGATTAAATTCAGTTACCAGTACAAGCATTCTTAAATTCAAGAAACTTTCCTTACTGTTGTTTTCACCTTTAAAAAATGTACTATCTATCGGGACCAGCACTTAGCGTAATGGCTATGTTGCTGGACTCTCACGTAGTCGACTGCGGTTTGCGTCCCAGACCCGGCGGCTTAAACTCACACTGGGCAAGTGTGCGTGTGTGCCCAAGATACCAAGAGGAGAATGGAGGAGAAGGGATTGCAGTGTGACCACCCCCAGGGGGTCATTTCTCTCTTTCTATCTCTCTGTCTCTCTCTGTCCTGGAGAGCGCACACGCCCTATAGCGAAAACCTCTCCAAAAAAATGTATTTATCTCTTTCATGAAAGAGAAGGAGAAAGAGAAAGACAGAAACAGACAGGTACCCACAACAGGGTCTTCATGCCATGATCCATTTCAAGTCTCATTTTGCTGGGATCCCAGGCACTGGTGGTCTATGCACAAAGAGGTCTCAGGGCTCAGACCCATGTTCTTTTCATGTTGATACAATCGGATAACCCTTCCACTTTATATTTTTAAATATACACTAGAAATATTGAAAACTTTATAAATCATCACTTTAAAAATAATTCATATTCATCTTTAGACATATTTTTTTATTTTAATTCAGGATGAGAAACTTTTCTAGTATTTAGTGTGGGATCATTTATAAACTATACTTTTATACTTATTTTTCAAATGTAATATAAACATAATTGAACAATATAAATCATGAAGACAATGTCCAAATTTTCTATGCTGTGTTATGTTTATGATGAACCATTTTCAGATTCTAAGTTCAATATCATCACTTGCTTATTGTCACTTTAAGTAGAAGTAGAAGCTGTATGTGGATGGCCTAAACCACAAATGTTGTGGCATTTTGTGTAGCATATTGTGTACTTTTTTTTTGATATGAAGGAAATTTATTCCTTTGAGACTTAAAGCTATATATGACTATATGCCATATCGTCTTTTATAGTTAATCCCTTTTTAGTTCAATTGAATGCTTTTTTTCTTAAAGAAAGAATAGTGAATAGTTTAAAGTACATAATTTTGTGTATATATATCTTCTTAATTCAGAAAGAATTACAGCAGTTTACTATTTGCTAATTCATAGTAGTTAGTAAACATATTTTAAGTAATCTAATTATTCTAGAAGTCTATTAGGAATTGCCTTACATGACAGCAACAATTATTGCACGCTTTGGCAGATAAGAAGAAATCAGTGACCTTAAATTATTTCCTATATTTATAGTGCATAATTATTTTTCCATAATTTGGCTGATCTAATTTTATGCCTGACAAAATGTAATTGACAAAAAACATGAAAAAATTACAAAATAAATATATGCAGTGTTTTTATCTTTATACATAATTGCTTGCTAATCATCAAATTGAAATAATTTAAAAAGCCACACGTTTTCTTGACATTGCCATGTTCAAGGGCAATTCAAAATTATTTCCGAATATTTTTATGCTTTGATGTTTATATATCTGACTTGCAATGTGACTATAGTGATTAAATGTTTTTTAATACAAAGCTACCAAATTGGTGCTGTTTAAGACTAGTTTGCACATGTTCAAGTCATTAAAGTAGCAACCAAGCAAGGTAATATAACATCTAAATTATTCAACATAATTTCAGACAATTCCTAAAATGACATAAGGAGGAGCATAAGGAATAAAAAACACTTTTTTTTTTTAAAAAAAAAGAGTGGGTCATCATTCTTTGAACAGACCATTTGTGGAGCTGTAAATTGGCTATGTTATGCTAACTTAAGTTAATTGATTCAATGTATGCAAATAAGCAGAGAGAAGTGTTTTTTGTCAGTTATTAGTGAGTATTGATTAGAAAGAAAATGATTCTGTGCATGTTTTATATTTAGGGACAATGCTATAGACTATAAACCTTCTTAATGTTGGGTCCAATTTGTATTTTTTGTAGTAGTCTTCCAAGAGTCCTCAAGTATTATTATTATTATTTTTTTGAGAGAGAGAATTTTGCTGTAAAGCACATGTGCTCACCAGAGAGACAGAGAAACAGAAAGCTAGAAATTATCCTCCAGGGGAATTGAAATGCCACATTCCCTTCCCTTTAGTATCCTCTTGGGATTCTGGGCACACATACCTGGCATGAGTTTTAAGCCACTGGATCTGGCACTCAAACCACAGTCAATCACATAGGAGTCCAGCACCTTAACCACTACACCACCTACTGGCTCCCCTAAAGTACTTTTTATATCTTATATCTAAAGTATTTCATTAAACCCCAATTAAATTTTTAGTGTAGAATACATTTAAAAATTATAAAAGAGATAACACTCAGTTGTGTAAAACTTATAAACAGGGTTTATTTTCTTTCTTTAATATTACAGTGCGGCATACATCTTTCCAATAGAGTAAAGTTTTTGATATTAGCTTCTACGTTATAAAATATAATTCCTATCTATATACTGTCCTTGCAGGTTATACTTTTAAAAATTAATTTGATTCTATAGAATAGGCAAGAAGAACAGATATGAAAACATTTCTTCATGGACATCTGTAAAATCTATGATAATAATCATGAACTGTGAAGGGTCTGAGGTTTTATATGTTAACAACTTTATTTCATGGATTTTGGAACATGTCTTAAGACTCCAGGATCAGAAAGGATGTATTATTCACAGAAAGGAAGGCAGTGTGAGTTTTCTGTTTATTTCAGTCTACCCAGGCCTCTCAGTCCTCCAGTTAAAGCAGAAGAGAACGCACATGGATGATGAATACATAGTGAGTTTCAAAACATATAATCCTGTACTTAAGAAGCCCAAACTTGTAAGAGTCTATAAGCAAATCTGACCAAGCTGTACCCTGGAGAAAAATATTCTGTTCATCATACAAAAGGGAAGAGTGCCTTTTACTCTGGAGATATTATAGATACTATTCTGGTTTCCTAGAGAAACAAAACCAACAGGAGATTATATACACAAACACACACAAATACATGTATAAGTGTGTATGTCTCTTATATTTCTATATATTTTATATATTATGGGATAGACTCACATGACTATAGAGACTCAGAAGTCCCATGATATTCCACACAATCTAGAAAACCAGGGAATTTAGTGATATAATTTAGTCCAAGTCTGAATATCTGAGAACCAGAACCATCCATGTCTTAAGGCAAGAGAAGATATATGTCCTAGATCAAAGGGGTCAAATTTCCCCTTCATCTATGCTATAGTTAAATGTGCCCCCCCACCACCTAAACTCATGTGTTGAGTTGTGGTTGTTTTTGTCATAGGGCGTGTGAACTCATTGGAGAGAGAGAGAGAGAGGGAAAGTAAAAAATCACCCACTAGGGGTATGACTATGCTGCCATCCCTTTTCTTTCATTATCTTCTGGGAGATACATGCCTGGCATAATTTTCAAGCCACCAAGTCTGAGACTTGATCTTCAGCCAGCCATGTAGGAGTCCAGTGCCTTGGCCAGCATGCCACCAGCTGGCCGGCCCCAAGAGGGTGTAATCTTAATTTTACTATAGTATTAAAAGGTATAGCATTTGGAAAGTCATTAGAATGAGATAAGGTCATTAGAGTGAGGTTCCCCTATAGTTGAGTATTAGTGGCTTTACAAGAAGAGAGAGGGAGAGAGACCAAAGCTGACATATTCTCTTGCCATGTGATCCTCTAAACTTCTTCAGGACCCTACAGAGTTTCCACCAGCAGAAAGTCTGTCACCAGATGTGGCCTGTTAATCGTAAACCTTCAGAATCATGATCTAAATGAACCTATTATTGTTATTTTTTTTTTGGAGAGCTTTCGGTATAGGGCACGTGCACTCGCCAGACAGACAGAGAGAGACAGAAAGACAGAAAGCGAGAAATCACCCCCCAGGGGGGATTACCATGCTGCAATCCCTTCTCCTCCATTCTCCTCTAGGGATCTTGGGCACGCACGCACACACGTCTGGCCTGTGTTTAAGCAACCAGGTCTGGGACGCGAACCGCGGTCGACTACGTGGGAGCCCAGCAACATAGCCATTACGCTGACTGCTGGTCCCAGAATGAACCTATTCTTTATAAATGACCTATAATAACCTATTCTGTTATAGCAGCACAAAAAAGGACTAAAATTTTCTTCACTCAGTCTACTAGTGTACTGGTTCATCTCTTACAGAAATGCCCTCATAGTCTGTCAGTCCATTTGTACTGCTACAACAGAATCCCTAACACTGTAATTTTTAAAAACTAAAAATTTATATCTTACTGTTCTGAAGACCAGGAAGTCCAAGGTCAGTTAATATCCCTATCGCCACTTCCAAGATGGCATCTTAATACTGCATTCTCTGAAGGAACTTTACTCCTCACATGAAGAAGAGCAAAAGAGAGTGAAGCCATTTTGTCGGTGTCTGCCCCAGGGCTGGAGTCTAGCTGAATCATGATCAGAGGACTGCTAGTGAGGAAGAGAAAGAAGATGAGAAAGAGAAAGCCCTCCATCTTGTGAGGACCAGGGAACTGGAAAGAATGAGATAAAGAGACAGAGTAGAAGTGGACATAGGCAGCCTGAGCCTAGGTATCCCAAGCAACTTGTGCTATACTTGAGCAGCTGCTTGAGCCCCCTAGACAAACTGGGCCTCTTTATTTATAGTACCAGGAGACATTACACATGTATGTTTCATGGCACTTTATAGATTCGTTACCAGGTTACAGACAACAAGAAGCAGTTAACAAATCTATAAGGGCTTAGTCATACTGGGCCAGGTGTATCCCTTGGTGATAATCTCATCAAGAGAAAGTCTCGTCTTCTCTTCTAATGCAGAGAAACCTGGTTGTAGGTGTGGGGAAGAAGCTAAATAATTTTCTTTTTCTTTTTTTGGAGAGATTTTTTTTTTTTTTTTTTTTGCTATAGGGCACATGAGCTTGCCAGAAAGACAGAGAGAGACAAGAGACAGAAAGCAAGAAATCCTCCCCCTCCCCCCCCGAGGGAGATGGTCATGCCGCAATCCCTTCTCCTCCATTCTCCTCTCGGGATCTTGGGCATGCATGCACATGCACCTGGTGAGAGTTTAAGCTGCTGGGTCCGGGACTTGAACCTCAGTCGACTATGTGGGAGTCCAGCGACATAGTCATTACGCTAACTGCTGGTCCCAAGAACTTCTCCATAGGGAGTGCACCACCACACCCAGAGAAGGCTAAAGAACCTTTGAGATACAGAGCAGGGATTGGATTCTGCTAATTGGGGTCAAGATGTTTCTTGAAATCCATCATATGTGTCTGTTGGCACACCCCTAGCAATTTCCACCCTTACTCGGACTGCAGCCAAGGTCAGGGAAAGGACAAGTTACAAGGTTCTGCCAAACTTCAAAAGGACAGGTGGTGTTTGCTCAGAGCATGTCCCCACACCTCTGGTTCTCTCTCTAAATGTGTCCCCACACCATTTCAAAAAGTGCTTTTGATAGCAACATTTACCCATTCTTATGACCTAAACACTTCCCATTGTACCTCACCTCCTGACAATGCTGCACTGGAGACTAAATTTCAAACACATGAATATTTATAGGAGACACATTTAATTATGCACAGACTTTCCCAAAATATTGTTTTGCCAGCTTTATGGTCATTCTTTAGTCCAGTCAAGTTGACACAAATAAGTCACAAGTCCAACCATTGCTGACTTGGTATCCACACAAATCCCTTTAAATGATACTTAATCTCCAAAAGACAACAGCAAATTTACAATTTTGTTTAACATGATACAACTATACTATGTACAAACCAGAATGAACTAATCTGGGTCAGCAGGTGGTGTCATGTTTAACGTGCTAGATCCCACATAGTTGACTCTGTGGTTTGAGTTCCATACTTGTAGCTTGAAAAACATGCCAGGTGTATGTGTGCTAGTACCCAAATCTTGAGAGGAGAAAGGAGTAGAAAGGATTGCTTCTTGGCCAATCCCCTTGGTGGATGATTTCTCTCTTTCACTCTATCTCTCTCTAGTAAGCGTGTGCATCCTATAGTAAAAACCTAAAAAAAAAAAAATTAAGTGCACTAATCCTGGGAAGGGAATGAGCCCTATAGCAAAAATTTCTATCCAGAAAACAAAAAAACAAAACAAAACAAAACACTAATGTATTCACCATAAAGAGATAAAGTTCTTTAGAAAGTTTAAAGTTCTTTCTTTAATATAAATTTTATTATATAAAATTAGCAGTACTTCAATACTAATTTAAAGTAAACACTTCTTATGTTACATGATAAGACAATAAGAGAACTTAAAACAAGAGTATTGGGACCAGCATCTGGCATAATGGTTATGTCTCTGGATTCCCATGTATTCAACCGTGGTTTGAGTCCTGAACCCAGTGGATTAAACTCACACGGGGCACATGTGTGTTCATGACCAAGATCCCAAGAGGAAAATGGAGGAGAATGCAGTGTGACTATCCCCCCTGAGGGGTGATTTCTGTCTCTCTGTCTCTCTCTGTCTTTTTGGTGAGTGCACGCACCCTATAGCAAAAACCTCTCAAAAAAAAAAAAAGAGTTATTGCTTAGTATATGTCTACATGTGAACAAACATTCATAATAAATTAAGGGGCAAACAGAATCATTTGTTCTCATTTATGTAACTGGTCATGTACCTGATATTTATGACAACTTTCTTTTACTTTTCATTTTGTATTCTCTACCATTAGCAACACCTCAGCTGAAACAGAATGACTCTAGATTTCAGAAAAATCACTGCTACTCATTACATATGGAAAAATCAAGAGAAAGTTAAAAGTTAATGACATAACTTCAGGTTGGAGTTATTACATAGTTTATTTTATTAGATGTAGAAAGCGTAGCAAGAAGGAAAAGGCAGACTTTTATAAGCTCAGTAGTGGACATAAGGTAAAAAAAATGTTGTTATCTAGGATTTTGTAATTTTTTTCAGTGTAAATAGAAAAAAATCCTGTTTTCTATAAGAGAATATTGTAAAACATTCTAGAAAATCTTCCTTTATGTAATCAAAAAGAATTGAAAAATAAATTATGTTTATTTCTTTTAAAAATTTATTTATATTTGTTTTATTTCATTAGAGTGCATTTATGTACATGCAATAAAAAAGACCCCAAGGGGGTCTCCTCGTTCCAAGATTCTTTTCCCACAGCCCTCCAGCTAGTAAGGATCTTGCATGCACATCTGGTTTATTTTTAGGTCACTGTGGGATTTGAACTTGTGATCGGTCACATGGCTTCCAACACTGTACTTCAGACACTTCAGTACACTACAGACTAAGCCTTCACAGCTGGGGCAGCATTTGCTTAAAAAATAATAACTCGATAACAAAAAATAAGAGAAGTCAAGGTATTTGAGTGGGTAAATAACCTAAGCAAACTTAGAGAATAAGATTAAAAAGGAAAGAATCAAGTAGCCAGCTTGCAATTTCTCTCTTATGATGAAGGGAGGATATGGAAATAAGGTGAATGATCCAGTCTAATAGTCTTATAGATGTGTTCATAAACAATTATTTGGCAAAAAGTGAATAAACTATTTTTGTTATTGGGAAAATTCTTAACATAGCAAATGTTTTGAGTAGCCTGTGGATTGACTGCACGTGGTAAATAAACATAAAATTTTTAGGTTTATGGCAAGTTATCTGCCAGTAAAATGTCAGATAAGCAGCATGACTATCTGAATATGAAGTGTAAATTTTTGTTCATAACTGAGTTAGCTACTTCTTTGAAGTAAACCACCCACATCACTTAGAAATATCATCTGAGCAAGAGAAGCTGGACGTGGGGAAATGTACTTAGAATTCAGGACTCCTCCCTGCTTTACTTGTAGCTTTTAATTTCCTGTATTCTTAAAATTTTTGTATAACTGGTCATTGGATAAGATGTCTGATACCTGTAAGTTTGATTTAACGTTCTAGTCCTTTGTGTAAGTTTAGATACCGTGGAAGTTTTATGGAACTGGAAATTATGTAGTTTTTGCTTCTAATTGAAAAACTGGTAGGATTTTATCATGTTTGTAGTCTGAGGGCAAAACATCAGAGGACATGGGTAAAAAGTCAATCACAAGTAACTGGCTCAGAGTATTACAAGGGAAGTTAAAGATTCTGTGTATATTGAATCTCAAATAAATGATGTGTCTCAAGAATAATTAATTAAAATTAATGGAAGCATGACACACAGATTCAACTGGTTTTTATGTCATTATTCTCAATTAAATTTCAAAAAGTATTGAACATCAACTTTCAAAAACATCCTATACAAAAATATTGGAAGAAATATATATTCCCATGTGATAGCCACTCTAGTTTACAAAATTCTGATGCAATTAAGTTTGAGTTTGGGTTAAAGTAACCTGTGTTATTAATAAGACTTGAAAATGTTACAGAGTTAATGCATTGAGTACAATTTTGAATCCTGTCTATAAACAAGTATGTGAAGTATTTATAAAAGTTATTAAATTCAGTTGTAATAATTAACCACATTATTTTAGTTGATCGTTTTTCTTGCTTGATGAATTTTTGGTTAATTTTACTAATCAGTGGGCTTCATTAAGCTATTTGTGGATATTCTAGTGTTTCATTATACAATTGCCAATGAAGAGAAATAAAGAAGTTAAAGATAACTCTAAGTTTACGGGTCAGAGCTATTGAGAAAAATAGAAAAGTCATTGCTTAAATGGCAAATATTGAGAAAAGACCTAGCTTTTGGATATTCTGCATGTGTGTAATGCATGTAATTGATATCCAGCTAGTAACGTAAATAGGTGGCAACATGAAATTGAAATTTGCTAAGAGCTCTAAATTGAATCACAGAGATTATTTGTCAAAGCTATAATGCCAGATGATGATTTCTGCAATGGCCATGTTACCAACATGGCCGTATCCACATTTTACCTCTTACAGGTTGGATCTATTACAGTAGTTTATACTATATCCCTTGCTCTTCTGAGTTTTTTATATTCAGTATTTTTATTGATGATTGCAGAGAGCTGGCAACAACCTCTCCCTGTATTCCCCTATATTATTAGCATTTTGTCCCTGTATTCAAACTCTGCAAATTTGTTTTCTATCCATTTCCTCATCTTGTTCAAATTGTCCTCTCTGATTTATAATCTCTCTCCTATGCTCCAATTCCTCCTGATTTCTTACCCTGAGTTCCCATTATTTTTTCATTTTTACATTTAATGTATTAATTTCAAATCCTTATGCCTGGAAAAAGAGGTAGAGACAAATGCCAGGCTAAAGTAAATTTTTATGGCATGGAAAATATAGTTATATACACATTTCAGGGGCTTATTTGAGTTTTATATCAGAATATAAAATGCAAATATACAAATAGTACCCTATGATGTTAACAAAAATTAAACTAATAAGGGCATGAAAACTTATCTTTCCTTTCTGTCACTTTATGTAATCGGAAAGAATGTGATAATAGCAAATATTGTTCCTGCCAAACAATTTCCCTTACTCATGTAATTTTAAAATACATATAATGGATGTTAAGAATTAACAATAAAATATGTCACATATGTTCACACTTAAAAAAAATCATGTGCAACTTAATGATTTTATTAGAGCTGAAAAACTCTGCTAAGGAATAGAGAGTAATTGAAAGGATACTGAATATTGTTAAAACCTTAATAGATTTTTATTTTATTATGTTCCTCAGGGAAGGAGCGATAGAGGTAAGAAAAACAATACTAATAAAATTTGATCGTAAGTTAATTTTTGTATGTGTGTATGAGAGACGGTGTGCACATATGAGCACAAGAAGAAGAGAAAAAGAGGTGTGTTTGACAGAGTCTTGCCATGTCACAGTCCCTTGCCCCAGCCTCTTAGTTAGCTAGGACCACTGGCACATGCCACTATACCTGGCCTGTGTAGACTGGGCCAGAACTGAACTTGGACCTCCAATGTGACCTAGATCCATGCACAGAGGCATTGACCGGTCTGCACCACAACAGCAGGGTTATATCAATTTTAATGTATTTAAATTTCTATACATTTTTTTAAAAATTATATACATGTATATATATATATATATTCACTAAATATAATACACAGACATAGATGTGTATGTGTGTGTGTGTACAACTATCTTCTCATGGTTTAGATTCATACCATCAACTTTTCTTCTTCGACTTCAATATTTTTGACAATGTTCTTACTGAGAATCAGTGTCTACTTTTACTCTGCTTGAAACTATGTGAAATTTTACAACATTTTAAACTATTAGAGATAGTGTGACCGAGTGGCAATATGTGACTGCTTAGACTAGGTCATATATAGCAATGCAGCTTCACTGAAGTTCTTGCTTTTGAAGCCTTTAGCTTCAAATATGTTTTGTTTCTCTGAGCCAGACATGCTGTGAGGAAGCCCAGTATAGTCTAATATGAAGAAGTACTTCAACTTCTTGGTACTTAAATAAGTGACCTCCATACATGTTTAAGTACCAAGATTTTTCACACATACCAACTCCACACCATTTTAGTTTCATTCACCATCTATATGACTTGCAGTGGCATAAGTGGACGTGAGAAACAGTCTAGCCAAAACCTTCCCAAATTTTTGACTTGAAGAAAGTATAATAAATGACAAGATGATTGCTATTTTCAAAAATTAATTTTGAGGATGTCTAGTTACACAACAGTAGTTAACCAAAAGGAACACTGTGAAATCTCTTTGATCAGGGCTGGTCTACCTGCTGCTATTTCTTGGTGCTCAATGTTCCTGAAGCAAAGCCTGATAGTACAGTCTTTGAAATGGCCTTACCTCTCAACTAGGCAGCCATTGGTGACTGTCTGATTACATTGGACTTTCTTTCACTCTGAAAAGTTGTTTGTCCATAATGGAACTGACATCAATTCTTGATGTAGTTTTGTCTATTCTGCCTGCTGGGTCTTTGTCAGCACCATTGTCTGAAGATTTGTAGATGGCCTGATAAACCAGCAGTGTGTCCATCACAAAGATGATATAAGAATAAGTGCTTAAACAAAAGATTCACTATACTTCCATACATGGAATCACTCAGATGCAGCTAGCATAATAGCTAATAATGGGCCTCAGATAAGCCTCCAACTCAGGAATGACAGCCAGTGGGTGTTGTCTTCTCAAAAGCGGTATATGTTTTAAACCTACAATTGATACGTGTGATGGTATCCTTCCTGTATTTAGAATGCACAGATTTTATAGTCAAGGATAGAAATAGGATTGAACCCCTCATTAACATTCCTAGCCACCAGACTGTGAAATTTAGGCTTACTATCGGCACAATTTTACACTCTGCCAGTTTGGAGGTTCTGGTTCATTTAAAGGATCAGACTTCTGCTCAGAAAAACTGTGAAGGCTGACCCACTTTCTAATAGCAATTAAACACTGTCTCTTCCACCCAGCAAAGTCCACATCCTGTAACAAGACAATCTCAACTGTAACTATACAGTGACACGCTACAGTTCCATGGTTAGGTACTCTGTTTTCCTGCAGCACGTCAATAATCTAACTTTGTTTGATTTAATGTATGCCGTTAGTGATCTTCATCTATGGAGATTATCATTTGAAATTTTCACTCAAAATTTAAAACTGATGAAGAGGAAAGGTATGTTGTCTAAAAGGTCCCTTGGGAGTCTTTGAATCATGCCATTTGCTGAATGATATTTTGCCTGTAATAAAAAATATACTATTATACCTGGGAACAGTTTATATCTGAAAAATGTCCTTCATACTCATTACATATCAATGGTATTGTTCATACTATAACTTTTACTGCATAAATTAGAAAGTTTTTTTTTAAGTTAAGTACTTCTTATTACAGAATTTGAAGAATAACTAAAGGACATTGCATTTAAACTGAATTACCACTACTTTTTAAATGTAAACGTTTTTATAACATTTGCCTTACTTAGTGCTGCAAAATATATATGGTATCATATAAACAGTTTCTTTCACAGAAGCCAAGAAAAGGCAATAAAGGAGTAGAAACAGCAGGATGAAAATCTCAGTAATTTTTGATATTTGTCTCAGATTTTTCTTGTGGCCTAAAACACCTGGGAACCTCTATTTCTAAAGGTTACTAGAGTATTTGCAATCCTGCTGAGAAGTATAAGTGGTTGAATAGACTGTCTCTAAAATGTTTGAAAATTTCTAACATTATCATCTTACAGACACTCTTGATAAAAGATGAAAAATTCACAATGAGCCAAATTTGAAGCATATTCACAACAGACCAAATTTAAAGTGTTTTTGTTTCACAAGTGCAAAGTTTTGTAATATAAGATCTCAGAGAAATATAAAAGCCAAAGTTTACCTTTTGAATTTTACAGCAAATTTTAAAAAATGTTGATTAAAAATAAGACAAGTAAATGTCTGCATTATATTGAATACATTCATATTGATTTATTAACGAGTGCACAGTGCATAGTTGGATCAGCGGTAGATTTCTTGCCTGCTACACGGGAGGCCTGAGTTCATTTCCCAGCCCATACAGCATTCCCTTTGGAACCAGCAGATGATGCAAAAGTTATGTTGCTGGGCTCCCACATAGTGGACTGCTGTTTGAGTCTCAGACTAGGCAGCTTAAAACTTAAGTTGGATACATGTGCATGCATGCCCAAGATCCAAAGAGAAGGGATTGCGGTGTGGTCATTATTCCTGGAGGGCGATTTCTCACCTTCTATCTCTCTTCCTCTCTGTCTCCCTGGAGAGTACACACGCATTATGGTAAAACTCTCTTTAAAAAAAAAAAAAAAGAATTATTAACAAGTGTTCATTGATCAGTAGCTAACACTAAAATGTGCATGTATGCTTACGCATGATACTATTTTTTTATCACCATCAGGAAGTATCACAGATTTTAGAAAGATATACAAAATAATAATCTATGTACATATTTATATTGAATATATATTCTCTACATATCTATGCTATAGACATTTTTAATATTGCAACAGGTAAAATGATAATGAAACTATCTAAAGACTTGTTTGGAATTCCTCCTTTGTCTCTGTAACATCTGTCATAATCAAAATGAAATTCAAATGTCTTATTGAAGTCTCTCTTGTTAGAAAATTACTTCTGTATAGCCAAATATGGCAGTTAAAAATCCCTGTGGGGAATTTAATTTTGATCTTTTATAGCAACAGTAAAAACAATATATTCTAAGAAAGTTAAATTGCCTGTGACTATTCAGACAACACATTGATTTCATACTGAATATCTTCCCTCCAGGAGTCAAATGTCATGTTATGGAATTGGCATGAGAACAATAGAATAAATGGAGTGTATAATAATAAATGTTGACTTCTTAAAAAGTTATTTGTATCTTTACATTTTATATTATTCTTATATCTAGACATAAAACAAGCACTGAATTATTCTTTTAGACAATATCATAAATATATAATTCATATTGATTCATAATCTCATTATGAAAATCATTTTCCTAATGATAAGGTCTTATTTGAGTCATGAGGAAATGAATTTCAAATAAAAAGAGATATTTTACTGAAATATTAAGACATTTATAAACTTATTATAAAATTTATTTTATTAAATTAAGTCCTCCTAAAATAATACAATGCTGTAGTTACTGAAAACATTATGAGAATTTTTTTTACAGATATGTATGTTTTAATCTTCATTAAAATCTCTTAAGTTATTAATAGGCAATAACTTACACACACATAAAAATCATTAGAATAAAGAGTAAAATATTTTGAAAGCTTACATATGCAATACTAAAATATATTTAGTTCTTGCACAATTAGACCAATGAATCTACAGATGTCTATGTAATATATTGCAAATTGTATAAGAAAGACAATGAATATATTTAGCACTGAAGAAAATCATGTTAAAACAAAACAGGTGGATGCCAGTCACATGGTTTAGTGGTAAAGGGGGCCAGATCCCACATGTACTATAGTGCTGTTGGAATCTCAGCCCCAGTGACTGGAAAACCACACCTGGCTCAAATCCCAAGAAGATAGAGGCAAGGAGGAGAGAGATTGAGGTGTGGCCAAATCCCACTGAGGAATGAGTTTTCCCTTTCCTTCTCTCTCTCTGGCAAGTGTGCATGTTTTCTGACAATTAAAAAGACAAAAAAAGAAAAAAAAAACTATTGGGTGTGATCCTGAGTTTCTAGGATTTACATGTAAAGATTTAGTTAACAATTGGGACCAGCAGTTAGTGTAATGGCTATGTCGCTGGACTCCCCCGTAGTCGACCGCAGTTCGAGTCCTGGATCCAGTGGCTTAAACTCACACTGGGCGTGTGTGTGTGTGTGTGTGTGTGCCCAAGATCCTGAGAGGAAAATGGAGGAGAAGGCATTGCAGCGTGGCCATCCCCCCGGCGGGTGATTTCTTGCTTTCTGTCTGTCTGTCTCTCTCTGTCTGTCTGGCGAGTGCACGCGCCCTATAGAAAACCGTCCCCCCCCAAAAAAAAAAGAAAAAAAAAGATTTAGTTAACAATTCTTTTGAAAACAGGGTGCTGTTATAAAACTATTATTTAAAGTCACTTTATTAACTTAGCCAAAGACCCAAGACTTAATTTGATTTTTTTAAGTCAGTGAAAGTTTTTCTTTAATTAAGGCCATGAAAAATATTCACTTTGCAAGCTAAGTGACATTTGTGATCGAATGTATACAAGAAATTGAAATAAAATGAGAGTGGAAGGAACACAAATAATAATAATAATAAATAAATAAAATAGTATCTTGATTTTAAAGCCCCGAAAGAAGATTTTTTACTTGCTTTTGATTAATTTCATCTTGTATTGCAATCGTGGGTCTATTGTGAATGACTCTGTAGTCTGTGCCTAATATCCATTGGTTTATAAATTATCATATATCTGCTAATACTTTCAGCTCTTTTAGGGACTATCTTTGTAGTGATACTCTCATCTCAGAAGAAGTTACATTTGACAACCATATAAATGAAACCACGAGAATAGAAAGCTGGAACCAGGAAATAGTGAGCTGAATATTTTTGTTTTACTTTTTTTTTTTTTTTCAGTTTTATTTGGTCTTTACAACTCCCATTCTTCTATTCTTTTATCTTTTTTAAAGAATTATTTTATTTACTTTTATTTATCATCATCATTAATATTATTATTATTTAATTTGGTGAGAGAGAGAGAGAGAGAGAGGAAAAGAAAGCAAGCTGCCAGGTCCGGGACTTGAGGTGTGGTCGGCCATGTGGGAGTCTAGTGTCTTATCCAAATACCACGTGCTTTCTTATGCTACTGTCATTTTACCATACAGAAAAACTGAGTTTCCAGAAGTTAAATAACTCACCTAAGGTGAAACGGATAGAAAACCAGGCATATCAGACTCTAAATATCTCTCTCTGTATTTTTAAAAAATATGTTCATTTTATATTCATTCACTACATATCATTGCAGCATACAAAATCAGTTTTCTCATTCAAAATATACTGTATATCAGCTCATATATATTACCATATATGTTATCTTCAACAAATAATTTTCAGCTTTTTATTTCTTACATATTTTACTTTCTTTCCTCTTGATTCCCTCTTTCTCACCCTCTGTCATTTCCCACCTTCCTGCCACACTATCTCTGGTATCTACGGTTGCTTTCCATGTTTTTTTTCCCCCTCATTTTATTGATTCACAAAAGATCTTAATTGAACTAAAAACTTTCAATAGTAAGTACAGTTAAAAAATAATAAGTACATGGGGTAAGCAAGGGGTGTGGTGGTTAAGGTGCTGGAATTCCCACATGGTCGACCATTGTTCGAGTCCCGGACCTGGCGGCTTGCTTTCTCTCTCTCTCTCTCTCGGTCTTTCTCTGGCAAAAACTCATGTGAAAATAATAATAATAATAATCATAATAATGATAAATAAAGTTAAATAAAATAATTAAAAAACAATAATAAGTACAATTGATATAAACATATGTATGAACACATGTCTAACTTTAGGCACAAAACTCAGTGAGATAAAGTAGCACCTACCTGAGACTATACAGTTTACTATGGTCATTAAGTAGTATTTTTTTTATATACTTATTTTTTGTTTGTTTGATTTTTATGTATTTGTTTTTTACTTTAAGAAAAGCAGTTTAGAGACCAGCAGTTGGCATAATGGCTATGTTGTTGGACTCCCACGGAGTCGACCGTGGTTCAAGTCCCAGACCTGGTGGCTTAAACTCATGGTGGGCGCGTGTGCGTGCGTGCCCAAGATCCCGAGAGAATGGAGGAGAAGGGATTGCGGTGTGGCCATCCCCCCCTCCCCGGGAGGTGATTTCTTGCTTTCTATCTCTCTGTCTCTGTCTTTCTGGTGAGTGCACATGCCCTATAGCAAAAACCTCTTAAAAAAAATAAATAAAAGCGGGGCCGGCAAGTGGCATGGTGGTTAAAGGCGCTGGACTCCCACATAGCCAACCATGGTTCAAGTCTTGGACCTGGTGGCTTGCTTTCTCACTTCCTCTCTCTCTCTCTCTGTCTCTCTCTGATCAAACTGGAAAATAATAATGATAATAATAATAAAGTTAAATAAAATAATTCTTTAAGGAAAAAATAAATAAAAGCAGTTTAAGCTTTAATAAATCAAAATAAAAAATGTTAAGAAAAATTTGCTGAAGGTTTAAAGCCAGGGAAAAGTTTAGGATCTTGTTCAAAGAGAAAGTAGATACTAAAATCTCAAAAAATAGATATGGACAGAGCTAAAATCTAGTAACAAGTGCACTATAATTTTTTTCTGAAACATTTGTTTTTCTCTTCATCCCCCCCCCTTTACTAAAGAGAGGCATAAACTAACTTACTGCAAAAAAAAAAAAAAAATATCAATTTGGTCTGTTTTTTGCACAAATCCCCCTAAGAATACAAATTGATTTTGTTGGCTTTGCTGGAACATTGAACTTCAGATTAGACTCTTTTTTTTTTTTTTGAAGAGGTTTTCGCTATAGGGCGCGTGCACTCACCAGTCAGACAGAGAGAGACAGAGAGATAGAAAGTGAGAAATCATCCCCCGGGGGGGATGGTCACGCTGCAATCCCTTCTCCATTTTCCTCTCAGGATCTTGGGCATGCATGCACACACTCTCGGAGTGAGTTCTAAGCCACCGGTTCCTGGACGCGGTTGACCACGTGGGAGTCCAAGGACATAGCCATTACGCTAACTGCTGGTTCCCTCAGATTAGACTCTTTAAAAAGCTTACCAAGGCTACTGAGCTGAGTCAAGAATTCACCATTTGATTGTGCCTTTAAGTACTTGTACTTGAGAGTTTTTTGGGCCTTTCAGGAAGAGATACTGTTTACTTATCTGCATGGCAGAACTGTTTATGGTACCAGGCAATCTTCCCAAGAGCTTCTGTTGGTTTTCTTGAGATCTACCTTAGTTCCTTAGTTTTCTTGTCATATCTTCAGATATGACAATCCAGTCAAAGCCCTGGCAATAATAGTATTTTTCAATTTTCTATGCAAGACAGCAGATATTATTTAACTATTCAAATAACCACTATGCCACGAAAAAGAATACTCACAAATATTTTCCAACTCCAAAAAGGTCAGGAAGGGAGAAAACTTTATGTCTCAATTTAAAAAAATATAACAAATTGATGAACCTATAAATAACTCAAAAGAAAACAAAAATCATTAAATCTGGAAAGCAAAGCATAGAAGAAAATCAGTAATGTTTTAGACCAAATTCATAAAATTCTATTTCGCCAGCTCAGTCTCATGTAATTAATCTCTCTTCTGTTGAACTTGTAGTGTTATTGTGGTCCAATCTTTTGTTTTAAATCCTGGAAGTTAACATTCAACATTATTATTGATGTTTCCAGACTTGTCTCCGCCATTAAACTGGCCATTTTCTTGGTTGTTTTTGGTTCTTTTATTTTTGTCTGTCTTTAGTTTTCCTTGTATAACTCTCCCTTCAGAACTTCTTGAAGAGCTGATCAGGTGTTGCTAAATTCTTTCAGGTTTTCTTATCGGAGAATGTTTTTATCTTTTCTCCCCAGAAGGATAATCTGGCAGGGTATAGCATTCCTAGTTGAAAATTTTTTCATTTAACACTTTGAATATATTTTCCTATTCTTTCTTTGCCTTCATTGTTTCCAATGAGAGGTCCAATGTTAGCCTGATAGGATAACCTTTGTAAGTAACTTGATGTTTCTCTCTTTTAAATTTTAGTATCTTGTCTCTGTCTGTGGTTTTGACCAATCTGGCTATGATGTGTCTTGGAGAAGATCTTCTTGGGTAATTATATTTGGGGTCCTTTGTATTTCTTGGGTCTGGGTTTTTGGATAGTTTTGGTTTGGAAAGTTTTCTTCTAATATTTCACAGAATAGATTATCAATGCCCTTATTAATTTCTTCACCTTCTGGGATACCAATTATTGAAAAGTTTGGGCACTTGATTGTATCTAGTATTTCTTCTATATTATTCTCATTTTTTGTGTGTGTTATTTTCTCAGTCTTTTTGGTGATTTTTTTTTTTTCCTAGGTCAGAGGTTTTTGTCTTCTACGTCTGAGAGTCGATCTCCTGCATGGTTTAATATGCTTTTAATAATTTTGAGGAAAGTTTTGTTTTTCTGTATTACACCTTCATCTCTAACAGCTCCATTTGATTCTTTTTTATGGTGTGTATATGTTCTTTCAAAACGTGGAAGAACTTTATCTCCAGGAACTAATTGTTTGTTTTCTCTTGCATCTTCTGGAGTTCATTACCTTTCTTTTCTTGCATCTTGATTAGTTTTGTCACTTTGAATATTCTGATTTCTTTATCTGACATTTCCATGAGCTCTATTATACTTATTTATTTATTTTTGGAGGAGGGGTTTTGCTACAGGGTGCATGCACTCTCCAGAGAGACAGAAAGAGAGAGACAGAAAACGAGAAATCACTCCCCAGGGGGAAATGGTCACACCACAGTTCCTTCTCCTCCATTCTCCTCTTGGGATCTTGGGCACCCACACACATACACCCAGCATGAATTTAAGCCCCTGTATCTGGGACTTGAACCATGGTCAATTACATGGGAGTCAAGAGACATAGCCATTATGCCAACTGCTGGTTCCATTTCATTGTACTTTTTGTGGATGATGAAGGATTGTATTTTTTTTTTCTTTAGATGAGAGATATTTTCTTGGTTTCCATATTTCTTGTGCCTCTGTGGTGGTTTCTGGTCATCTGATGGATTATACGTTTCTTCCTAATTTCTTGGAGTTAATTCTTTTATTGTTTTTATTTTATTTTATTTTTTTTTGAGAGGTTTTTGCTATAGGGTGCATGCGCTTGCCAGACAGACAGAGAGAGATAGAGGGACAGAAAGTGAGAAATCACCCTCCAGGGGGAATGTCCACACTGCAATCCCTTCTCCTCTCGGGATCTTGGGCATGCATGCACATGTGCCTGGCGTGAGTCTAAGCCACCAGGTCTCGGACTTGAATTGTGGTCGACTAAATGGGAGTCCAGTGACATAGCCATTATGTTAACTGTCAGAGGCATGTGAGAAGAGATGATCCACAATCTCTCTGCAGTTCTGTTTTCTTGATGCTCACCAAGTAACCTGCACTTTCATCATTACACTTGGATGTTTCAAAGGCCTCCCAGTTTCTTTACATGAGGTGCACCTGGGCTGAGCTTCAGGATTTCAACTGAGACTTCAGAGGGGTGTGGGAGAAGATGAGCCATGCTCTCCCTGCAGCATCATATTTCTCCCTGCTGCTCATTTTGCAGTCTGTCTTCTCTAATTTTTAGTCCTTTGGGGGTGGGGGGGGTGTTCACTTTCAGCTAATTTGTTGGAGAAGGTTTCTGCAACTGTAAGCTGGTGTACTTCCCTTTATTGTGAGATATTTACGTGCCAGTTTCTCTATTCTACTGCATTTTGAAACATAGCATCCATACAAAGAGATTTGAGTTCAGATTTATGAAGAGGAGTTTCTCCCTTTGTGTAGCAGATTCAGTGGTGGTTGAGGATTTCTATGACCCTAAAAATATTCAGACATTTGACTGCTGTGCACCTAGACTTGCATATACAGTCAGTGGTAGAGGATAAGCATCGAAGTGAGAAAGTAAGTTAAAGAAAAATAAAAGAAAACAAAGGGGGAAAAAAGACAAAAACAACCAAAAAAACCAAAGTGCTAAAAGAAGTTTGGCCCAGAGTCTTAAGTTAACCGAGTCCCTGAAAGGGGCAGGACACAACTCAGATGTAGTTAGATTTTGAAATTAGCAAGAGAAAGGAGAGGTCAGAGGCCAAAAAAAAGTTCTTAAAAATTAAAAAAAAATAAATAAATAAAGACAGAGAGAGACAGAGAGGAGACAAGAGTTTGTTCTACCTGTCTAGTGTTTGTATATGGAAGGAGAAGTTTGGAGCATGAGGTCTTCAGTTATCCTAGTCTCTGAAAGGGACAGGGAATAACTCAGATACAGATAGATTCTGTCTAGATGTTTGGGTCTGAAGGAGAAGTTTGGAGCACAGGGTCTTCAGTTACCCGAATCCTTGAAAAGCGTAGGGTGCAACTCAGATGTAGATGAATTTCTAGTTCCTGAAAGGGGCAGGGCACAACTCAGATGTTGATAGTTTTTGTTTAGGTGTTAGGGTCTGAAAGGTTTGTTTGTTTTAATCATGAGTTTATCACTACTTATGGACTTAAACTAATTTAGTGCATTTCCTTGGAATTAATATATTTAATCTGACAAATACTTAGAAAAATTATCTCTTTAAAACCAGGTGTCTCTTTTTCACCTCACATTACAATTCTGTCTACTCAATGGTCTGTAGAAAATTTCTTGCCGGTACGATGGTTGGAATACCCATAAGTCTCATCACATATTTTTGGGCTCTGCATACATCTTGGGCCTAGGTGAACTCATGACTATGCTACTTTTTTCTGCTTCAGCCACTCTCCAAAATGTAAATTTCCCTAATCATCTCCAGTCAATATTATCCCATTATTTCAGATATGACTCAATGTTCCCTCCATGGCTCCTTCTTTTATTCCATTTCTGGTAATTTTTCCTTACATCTTCTGTACATTAATATTTCAAAAATTATAAAACAACTTTAATCCATATTTATTGCAGCATTATTCATAATTGTTAAGACATGGAATCTGCCCAAATGTCTAAGAACCAATGAATAGATTAAAAAAGTATGGCACATGTACACCATGAAATACTACTCAGCTACAAAAATAATGAAACCCTGATATTCGATACAAAGTGTAAAACAGAAGACAATGCCAAGTGAAAGAGGCTAGACTATGAAGGACAGACACTTTAGGTGTCTTTTTAATATATACTGAATGTTTGCACTCTCTAGCAGAATCTGAAAGTTGGACGGTATAATAGCAGGAAGGGCAACTGAAGATATTAGAGACAGAATAGTAGGGGGTCTGCAATGGGGTGGGAATCAGGGGAAATAAAACACTTAACAGAAACAAAAATGAAAAGTTATTTGTTCATGATAATGTGCATGGTAATATCTATGACGACTAATAGCACTGTGTTCATGATAAAAAATTTTGTACACTGTAAATATGTACAGTGATTAAATGTAAATTATATATATTTAAAAACTAACCTTCATCTAAAGCATATCTAGCTCTCCTAGAGAATCAGAGATTTCTCAAAAATATTTTTATGTAGATCTTGTTCACTGATTCCATACACAAAGTCCCTAGGCTCTAGAACTAGCATCTGCATAGTCTTTGTTTCTTCCTCTAGACTTCAAAATCTTTATACACCTCTATCAAATAGAATATCAATTTTATATTATGCTTGCTTATAACTTTCTATTTATTGTTCTTTTGTGATATAATCTTCTTGCTTTCTACCCTCCATACACTTTTTCCACTGATAAATAGCTTGGGAATTAAATTGATACTTTTCTTCCTAATCCAAGTAAAGATTTCATTCTGGAAAAGTATAAGCTTCATGTAAGTGATCATCTATCTACTTACTGACTCAGCCAGAATATTTATTTACTCTGCAATTTTTTTACACTGTCCCTTTATGCTACTTCATTTCTGAATTTTTATGAACTCCTTATATATTAGAATTTATTAAAGTTGGTAAACTTTGAAATTGCTACCCCTCTCCCTACCTATTAGTCTTCTTGATGCTTTATTACATTCTTTATGTAGGGTAGATTTCATTATGCAATACTATACACACATTTTTTGCCAATGTCCTCAGAATTCAAAATCTCGCATATTTTTACTCATCTGCTTTAAACCAGCACCCTGGATTCAATGGAACTAACTACCTTCTGTACTTTAAGATGAGATTGCTTGCTACTGACGAGTAACCCTTTGGACTATTTTAAAACTGTCTTCCAAAATCACTCTGCTATCAATCATTACTGAGCAAATTTTTGATATATTTTATTTTTTTCTACCTGAATAGTTCTCTTTGTGGGCACTCATCTAATTATTTAATTTTATTCCCAATCTATCTTATTATATAGATCTTATGCTAAACTTATCTTGCCAGCAGTTTTTATCCTGAATATAATACTGGAGGCTGTCCAAAATGTGTCTGTTCTTCAACCATTATACTATACATTCAGTTAGCTGAAAGCAGTAGACTGAAACAACTGCTTATCTCTCCTAGAAGCATGCTCACTGATAGCCCAGAATTAATGTTTTATAAGCTATCTTGGCATATTTTAACCTATTTTAGTTGATACACAAAATTAACGATTACACTCACTGTCACTGCATTATAGAGGGGTCAAAACTTGAGTGTAGGGAGAACTTGATTGGAATGAACAATTCAGAAAATACATAAATAAATGATGAATGAGGTGTTTACAATGGAGATGCAGAAATTTCAAATATTTAAAACTTCTCAAGGAAAAAAATGTGAAACCTCCAATGATTGATTAGGTATGAAAGTAAAGGGAAGAAAGTTAATTAAAGTGTGTTGAAATGCAAAGAATGTCACGAATGCCCCGACTGTGTTCAAGCATAGTTAAGTCTAATATTTTTCTACAGCCAAGGAAAATAACCATAAAGGAGGTTTTTGGGAAGAATGAAATAGGATCTGTTTGTCTGTTGATTTGGGGGCAAGTTCAAAGTTTCAGTGCTGTCAGAAAGGGAGGGCAATTCAATGACTGGATGTATCCTATATCCAAGATATGGAAATATACACTTGGAGCTGGAATTGTCATAGACAAAGGAATAGCAATCATTTATTTTAGCTAGAAGAGAGGATTATTTTATTATTTTTATGGTGATATAGCATCCTTTCTTTGTAATATGTTCAAACATAACTGCAGAAGTCTGTTTTTGTCTTTTTCCACCAGGTCACAAAATGACCTGCAATTTTTCTTGATCACTTTTCAGTAGAGAATATAACAGCTTGGTTGGTAAATTCTCCAGGAGCTATTTCTTTTATTTGTATTATTATTATTTTTTTAAGATCTCACTGTCTAGCATTTGTTGCAATGACAAAGTACATCAATACAAACTAAATTTATATTATTATATATTATTATATATAAACAATTTGTGTTAATCAGAAGGTTCTCTGGAAAATATTAACAGTAGGATGAATTGCTGAATTATCTAATATGATAAAGGTTATGAAATAACATTTAAGATTCTTTTACGAACTCATCCTTCAAGTGTAATTTAGTCAATTATCAAAACAAAATATTATCAGGCCGTATAATCAGGTTTCAGTATTGAGGACTACAAATGTCTTTCCAAAATTTATCTGGCTCCTCCTAGAGAGCCATGTAGTCTTTTCCTTTAGCCTAGGAAAGAATATGAAAGCACTTGATTATGACTGAGAATCTAGATATAGTTTATTATTTTTTATCATAACATAAAAAGAGATGCTAAAGAACTAGGCAAGAATGTTGTTTCTGTGAATATTATATTCATGTCTAGGAAATTTGAATTTCTGTCTGTGGACAAAAGGAAAACTTTGAAAAATTTTCTCCTAGTGTTACCTCACTCGTTTAGCATTTTAGAAAGAGATTAATTTTAAACTTAATGTGAAGAGTGTATAGGAAGTAAGAGTTAAAAAATAAGAACTGGTGATTATTTGAGTTTAAAAAGTATACAAATCAGGAGAAATTGCTTCAGATAAAGTCAGAAAAAGAATGACATCGATATTTTTATAAAGAAGAATACATGAGACAAGATCTGTGTAATTTGATTTCTAGGTGATTGGAATTGCTAGTTAAGAAGGTTGTAGTGTCACAATACTGAGAATGTTAAAAGAAAACTGTGCTTCAGAGAGAAGAATTTTATCAAGGTGGAAATGATTATTGTGATTTTTAAAAAATTTGCTACATGTTATGTGTACTTTGCACTTGCCCCAGAGAGACAGACAGAGAAAGAGAAAGTGAGAAATGGCATGTGCATTCTCCTCAGCATATTCTTCAACCTACCAGGTCCAGGGTTCAAACTGTGCAGTCAGCCATGTGGGATTCAACCCCCTTAACCACTATGCCACTGGCTGGGCCTTGATGGCTAATTATATGTGTAAACTTGTCTGAGTTAATAAATAAATGAAAGAAAAAATGTAAATAAAAATTTTGAAAAAAGGAAAAAAAAATAAAAAGAAATAAAGCCACAAGAAATTCCAGCATGATTTAACTCCCTGCCTCCTCAGCAGGTTCATTTCAATTCTCTCTCTCTCTTGTTATCTAAGCTCTGGAAAGAACCATGTAACAGACCAGCATGATCATGGGATTCAGAATCCACATGGTTGAACACAGTTCCTCTAAATTTTCTTCCTATATCGAGGTAGATTAACTCATGCCACAGAAGTATTTGGAAACTCTCAGTTTAAGACAGAATTACATTTTATTGTTCTGTTGGCAACTGCAGTGTTTGAAGGATTTTTACACTGATTTCTTCATTAGACGAAGTAAATAAATAAGGGCATGAACATTTAAAAGCGATTATTAACCACATATGTGGTCACCACTTTCCCATGCCTGGTGATATTTAAGAAGCATAATGTCCAAACTTTATATGATCACTTTCTATTTCAAAATAGAAACATTAATACTAATATTTTTTGTCTGAAATAATAACCCTTGACCTCCTTTTAAAGACTAGACTAGCATGCATATAATCCAGGTATTAATAGAAAATGCAATATGAGACATGTAAAAATGTAATTTTCTGCAGCCAATATTTGCTCTATGAGAACCATTTACTTCAGAAAATTTGGTTCCTTCAGCGTATTTTCAAAATCTTCACTTTTTGCCATTTTCTATCTACCTGGTATTGATAGCCTAAATAAGATAAACAGAATGTTATTATTCCTAGGCAGAGTATTTTACTATTCATTCATTCAATATTAGAAAATAAAATTTAGGGCACCAGCAGTTAGCATAATGGCTATGTCGCTGGACTCCCATGTAGTCGACCGCGGTTTGCGTCCCAGACCCAGTGGCTTAGAACTCATGCCAGGCGCGTGTGCATGCGTGCCCAAGATCCTGAGAGGAGAATGGAGGAGAAGGGATTGCAGCATGACCATCTCCCCTGAGGGGTTATTTCTTACTTTCTATCTCTGTCTGTCTGGCGAGCGCACGTGCCCTATAGTGAAAACCTCTCCAAAAAAAAAAAAAGAAAAGAAAACTTAAATATAAAAAGAAGAAATATAAAAATCTCACTTGAACACAACACTTTTAATAATACTGCCAGTTTATTACTAGAATATAATATTTTAATTAACTATTTTGTTAACTTATGGTATAGACTTATTTGTATTTATGGGCAAGTTTTATGTTTCATTTTTTTAAATTGTTTTCTAATTTATCCCTCAAAATGATATATTAGCAACCAGAAAAGACAAAAATTACTTTCTGATAAAGCTGCTCAATAGAAATATAAACATTTTCCTTTATGTCAGTATTGTCAAATACATTTAGTTTGTAGTATCCTCAGTTCCACAAACTTGTTAATGTTGGGTTGTCAGAAAAGTCATGCTGCATTTTTACACAGAAGAAATATGGAAAATAATACATCATGACTTTTCCAACAACATAAGGGTGGTACCAAGTTTAGAAAAAATACCTTAATTTAAATTTTCTTTCATTTTAGGAAAAGTGTAATATATTAACTTGAATAGAAAAAGTGTAATATATTAATTTGAATATGATACGTAAATAGAAAAATACATGTTAGTCAAGTATTAGGGGCAGAAAAACTAAGACAGATTGAGTTCAACCTAAACTCTAAAACTTACAAGTTGTGTGATATTAGGGAAATTTTAAGAAGCTTTCCATTCTCCCAGTTCTGTATGTTTAAAAGAGAAATAGTTGCTGGGAACAACAGGTGGTGTGGTGGTTAAGGTGGCTGGTTTCCCACTTGGCCAACTTTGGTTTGAGTCAGGACCTAGTGGCTTGAAAAATCATGCTAGGTTTTATCAGTGGGCCAAAATTCCAAGAAGAAATTGGGCAGAAAGGATTGCAGTGTAGCCATCCTTCTGGGAGATGATTTCTCACTTTCCCTCTCTCTGAGAAATGCTTGAGCTAAATGGAAAGATCTTAGGTTCAGATCCCAAGTTGACTTGAGCAAACTGGGCGGGTCTGTCAATTTTTTTTTTAATTAAACATAATTATTGTATGATCCAGCATTTAATTCTTATATCTCTACAAAAAAATTAAAAATTATATTCAAGCAAAAAGTTTTACATAATCATAGCAGTATCATTCACAGCCAAGAGATGCAAATAATCCGAATGCCCATTACTTTACAAATTTATAAACCATGGTATATGCATACAATAGGATATTATTCAGCCATTTAAAATGAAGAGCTAATGCATGCTATATGTAGATGAACCTCAAAAACATTATGATAAGAGAAAAAAATCCATATACAAAAGGTAATTTATGTAATATTGCATATTTCTATTAAGTACTCAAAATAGATAAATATCTATTCAGACTATCTAGACAGCCTGGTGTTTTACCATAGGCTAAAGAGGGAAGGGAGACAAAGATGGGGAGTAAATATTTCATAAGTATAGATTTTCCTTTTGGGGCAATGAAAATATCTGAAAATAGACAGATGTGATCATTCCACAGTATTGTATGTACTAACTGTTAAAAACTGTTACATGAAAACAGTGACTTTCATGTTATATGAGCTTTATCTCAATAAAAAGCAAACATGTGAGTGTTTAGGTATGTGAGGTAGAGAGCAAAAGGCATTTGATGACATATGTAATAAGAGTGGGGTAAGGTCAGAATATTAAAGCAAAAGTGTTGACTCTTAGATTTGGATATAAATGATGTTTATATCTTAGAAAAAGGAGTTACATAGAAAGGTTTTTCTTTTTCTCTCTTTTTTTTTTTTTTTTTGAGAGAGAGAGGTTTTTGTTATAGGGCACATGCACCACTTACCATAAAGACATAAAGACAGAAAGCAAGAAATCATCCCCTTCCTCAGGGAGAATGGCCATGCCACAAGCTCTTCTCCACCATTCTCCTCTTGGGATCTTGGGCATACATACACATGTGCCTGGTGTGTGTTTAAGACACCGGGTCTGGGACTCTAACTGCAGTCAACTACATGGGAGTCCAATGACATAGCCATTACGACATCTGCTGGTCCCTAGAAATGATTTTTGATCAACTGAGATGAATGATGTTTAAGCAGTTCATCCACATCATCTTCTTTTATTCAATACAAGTCAAACATGAGTGCAAAATATGAAAGGCAGCAATATAAGTTCAGGCTTAGAGAAATTTAAAATATCTTGACTAATGTGATGGCTCAATCTAATGCTCTAACAAATAAAAAGATTTACAAAAATAATGTAAGAAGTCAATAATTATAAAAATAAAAATTTCCAGAGAGGAAAGAAATTAACCTACAGGTTAATATTTGTGCCAAAATTTAAAGCCTATGATAGAATATATTCTTGTAAAATTATGTAATTCAAGAGATCAGGAATCTTGATGACATTAGATTTGTCAATATCCTCATTAGAAACAAGAAAACAATAGAAAAATGTATTACAAATTCTTGGACTTCCATGGACATCTATATGGACACCAATTGCCAATAAAAACTGGTGGTAGAATAAAGCTGTTTTCAGAAATGCAAAACTTAAAAATGTTTTCTTTCTATGCCAATAATCGAGTAATTAAGGTGCCTATCATTATTAGACTCATTTTTTTAAGCTGGCATCCAGATGACTATACTTCTTCTTACTTCCTTGCAGTAGTCCAGGGTGGTATACTAGTTCAGGCCATTGAGCTATGAATGAAAATGACATGTGCTACTTTGAAAGCTAAGAATTGAGAAGCAGATGAAAAGTTGCTTGACTCTCCTTATTCCCCTTACAGTGACAAATAGGCTTCAATTGATGCCATGGTCACTAGAGTAAATAAGCCCAAATCACCAAGTCATTGTTGACCTGGGAAGGCACTTATCCATAGTAGACTGACATGTGAAAAAATAAATTTGTGTTTTGTGCTGAGATTTTTTTTTTCCCCTTACAGTGACAAATAGGCTTCAATTGATGCCATGGTCACTAGAGTAAATAAGCCCAAATCACCAAGTCATTGTTGACCTGGGAAGGCACTTATCCCTAAGTAGACTGACATGTGAAAAAATAAATTTGTGTTTTGTGCTGAGATTTTTTTTTCCAGATGAAACCAATCATGACTAGTGGGGATATTCTCTATTTAGACAAAAATGTTAACCTAGAAAGGGATAGGCAGGTGGTAGATGCAATGAGAAACTTAACAGATAGAAAAGTAGCAAGAAAATGAATGGTCATTATGGTTGCTTCTAGGATGAAAACTTTGTTGCTGGTCATATCAAGCAATTTTTACTTGAATAAGTTCTTGAAAGATTTTAGATAAATCCCTAAGAAAAAGTTAACTGCTTGACATAAATTGTTTACACACACTGAGAGCCATTTAATAAATATGTTAAAGAGCTTGAGGAGAAATTAATGAAGAATAAATGAAATGATAAAAATTTCTTTATGCTTTATTTATTTATTTTTTTTTGGCACTGGTGAGAGACAGAGAGAAAAAGTGAGAAAGACAACCCCCCACACATACACGTTGAGAAAGAGTAGGTATTTGGTATAAGCTTTGAAAAGCATTATTATAATCTACTACAATAGACAGCAAATACATAGTATTTGAAAGATAAAAAGCAAGAAATAGCAATAAAGTATTATTATTTAGAAATAAGGTAATGACTAGAATCAATAAAGAATAGGTGACAATATGAATTAGGAAAATTCTATTTTTTTATTATAAGCCTTAACACACTATTTTATACTCTGAAAATATAAGAGTTCATATTCTCTATGGTTTGAATGTTTCCTTTATATATCCATGTGTTTAGATTTCATTCCTATTGTGATGGGATTAAAAGTATGAAAGACTAGCTAACTACAGTATTGAAAAGTGGGGGCTTTGTGAGAACATTAGATTTAGATCCTTAGGGTTGGATCTCCATGGTTAAATCCTGGTGAGTTTATAAAGAGATGAAATGAAACAAGCACACGCTTCACTCAAGTTCTTGCCATTATGTGCCCTCTACCATATTATTGCCCGGCAAAAAGACCATCACCAGATATGGCCGATATGGCCCCTTGACCTCTGAACCATGACCAAATAAATCTCCTTTCTTATAAATCATCCAGTTTTAGATATTCAGATGTTAAAGAGTGAAATGGACTGGAATAAAGCACTGGTATCCAAAGTGGAATGTTGCTTTAATAACAAATACCTGAAAACGTGGAAGTGGAATTTAGAGGTGGAAATTATAAAAAGCCTAGAATGCATTAAGAGTGCTTCTAGTGGAGGCTCAGAAGATGAGAACATTAGAAAAGTTTGAAAATTGTCACAGATTGGCAAAATGGCTGTGAGAAGACTGATGGAAAAATGAACAGTAAAGGCTACGGTGAGGAGGTATCAGATACAAATGAGCAATATGTTTACAGGAATCAGTAAAAGGACATTCTAATTACACTGCGACAAAGAATGTGACAGTATTGTCTCCATGAATACAGCTGTATTGAATTCTGAATTTGAGAGTAAAGAAGACTATTCAGCAAAATTCTTTACTGAAAAAAATGGAAGAAACTGTATAGTTACTTCCCTTTTTAATCTTTTTTTTCACTTTTTTATTTCATTTTCTTTTATACATTCATTTCCATTATTTCGCTTACAAAATGAATATTTAAACAAGTGAACATTTCTCCCTGGTCCAGTTGATAAAACTATAAACTATCTTCTTTTTTTGTTTGTTTTTGGAGAGGATTTTTGATTTTTGCCATAGGGCGCGTGTGCTTGCTGGAAAGACAGAGAGAGACAGAGACAGAAAGCGAGAAATCACCCCCTAGGGGGGATGGCTATGTCACAATCCCTTCTCCTTCATTCTCCTCTGGGGATTTTGGGCACGCATGCACATGAAACTGGCGTAAGTTTAAGCCACTGAGTCCTGGACTTGAACCACGGTCATCTACATGGGAGTCCAGAGACATAGCCATTACACTAACTGCCAGCCCCAAAACTATAAAATATCTTTAACAGATACTGCCATATTTCTTTGTCCCGTTAGTGGTTTGCCTCCCTATTTTTTTTTTCTAAATGTCTTTCCTCAGACCCTCCTCTTTCACACACACTATATCTGGTATTTACTACCGTATACTGTGTTTCTATATCCTTTAGTCAATCAGTTTTAGTCATAGAGTGTGGACACTCAGTATATACTAAGTGGGGATATACAATGTCTCTCCTTTATAGTCTGGCTTGCTCCACTCAGCAGTAAATCTTCCATATTCATTCAATTCTTGTCAAAAGCAAGGGTTTGGGTTTTTTTTGTTGTTGTTTTTTGTTTGTCTGTTTGTTTAAGGCTGAATAGTATTCCATGGAGTATATGTGCCATAGTTTTTCTATCCATTCATCTGTTTGTGGGCATTTGGGTTGGCTCCATGACTTAACAATTGTGAATAGTGCTCAAATAAACACCAATGTACAAGCACTTTTCTGATTAAGTATTCTTCTGTCCCTTGGGAAGATGCCAAGGAGTGGGATGGTGGATCTTATGGTAGTTCTATTTATAGATTTTGAGGAATATCCAAATTGTTCTCCACAGTGGCTGTACCACCAGCAGTATAAGAATATTCCCCTTTCACCACACCCCCCCAGCACACTTATCTTATGTTTTTTTTTTTTTTTTTTTAAATCTTAGTCATTCTGACTGGGTTTAGGTGGTATCTCATTGTGGTTTTGATCTGCATTTCCCTTACAATGAGGGATATTGAGCATTTTTTCATATGCTTTTTAGCTATTCATATGTCATCTTTTGAGAGTGTTTTTTTCAACTCATTCTCCCATCTTTTAATAGGATTGATCATCTTTTTTTGGAACAATTGCATGGGAGAAACTATATAGTTACTTCTAATAGCTCACGGTGAACAGAAACACCAATGGGATGATTTAAAGAAAAGCAAATACTTAAAAGGGAAGCAGAGTAGAAAAATTTGGAAATTTCACTTCACAGGTTGGTCATGCAAAGTATATACATGCATTTTTGGCAAATAACGCTAATAGTTTGACTAAGATACATAATAGCAAAAAGATGAACACTGATAGAAAGGATCCAGGTACTAATCATCAAGAAAATGAGAAAAAGTCCCTAAGGTATTTCTGATAACTTCAAAGCTCTCTCTCCCTGGGGCCTAGGAGAGTCAAATTGCTTTAGGGAACCTACCTTTGTGAGCTTACTCTCCTGAGCAGCCTCAGTCCTATGCTCTCTTCTTGGGGCAGAGCTCCTCAGCTCTGATTGTGGTTCAATTGGTCTCAGCTGTGGATTCACTGGCTGTTAAGGATGCTGCTCCACTCACCACTCCACTCCAAAATGTGCAATCAGTAGATGTGGTGGCATGCAAATGGCGATAATTCTATAGATTTGCAGAATTCAAAACCTGTAGAGATGTGGCAACCTTCACCTAGATTTCAAAGGATGTTTCAGACAACCTGGTGCTCAGGTAGAGACTTATCACTGGGGTGGAGCCATGCAGAAAACCTCAGACTAGGGCATTGCTAAGCAGAAATATGGAGTTGCAACTGCTGCAGAGAATCCCCATGATAGCAATCCCTAGTGGAGCCTCAGGGATGGAGAACAGTCCTCAGAACTCCGGTATTATAGAGCTACTAACATGCAACACTAACTTAGAACTGTATGCATGAGATTCAAACCAAGAGATATAAAACAGCAACGGAATAGCCATGAAAGTAAAGCTGCATGTTATTTTGGGCACCCAGCCCTCAGTGTCTCTAAGAGGTGGCACACGGAGTAAAACATTATTCTGAAACTTAAAAATTTAATGTGTACCCTCTTGAATGTTGGATTTACTTACTCTCAATATACTTTTAGAGGCTTACTAGTGAAGTAGTTCGTTTGTCTAAGATGAGACTTTGGACTTTGTGCTTTTGAATAGGTATCAGAATGACTTAAAACTTTTGGAACTATTGGGATGAAATGTGAGAAGGACATACATTTTGGGGACCAAGGGGAGAATGCTATGTTCTGAATCTGTCCTTTAAAAATTTATGGTGAGGGGAGGCTAGCAGATGGCATAATGGTTTCATTGATGGATTCCCACATAATCAACTATGATTCAAGTCCCAGACCTGGCAGCTTAAAACTTACACCAGGAGCATGTGCGTGCATGACAAGATCCCAAGAGGAGAATAGAGGAGAAATGACTTGTGGTGTGGCCTTCCCTCCAGGGGTTGATTTATCACTTTATTTATCTCTGTCTCTCTCCCTCTGTCTCTCTCCAGTGAGTGCACATGCCTATAGCAAAAGTATCTCAAAAATTTTTAAAAAATCATGTTGAGATTATAATGGGGTTAACAGGGTGAAAACTTAACCTGATTGTGGTGTTGAAGTATATGGCCATTTGACAAAGATTACGATTAGGTCATCAGGGCAGTTCCCCTCATGACAGAACCCTAATGAGTTTATAAAGAGAGGATAAGAATCAAACGAATTCATGCTTTGCTTAAACTCTTGCTCTGAAATGCCTTCCACCATGTAATTTACCAGAAACGAGGCCCTCACCAGATGTGCCCCCTACCTTTTAACCTCCAAAGAATGAGTGAAATAAATTTATTCTTATAAGTAGCTGTGTTAGGTATTCAGTTATTTACCAACTAAACTAACTATTGGGTGGTTGGGAAAGTCATGATACATTATTGCATAGAAAAATACTTCATGACATTCCTGATGACGTAATAGAATTGACATTAAATTTTTAAATGATTCAAAAAACTAAGATGGTATTTATAATTATCAGTTGTGTCTAGCATTTTTCTTATATAACACAGAATGTAATGATGTAAAACTCGAGTAGCAGATTGTATTTGTGGCAATGCAAACACAGCAGGTGAAAGTCTGAAGTTGAAACATTAAAATAAATTTGCCACCATATTTTGTGCACTTCCTTGTGACATAATTTTATGGCAAGGAAAATGAAAATCTCAAGCTATAAAGTAATACTTATATTCTGTATTTGTAAAACAATTTTCATTTAATAAATTACTTTAAACAAATCATTTTAATTGAGCCTCACAATAATTGCATGAGTTTATTGAAAAATAAAATAATGTTGCAATTTTATTTTTATAAGGCTGGTTTCTAGAGAGACGAAAGATTTCTAAATAGCATCCTGTTAAAATGTTTAACAGAGTATTAACTTCTACTTTTAGTGGAGAATAATCTGAGCGGTTGCTAATGTTATATGAATATTCTTCAGGAATAACATAACCTTACTTAATAGGAACAGAATAAAGAAAATTAAAACACCTAAACTATCTTCAATTAGTGTAATAATAAGAGGTAAAGTATGAAGGCCAAGTGATTTGGTAATGATAAACATCTGCTGTGCAATAAGTTTTAAAGTTCATGTATATGATACTTCTTTTTTCTCTTTCTTTTCTTATTTTTTAGGTTTTTGCCATAGGGCACGTGCACTTGCCAGGAAAAGAGAGAAAGAGAAAGTGAGAAATTGCCCTCAAAGGAAGATGGTCATACCATAATCTTTTCTCTATTCTCCTCTTGAGATTTGGGACATGCACTCACATGTGTCTGACATAATTTTCTTTCTTTTTTTTTTATTCCTTCCTTATTGTTAAAAAATAATTATGTATTTTATTTATTATTATTACAATTCAATTGGGCCAGGGAAAAGCAGAAAGAGAGAGAAAAGAGAAAGAGATTGAGAGTGAAAGCTGCCAGGTCTAGGAATTGAACCATAGTCGCCATGTGGGAGTCTAGTGCCTTAAACACCATGCAAGCTGCAGGTCCCCAAGTGATATTTTTCTCATTTGCATTGGCATATTTTCTCTGAATTTATGTTAAATGCGAGAGATTTTATAAGCAAGTGAATATTGATGGCTACAAATAATTGATTTTGTCTGTGTGGATATATTTCTTTTCAATTCATTCAGAAAAACTAGGGGTTTTTTGTTTTGTTTTGTTTTTTTGGGGAGAGGTTTCTGATATAGGGCGCGTGTGCTCTCCAGACAGAAAGAGACAGAGAGACAGAAAGCGAGAAATCACACCCCCCCCAGGGGGGATGGCCACGCCACAATCCCTTCTCCTCCATTCTCCTCTCCTGATCTTGGGCACGCACACACACACGTCCGATGTGAGTTTAAGTCACCGAGTCTGGGACTTGCATCCGATTTGAGTTTAAGTCACCGAGGCTGGGACTTGAACCGCAGTCAACTACGTGGGAGTCCAGTGACATAGCCATTATGCTAACTGCTGGTCCCAAAATTAGGTTGTTTTTAAAGAAGAAAGAAAATGAGAAAGAAAGGAGGGAGAAAGAAGAACAAGAAAGAAAAGAGAAGGATGGAAGTAAAGGGGACAGAAGCAAAGAGAAAGGAGAAAGAAAGAAAGAAATTCTACTATTTCTTCATCAAAATAGAAAATTTAAATAAAAAGATAAAAATGAAGCATACTATTTAAAAATAACTATTGATTCAGAATGCATCTCACATTACTTTGCAGGATAAAACTAAGAGACAAAGAAGTAAAAGGTATCAAAATATAAAAATATAAGAAACTGAGGTTAAAACATATTTTATAATATGATATATAATATATATTGTATATATATAACATGTATACATATATAATATATATGTACTAAAACAATGTATAGTTAAAATGAAGGAGAGAGAAAATTTTCAGAGAATGACAAAAATTACTGAAAAGAACTTTGTAATGAAGACTAAAAATTTTCATATGTAATAAATGAATAAAAGTCCCTAAATGTCTTATATGTTAATGAAATATGAGAATATTAAAATAAAGAGATCTTGGGTAGCAGCAGACGCCATAGCAGTTACATCCAGGTTTGAGGTTTGGACCTGGTGGTTTAAAACTCATGTTGGGAGCGAATGGTTTTGTGCCCTAAATCCAGAAAGGAGAATGGAAGACAAGGGATTGTGGTGTGTCCAACCCACTGGGGGTGATTTCTTACTTTCTCAATCTCTTTGTCTCTTTATCTCTGGCAAGTGCATGCACCCAGGAGCAAAAATCTCCTAGAAAAAAAATAAAATAAAGAGATCTTATAAAAAAGAATCATCAGTAAAATAAAAATATTAGATTCATTACAAATGTTCCATGAGCAACTTGAAGCCAATATCTCTAAAGTCCTAAGGAAAAAAAGAAACAAAATAATATTTTCTTTTTTAAAGTAATGAATATTAAAATATGTTTCTCACTGGTAACTTCCCAAAATATAACTCATACATGTACTTATTTAGATATAGAGGGAGTTGACTAATGAAATTGCTAGATCATGAAGTTTATAATACAATAAAAATAAGAGTAAAAATTAAAAATGTCAAATAGAGCAGAGTAAAAATTTTAAGCAAGAATGTGTAAGAAATATGGGTGACAATCAGTACTCTAAATCTCTGGCATCATTTGGCAGGGAGGGCATATTTCCTGATTATCTTTATAATTTAAAATTCAATGTGTACAAAAATTTTAAGAGCAGTCTCTAAAAGGAGGGAAACAAAATTTTATAATTTTAGCTTAGTAGAAGGAAAAAAGTTCTCTCCAATGGAAAACCACAAGTGAAAAATATAAGATAAACCACAGCAAGAGATTTTGGAGCATTTCTGACAGTTAGTATATGGTATAGGCATTCCTCAAATCTCCTAAAACCTGGAAAGCGACAGAATAAATTACATTAGGAAAAAAAGAAAAGAAAACAAAAAACCCACCACTACTATCCTCATTAATATTTGATGATAAATAATTTTATATATTCAAACATTGTGAGAAACCAGTATATTACTATATTATTAAGACTGGTAGAGGACCATCAAGTTTTTAGTGTTAATAACACAGGGTCTTAGAATCACATAACTGAGAAAACAGCAACAAATATTCATAAAAGGAATCACTGTGCTTGGTGGGAACCCTAGCAAGGAGTTCTGAGATGAACCTGTGAAATTCCAAAAGGCTTTCTTGAGTTCTATATAGGGGTATTCTCTAGGTACTCAAAGAGTTCTAAGGAACAGAAGTAAGAAACTATAGAATATTTTATTTAAAACTGTAGAAATATGACCCAGCTTCAGTGGCACAGGTGGTTGGATGCCACTTTTATATACTGGAACCATACAGAGAGGCTTAGGTGTAGATCTTAGAAAGACCTAAAAGTGCTGGGCACACCCACATACCACTGTCATTACAGAACAATTGTTCTTTGACGTGTCTAATATTCCCTACTATTTCAAAAGGTCATCTAATGGAAAGCATATTATGCTTTAATTTCTTGCCCCTTTTTTTATAAAAAACAGAATTAGTTTCTGTCAGACTGTGTGTAAACGTACAATGGTGTAAATTGCATCATTCAAAAATGATTGCCTACCAGACTCTACTTGTGATGTACTGGAATGTTTCATTCATTTTAAGAGAAACTACTTTCTATTTTAGTTCTAAAATGTCAGTAAGTGACAGTAATGTAAGAAAAAGATCTTTCTTATGTTTTCTTTGTAGAAGTCACAGTGATTACATACAGAACTATGACATTACAAGATCCACTAATGATAATAAATGTCCCTTGACACTTAAGTTGTAATAACATAAGGTAAGTGGATGAAACCATAACCCAAACTCATTTTTCTTTCTTCCTGCTCTTCAAGAGTAAGAGTTTAAACTGTAACACAAGATAACAATAAAACATGAAAATCTGATAGCATTTTTTGGTCATTAAAGTTTCTTTTCTTAATTAATAAGCAAATGAATGCAAGAAAAATCATTTCTTTTTTTTTTTTTTAATGATGCACGGGGACCAGCAGGTGATGTAGTCATTAAGGCACTGGACAACTACATGGTCGACCACAGTTTGAGTCTCAGACTCAGTGACTTGAAACTCATGCCGGGTACATGTGTGTACATGCCCAGAATCTGAAGAGAACATAGAAGAAAGGATAACAGGGTGGTGGTTTCTTGCTTTCTCTCTCTCTCTCTCTCTATCTTTCTCTCTCTGTTTTTCTGGTGAGCACAAGTGCCGTATAGCAAAAATCTCTCTAAAAATAAAAATGCACATAAAAGTACTTTTAATGCTCCAGAGAATAAAGCAACAGAGGAATGGTATCTGTTCAGAATAAAAAAGATAGTCAAAGTTCAGGAAGAGTTCATTTCCTTAAGGATATAATTGTTATTGCTACTAATCTGATCCTGGAACTTCAAATATGAAAAGTTAGACTTTCTATATAAATTATGCTATAGTGAATTTTGATTAATTTTCTCTAAGTATACTTAGAAAAGGTAAAGAAAATATATTCTCCTATTCATTTGATAATCTGACTTGCCATTTCCCATTCTCTTTTGCACTATACCTACACAAAATAATAACACAAGCCAAAACTGACTTCCTTTTACTTCATTTTTAATATTTTTAATATTTTATTTTTATACATTCAAGCACTATATATCATCACAGTATGCAAAATGAATTTTCTCAGCATGGATACACTGTATGTTAGTCCAAAGATATTACCACAGCCATTATTATCAACAGATAATTTTCCATTTTTGTGTCCCTTAAATGTTTTGCTTCTTTCTTTCTTATCCCACACTTCATATTCTTTTTATATGCTAGCCAAGCTATTTAAGATAGAAAAAGGAAAAAAAAAGATAGAAAAAAGACAAACATGGGTGATTTACAGTAATACAAATAAAATATTTTCATTACAAGTAGGAATGAATATGTCAAGAAAAGTTATCTGCATTAGTTTAAGTTTCCTGATTCATGAATTTCTCCATTTTCCCTTAAGAAAGTAAACTTCATGCTTTTTTTTTTCCTCAAGGAAAGTTATGTGTTTATATAGATAGTTTTTATAACTTTAATCAAAGTCCAAGTTTTAGAAAATCTCCAAAGCAAGTTGAGTAAAATAGTTCTTTAGTCTAAATATTTCAGTAAAACTTTTAATTTTATAATTTATATAATAATCTGTCAAAATACATCTTTAAACATAATTACCCTAGTATTAATTTTTAACACTTTATTATTCAATTTTTTTTTAATTTGCCAGAGGATGCATGCAGTGCAGTCCCTAGAAAGAGACAGACAGAGAGAGAGAAGTAACGTGAGAAAGCACTGACATGGGGAATGGGCATGTGACAATCTCTCCACCTCTGTTTCTCCCTCCTTTTGGAAATTTGGACACACACACACTGGCACTTGG
This sequence comes from Tupaia belangeri chinensis, assembly GCF_000334495.1. Classification (NCBI taxonomy): domain Eukaryota; kingdom Metazoa; phylum Chordata; class Mammalia; order Scandentia; family Tupaiidae; genus Tupaia; species Tupaia belangeri. The sequence goes on from NW_006159540.1 coordinate 590,345, forward strand.
CATATTTTTTTCAAGCTGCTGGATTTACACTCAGTGTATTTTTCAAGCCAGGACTCCAATTATACAGTCTAGCATGTGAGATCCAGCTAACATAAACACTAGACCATGAGCTGGTCTCTGTTACTCAATTATATGCTTTTTGTTTTTCCATATATATTTAATAGAGATGCAATTATAGTGCACATATTATTATGTATGCTACTTTGCATGCATTAGATTTCTAAAAATACATTTTTCATATTGTTATGTGATCTAGAGTTATTTTAAAAATAGTTTTTTTGTTCCTTGATTTGGATCAAAAAGTAGATTTGTGGGACCAGCAGTTAGCGTAATGGCTATGTCGCTGGACTCCCACGTAGTCGACTGCGGTTCAAGTCCCGGACCCGGTGGCTTAAACTCACGCAGGGCGCGTGTGCATGCGTGCCCAAGATCCCGAGAGGAGAATGGAGGAGAAGGGATTGCGGCGTGGCCATCCCCCCTGGGGGGTGATTTCCTGCTTTCTATCTCTCTGTCTCTCTCTGTCTGTCTGGCGAGCGCACACGCCCTATGGCGAAAACCTCACCAAAAAAAAATAAATAAATAAATAAAAAATAGATATGTATAGATAATTTCTTTTATTTTTTTTTCAAGAAGAAAGGGAGGGCCTTTTCTTGTAATAACAAAACATGACAAATATAAGTGTTCATATAGTAGATATTGGTGCATTATCATGAAATGATGCTCTTGTGTGAATGTTTAACATAAGTGTAATGGGAAATTCCCTTAGCTAGATTGGGAAATAAAAATGTGCATTGGGTACTCACTATCTTTGATGAACTAAGATATGAGAAAGAAAGAGACGTGATTAAACCATTTGTGAGAATGTACCAACTGGCTCCATTTTGTGAAAACTAAACCCATCTTTGTGCCTTTTCACCTTCCCCTATCCTAAAGTAAACTTACACTAGCTTTGAACAGGAATTGTTTCTTAAGTTACACTTTCATCTCACTTGAGTTACAGACCTGGCAGCTTGAAAAACACACTCATCCAAGTGCATGTGAGCCCAGAAATCCCAAAAGGAGAAACGGAGGAGCAGGGATTACCATGTGATCATCTCCGGGGTGGATGCTTTCCCACTTTTCTTCTCTTTATCTGTCTCTCTTGAAGAGAGATCCCATCTAGTCAACTAAAAATTAATACATAACGTTCCACAAATTTTTACCTAGGGAAATCATTCAAGTCCTTTGACTAAAATAATTTATTCTATCACACTGTACCTCCCTGCCAATGCTGGCCTTTGAAAAAGTAAAAGGTAATAATTTGTGATCCCAGAACAGACTTGTTTCTCCCAGATTCAATATTGCTGCAGCTCCCTCCCCCATCCTGCCAAAGTTTGCCTCTATTCTTCAGCCCATCGACAGTATCTTCACTTTTCCAGCTTGCTGAACACTCTGCCAAGACTCTGCAGAGGACTCTGCAGTTACACATGTATGAAATCGATTTCTGCCGATCTTCCTCCTGTTTCATAAGTTACCTTCTGATATTAAACTTTTCTTAAATCCTCTGGGGACTTGCTTGTTTCATTTTTGGGTCTTGGGGTCCCTTTTAATACCATTTCAACAGAATTTTATAGCCTAATAAGAGGACAGAGAATAAACAATTGATTAAAGTGGAAAAAAATGTATTAACCAGTATTTGTGTTCATAGTAGTCCTTAAAGGAAATCCAAGGTGTGTATTTCTTGAACATAAATAAGGAAGAGAGATGAATTAGTATCAGATGAGTTTAGAACGTTAAACCATGAAGGAGCCAGCAGATAGCATGCTGGTTAAAGCTCTGGATTCCTACATGGCTACCTACAATTCAAGTCTCAGACGCAGGGACTTGAAAATCATACCAGGCATGTGTTTGTATGCCCTGAATCCCAGGAGTACAATGAAGAAAGGATTAGGACATGCCCGGCCCCCCTGGGGGGGGATTTCTCACTTTCCTATGCACTATTTCTCTTTTTCCAGCAAGCACATGTCCCCTATGTCAAAAGCCTTAAAAAAGAAAAGAGAGAAAAATTATATTTGCTTATGTCATTCTTTTCAGAAAGTTTACATTTCTATATTGATCTTTCATATAATAGTATAATAAAATAAGTATATAACATAAAAATATAAACATAAATATCAGAGATCTCAACATTTTTGTCAATAAGGTAAATATTGTACATAAAGGTGTGGAAATAAGTATGGAGACCACTTTGTTTGAGAGGAAAAACTTGAGAAATAGAAATGAGAGGTATTATAGAGGACAATTAAGAGGGTAAAATGACAATGTATATGGTAATATCTCTGACTGGACTAACATGCACTGTATTCATGTAGGTAAATGAAAGAAAAAAAAAGAAAGAAGAGAGAAAAATGAAACACAGAGAGAGAAAGAAAAGAAAGGAAGGATAGAAAGAAGGAAGGAAGGAAGGAAGGAAGGAAGGAAGGAAGGAAGGAAGGAAGGAAGGAAGGAAGGAAGGAAAGAGAAAGAAAGAAAGAGAAAAAAGAAAGAAAGAAAGAGAAAGAAAGAAAGAAAGAAAGAAAGAAAGAAAGAAAAAGAAAAAGAGAGAGAAAGAAAGAAAAGAGAGAAAGAGAAAGAAAAAGAAGAAAGGAAGAAAGGAAGAAGGTAGAAAAATTATCTGAAGATAATTATACACTAAACTAAGGAAAAGGCTTCCCATTGAGTAATCCTGTGAGGAGCTGGGCTTCAGAATTTCTCTGGATGAACTTATGGTATCTTATAATTGATAATATCAATCATAGCACCTCTACACACAGGGATTGAATATTGTCACAGATCCCTGTGATTTCAAGTTATTTAGACAGTTCCTTTTGCGTTCTACTGTCTCCAAATCTGTCAGCCCATACATAGCCCCTACTATTGCTACTTTACTCCTATGCCAGATGGGCCAGATGAAATCTGGAGAACTGGCCCAACTTTTTCTAAAAAGTCAATGATTTTGCCACAGGGCTGCAGATGGTACACTAGTGTACATTCCTTCTCTTACATGTTAAAAACATTTTGGAACTTTCTCTCACTTCTCAGGTTTAAGCCTGAAAGGAACTGTGTGTAGAGTTGGCTGAGGGAAACTTTATTATAAGAAGGGTAGAGGAGCAACTGGAAAAAAAAAAAAAGAGAGAGAGAAAGAAAGAAAGAAAAAGAAAGATCATATAGTGCTCACTTCAAGGACTCAGAATTTCTCAGTCAAGTTGTATTCCAATTTCAACCTCATGAAAGCCTGTAATATGTGGCCTGTGGTAGTCATGTCACTTCAGCAACTATAAGCAAACAGCAAATGACCTTTTAACCCTTCCATAAACATTTATTGAGATGCAAAAACATTCTCTGATGTGATAAACAAAGATGATGTTGAAAATGTCTGATAACTCAATGAGATCAGTGTCCATCATAAATTTCTCCATCACCAGAGGATAAAACTTGTCACAAATATTTCAATAGGTCACAGGGCCCAATACATCTATTATAGAACCTTTTTTTTTATTTCTAAATTTTGATTTCATGGTAGTGACGTTTTTGAGGATTTCAAGAGGTAATTTGAACTTTGACCATGAGGTCAAAATGATCAGGATGTGTTTTTTTTCCTTTTCTTTTTTTCCCCGAGTTACAGATAGCACATTGTGATTTGTATGTTTTATAACAGAGCTCATTGTGCAATGCACATTTCTCATGAAATAATAGCAGTAATGAAAGTGTAATAAAAAAGGGTAGTTTTCTTTAGCTGGTGGCAGTAAATCTCTAACTTCGCAAAAATATTTTCAAGGTCTACTAGTTACTAATCACTTTCAAATTGTCTTACTATATCAATATGATCTAATTTATCTTTATACTAAAGTTCTTTATAAAAAATAAATGGAAGTTGTAAATAGATATTTTAAATTACATTTTCAAAATATGCCCAGTGTTTATTATATCCTAAGATGGAAATAATATTAGGGAAAGTTTCAGAAACCCAATAGTTTATAATCTCCAATATCTTGAAATTTATACAAAATTAACAAAATAAGTACTAAGGATTAACCAGTAAGCTATTTGTTGATTTAATCAATATTTATTGAATAATATTGGGTACTAGGCTCTGATTTCAGTTGCCAAAAAAAAACAGAAAATAAAATAGATAAATCTCTGTCTTCATTTATATATGAACAGAAAGTAAGCAATGTATAATAAAAAAATTGATTAGACTATATCGAAACTTTCAAGTCAATAGTTAATGTGAACTGACTCTGAATTAATTTAACATGTGTTAAAATCATAGGGGCTCTCAACTATTGTTTGTATAGAATAACAGAATGAAGTACAGTTTCTCTAACGTAATACTGAAGAAACTGAAATAGAAATAGATTAAAAATATGATTTAATCAGGTTTAAAACCTACTTTGTTTCTCTAAAGTCCATGCTCCTTTTCTTAGGAGTTGCTCATGCCTCTCCTCTTCAAAAATTACCCATTACCTTTTGGGACCAGCAGTTAGCACAATGGCTGTTGATGGACTCCCGTGTAGTCAACTGTGGTTCGAGTCCCAGATCTGGTGGCTTAAAACTCACTCTGGGCGCATGTGTATGCGTGCCCAAGATCCTGAGAGGAATATGGAGGAGAAGGGATTGCAGCATGGCCATCCCCCCTGGGGGGGTGATATCTCACTCTCTGTCTCTGTCTGGAGAGCACATGCGCCCTATAGAAAACACCTCTCCAAAAACAAAATTAGCCATTACCTTTTAAAAAGATTAGCTGCTAATTTAATGCAGCAGCTATCTCTGTTGCTGCTTTCAAGATATAGACCTTGAGAGTGGCCAGTAAAAACAAACAGATAAACAAATAAATAATACTGGTTAGCATTTTCAGTGGCCAGCTCGGATTATCTATGCAAAATGTTTTGCTGAAAAATATCCTAAATTCGGGGCAGGCAGGTGGTGTGGTGGTTGGGGGCACTGGAGTCTCACATGGCCACCTATGGTTTGAGTCCCAAATCTGGTGACTTGGTTCTCACTTTCTCTCTCTCTCTCTGTCTCTCTGTCCCTCTCTGGTCAAAAAAAAAAAAATTCAATGAATAAAGTTAAATTTATAAAATGCATAAATTGAAGAAATGAAAGTAATTTCTCTCTTTCATTTTTTGCTACAACTAAGGGTTGTTTATATCTGGATGCCAGGAAGAGAATAGGCTTACAAGATACCCGGGCCCACCAGCAGTTACTTGTTCCAACAAAGAAATGAGGGGTAGGTGGACCTCCATGACCAGAAGTTGTCACATCTGACTTATGAACTACCAGGGTAAATGATCCTTGATAACAACTGAATCTAAAATTACTCCAACCCACCAAGAGCTGTAAGTAACCTTGACTACCTATCTTATGAAATATTAGTAGAAATCCACCCCTATGATACCTATTATACAAAGAGGAGAAAGTGTAATTACTTGCCTTTTCTTAATTAAATCTCTATGTGAATATCAGAGTGTATAAAAATGGGAAAATGATTGCCAACAATTACGGTGTTCATACTAATTGCTGAATTATTTGTTTTGATTATAGATGAGCAGTGAGGACTAAAATATAATTCTAATCTTATAGTCACTGTACAAAATATTGCAATATAACAACTAGTATGGTACACAGAAACATTCATAATGAACATAGGATAAATACATAAGTAGATTTAGCAGTTCTAGATGATGGCCAACTGCAGCAAACAATAATCCAATAACAATTATCTAGAGGTTAAAAACAACTAGCTAGGGGCCAGCAGGTGGCATGGTGATTAAGGTGATCGACTTCCACATGGCTGATAATGGTTTGAACCCTGGACCTGGTGGCTTGCTTTCTCTCTCTCTCTCTCTGGTCAAATTGAATAATAATAATTTAAAAAATAATTTAATAATTATTTAAAACATATTAAAAAAAAAACACAAACAACTAGCTGGAAATAAAGGAAGCTACCTGGATTACATGCGCTATCACTTTGTACCTGATGCACTATATAGAAGCAGTCATAGAAAACATAGAAAATCAAATTTGTTAACTAATTCTGCTAAAGTGGTAAAAAGTAAATATCAGTGGGGTATGTTTCAATTCATTACCACTGCATTTCACTGTTTGGATTTAAAAAAAAAAAAAGCCTTGACTATAGGCTAGACATATATAATGTCTAGTTCATATGGAAATTGAAGACAACATACACATCAGGAGAGCTTCATTTTGATTAACTGTGTTTTTTTAAGCAGAAAGAAAACCTACTTTTCTATACCAATTTACTTAGTTTGCCTAGTCCAAGAGTAATTGTATGTCTACCAAATAGAAACAAGACGGAAAGCACTGCTTTAATTTCACATATCTGTTTATTGTAGACTTTAACTGTGTTACAAGACCTTTCAAATCTCAAATAGAATGAGACAAACATGGGTGCTGGGTTCATTAGCATTTAATGAATAACAAATTAGCTTGCCTGGGCTAGTAATCTGAATTATTCTTTCTCCTGAGTTTTCATTTTTGTTATCTTCTTTCATGCAAATTAAGGAACTACACAAATACAATTAGATATGGCAGCTATCTCTGTAGCAAGTAACAGAAAATGGGCTTCACAAAATGAATTACAGATTTTTTTTTTTTTCTTACCAGAAACAATCAAACACTGCCATTCAGGCAAATTTTAGACTGTTTTTCATCATCTTCTGTAAGTTAGCAGGTAAGACAAAGTAAATGCTTTTAAGAACATAAATTTAGTTGTTTTCCACATTCTGTTTTTTCCTCATGAATAGTTGATTTCATGAAGTCTTGGGGGAGTGGCACTTCAGAGTGTTTCTGCTGAATCCAAGTTTCTGCTCACCTAGAATCTGCAGTTCTCCAGAGCACAACACAGTAAGCACAAACACAGCCTTCCTGCTTGCCCCCATGATTTGGCTCAATGCCCTTAGCAACAAAAGTTGGGTTCTTCAAACAAAAATAAAATTTGTTTCCAGTTCTTCAGCAATACTCTTTTCAGGCATAAATAAGAAGTAACTGCTTCATAGCACAAGTGGCTCTAGGTTAAACCGTAAAGTAAGCAAAATTTGTCTACAGCTGTTACAACAGTGTTCCATTTCTGTAAAAAAACATTCCAGGCATTAAATTTACTTTTGAATATTAACTAATTTTGCATATGTTAAATAATTTAATCCTCCCCATAACTATGAAATGAGATTGGCTAAATCAGGCATTTTAATACAGAGACCTTAATAACAAATTGCACAGTCAGTAAATGGTAAAGCCAGTGCTTAAGCAGTCTGAATAACTCCAAAAGAAGTGCTCTGGCCTTTATCTCACTTCTTGCCAGAAAACTTTTTTTTTTTAAGTCATGATTTCTTGCGGACTACATCTCATTTCTTGGGCTCTATTTTTTTAAATAGGTCAATGTTACAGAGCTTGCTATTTCTTTTCTTTAAGTGGAAAGGTTTATGATAGCCAATCTGAAGATCTTTACTGTACTGTAGGCTCAAATTTTAAGTGCCTGTTAGAAGCAGTGAATTCTTTTAGCATCAAATGGCATGGTTTAATGCCAAAGTAGTGTGGACCCTAGTGGCACAACAAATAAATGAAGAATTTCTGGAAGGTGTGATGAGTGCATAGATAAAGGTTTTGAAAGAATAATTCTACATTTTTTTGCAAGTTTCCAGGGGGAAATCTCATGGTCTTCTCACCTCCAAAGCCATGACTCTGTTTGTTTGTTTGCTTGCTTGCTTGTTAGCACCTTGCAAGAGTTGTATTTTTTTTTAAGTAATGACATAAATAATGAAACCCAACTATTTTATTCATATAACTCTATATTTAATAATAAACTACCAGTCTAATTCTGAATGGAAAACATTGTAACTGGGTAAAGATAAGAAAAAGAGAGTTGAGTTAATTCAAAGCAAAATGAGCAACGTCAATTAAATAATACACATCTTTGTCCATGAAGATTCTTCCACTTCTGTCCTACATAGTTCTTACTAAACAGTACTCTTTCTTCTATTCTCTCAACTCCCAGCTTACTTTTTGCTATGTTAAATTGAAATCCAATGATTTATGTGGGTGTACCTGTGTAGGTCTATAGCTCGATGTGGGACATCATTTTTTACTTCAAAGGAGTGACAATTTTATTTTTCTAAAACATACTTTTCCTTCCTTGTAGAAACTTTTGTGATAGCATTGCATGTTACACAGTTAGGTGAGTCTCTCTAATAAGAATATTAAAAACAGCACCAATGTAAATTTGCGAGCATCATCTATGCGTGGCAGAAAAGAATAAAAATAAGTTCATAAAGATTGAGAAGGAATTTTCACTATAGTGTTACAGGTTTCACAGAGTCTCAGGAGAGAAGATCTTTCAGGAAAGAAGAATGAGTAAACACTGTAAAATGCCAAAGAGATGAAGAGAAGAGAGAAAGTGGGCATTGGCTAAGGTAATATGACAGTTGTAGTTATTGCTGACTTCAACAAGAGCTGTTTCAATATCATATAATATTATATTGACCAATTTTTTTTTCTTTGGAGAGGTTTTTGCTATAGGGCAAATGAGCTCACCAGAAAGACAGAGAAAAAGCAAGAAATCACCCCCTAGAGGGGATGCCGGGGGTCTAGTCTTGGCGGGGGTGGGTTGACTTGTCAGAGCCGACGCTG
>NW_006159540.1:599295-669974 GCF_000334495.1 Tupaia belangeri chinensis
TGGGGGTGTCCTGGGCCAGTTTTGGCCTAATCCTATTTTATGTAAAGAAAAGATTATCTTTAAGTTTATGTTAAATGTATCTTGAAGGGCCTTCCAAAGGTCAACATTACTTTTGCCTAGATAGAACTTCAGCACCCCTTCTATTGTGACCATGGAGATAAAGATTGCAATTAACAATAGGTAATCAGGGCCAAAGGGAGTAGTCGGGGAACTTTTGGGAAAATCTCATCACATACTCAAGATAGCTATGTAATTTTTTATAGTAGTATATCAGGGAGTCAGAGGGGCGTCGCTTCCCAGCAAGGGTACCACAGTTTCTGGAGAAAATAGAAAGTGGTCCTGCCAACATGCTAATTTGGCCTAAGTTTTATTCCTAGGTCGGGGGGACACACAGCAGTGGCGTTGCCAACGTGCTGACCAGAACTAAGTGATACTTAAAGGTCAAAAGCTCAAAACAAATCCTGGGGCCCTACCGGGTCGGACTCCTCCAAGAGGGTGGCCACACAGCAATCCCTTCTCTGTTCTCCTCTCAGGATCTTGGGCATGCATGCACATAGACCCGACGTGAATTTTAGCCACTGGATCCAGGATTCAAACTGCAGTCGACAACATGGGAGTCCAGCAACACAGCCATTATGCCAAGTGCTGGTGTCATACTGACCAATTTTTATATATAGAGTCAACCTGCAGCTAAGTACTGCTCACAATGGGAAAGTTTCCCTTAAAAGCTCAAAATTTTAAAATGGAGCTTGGATCAATGTTTTAACACAAAAATATCTTAGATTGATTTTTAAAGTACTATTTTTAAAGACTGTGTAGATCTATAGCTTTCAAGATATACTCATAAGTGCATACACACAATCTCTTCATCTGAAATAAAAAATATTTCTGCATATAATTCTAATTTTTATATTTTGATATTAAAAAATTGATAATTGAAGCATAAAAATTGTAAAAATTCTAACAATAAGTTATATGAGTACTTACATATGTTAATAAATTAGTAATATTATTCACAATATAAATATAACATTCTTGATTCATTAGCATAACTTCTTATTCTTAGGCTTAATTATAGATTATCAAGATGTGCAAATATCGGAAGTTCTGAGAAGCTGACTTCTCTCTCTCTCTCTCTCTCTCTCTCTCTATATATATATATATATATATATATGCATATGTGTATATACATACACATGTACGGATAAATCTGATCATTATCTACTAACATGTATCAACTTACATACCGTATTAAAATCCTTCCCTCATCTTTATTTGCTTTACTCATTTTAGTTAGTTGTTTCTAATTCTTATTTTTCCTCATTTGGTCTAATACCTAATTATCTCTTTTTACTCTTTTCGATTGGTTTTGTTATACATTGTAATTTCATTGTCAATTTTCTTCCCTGTCTAAGTTTTCATCATCTAATACGTTTTTCTTTCTTTACATTTTCTTCATCTCCACTCCAATTTAGTAGTTGGTTAGAGCCGCCAAAACAAAATAATAGACTGAGTCTCTTAAGCAACATAAATTTATTTTCTCACAGCTTTAGTGAATGGAAGTCCAATAATAGGTGAAAACAAGTGTTGACTACAACTAAGCATTATGCCATGGCTTGCAGACACTGCCTTCTTGTTCTATCATTACACGGCCTTTTTTTTTTTTTTCCTATTCTAATGTATTCCTGGTGGCTCTTTGTATAAGGACACCAAACCTGCTAGATTAGGATGTCAAACTATGGCCTTATTTAACTCTAATTATCTCCTTGAAGGTCCTGCCTTCATTTAAAGTCACATTAACTGTTGTGACTTCAAATGATCAATTCAGTCCATACGATCTATGAAACCTGTCTGTGAGATTGTCACAGTACTTCATTTTTGCTCTTATCTTGCCTCTGGAATTGAAACTTAGACATACTTCAATTTTTTGTGTATCTTTAACATATTAACATCTGGCTTCCGTTTGTTTTGAAGGTGGAATCTTCGTTCTGATCAATTCCTCGGTCATGCCATCTACTTACCCCACTACCCCATACCTAGTTCTTTCCAGTCCTGGTTTTACTTCCTATGAAAGAAGAGAGCCTGTGCCAGACCTGGTTCAATGAACCAGATCCTACATAGCTGACTGCATATTTGGAATCCTTTTGAATTCCTAATTTTAATTTGAGAAAATTAGGAATTTCAGAGTGTAAGCTACCTTTTTAATGTTGACAAAAAAAGCAAACTAAATAATTCATTTTAAGTAACACTGACTGAGGACCTACAGTAAGATGCAAGATGTATTTTGTATTCCCAACTACTTTATCATATGTATGTTTCCCATTAACTTTATGAAATCTTAACCCATTTTCTAAAAGAACAAAATGGAACACATAAATACAGTAATGATATGATTTTATCAAGGTCACACAATTAACAGTGATGTACACAGTTGTCAAATGAATGCAAGGTTGATGATGCCAAGCCAAATGTTTATGCAAACTTCAGCAATGTGTATTGTTTTGGCTTGTAAAATTAGTGAGGAGAGAGTGAAGGTTACTTTGTATAACATTGAAAATGTTGAAAACTGAGCACTTTTTTTTCTTTTTTCTTTTTTAAATTGCCAGAGGGCATATGACTAACCAGAGAGACACAGAGAGACAGATTTGGGGCATGCACAGATACATACTCAGGGTTCAACCCTCACTAGGCTATCTAGGTTCCAGATCCCTTAACCAGTAGTCTATGGCACTGCCCAGAAATTTGAACACTTTCAAAGCTATCTTGGCATTCACAGGCTTAGAGAATGCTGTCATTAAACAAACAAAAACACTAAAGACAATGAGCAAAATTTTTTTGCACATATAAAAGATGAGTTTACTTATGGATATGTTTGCAATTGTTTTTATTTGCTTATGGTATTAAAAAGTTGAGAATACTAATTTAAACACATGAGCTATTTTGGATGTATTACATGGAATTCTTTCCTTGTGAAGGAATTGAGCTTATATATTCCAATTACTTAAAAAAAAAAAGGTATGAAATTTTGTGAACTTCGATTCAAAAGCAGTTCTTAAGTTGATAATCTAAATTTGTAAAATTCTCTTCCTTTCTTCCTTCCTGCATTTTTTCCTTTCTTTCTTTTGTTCATTTTCATTTGTTTGGTTGTTTGATGGTTTGAGTGATAGAATGTATGCATTCTATTCAAATTATTTTATTTTTTAAAACAGGTGCAGGTTATATTTAATTATTACTCAAGATGAATTTCTGTAAAACTAAAAGGACTAAAGAAAGGTGTGTGTGTGTGTGTGTGTGTGTGTGTGTGTGTGTGTATGTGGTCACTGTATCTTGGTAAACTTAATTTTTCTCTGTTTTACTAAAAACGCAATAAATTGCTTGGGCCTAGCAAATGAAGCCAGTCATCATTCATCTTCATAAGATTGTAAATATGTGTTCTTCTATTTCAAAGCCATGGGTGCTATATCCCACTAAGGCCATGTACCCAGTCTGTGTGGGACTGAAAGTTCATAAATTCCTCTCGAATTCGGGACATGGAACCTGGATCTAGTGAGTTGCAAGTCTAGTTCAAAGAAAAAAGAAATATTAGATTCAAGAGCAGTTGTCAAATTGCTAATCCAAATTTATAAAATTTTCTTTCTTTCTTCCTTCCTGCCTTCTTTCTTTCCTTTCCTTTGTTCATTTTCGTTTGTTTGTTTGATGGTTTGTTGATGATGTGTGCATTCTATTTAGACTGATTTTATTTTCAGAAAACATGACTTAGAAAATTAATGTTCAAGGTTCAAACTTTCTTTTCTTTTTCTTTCTTTCTTTTTTTTTTCTTTTTTGATAATGAGCACATACACTCATGGAAGAAAGAAAGAAAGAGACAGAGTGAAGGGAAGTGAGAAGTCACCACCCTGGGAGGATGGCCCACTGTAATCCCTACTTTTTCATTTTCCTCTTGGGATTTTGGGTATGTACGTACACAAGCCTGCATGATTTTCAAGCGACCAGTTCCAGGACTTGAATAGTGGTTGGCTACGTGGTTTCCAGTGCCTTAACCACCATGTCACCTGCTGACCTAAGTCCCAGAAATATTCATTGGCTGCACACTATAGTAAATTAATTTTATGTTATCTTTAAGTAAAATATTATTTACTCTTAGAGACTATGTTTCTGTTTGAAGACTCCACAATTTTTAGATTTCCTCCTATTTATCATTTTATTTCATTTTATTCATGTTTTTCTTCTACAGTTGCCTCTCAACACATGATGGGGTTATGTCCCAATAAACCCATCATAGTTGAAACTATAGTAAGTCAAAAATACACAACACATCTAACTGAAGATTATAGCTTAGACTGGCTTACCTTGGATACGCTCAGAACATTGACTTTAACTGACAATTAGGCAACATTATCTAATGCAAAGTGTATTTTATAATCAAGTTTTGAATATATCATGCAGTTCATTGAATAATATTCAAAAAGTGAAAAACAGAATGTTTATATAGGTGCTTGAAGTATGGTTTCTACTGAACATAGTCTATTTTTTACATCATTGTACAATCAAAACATCCTAACTCAAAGCATCATGTGTTGACAGTCTATATAGCCATTTATATAGTTAGTTGCTTTGATCCAAAGTGAGCATAAACCTTCTTACTCTCTAGGAGGAGACAAGTGACTGTAGTCCTGAACTACGTTTCTAGGTCAAGCCCCCGGTTGCTAAAACTGCAGGTACTATCTTCATGGCTGCTACATGTCAAAGAGGAATGAGGCCCAGAAACTAAGAATGCCTCTAGTTCTCCTACTAGTGTTTGTGTGGTCTCTATCTGCCTGCTTTTAAGACTTTATAGACAGGTGAGCTTTCTTGTTAATATTCTTTTACCTTATTTTCTACTTTTACATGCACAGCAGATAGCATAATAGTTACATTGCTGGACTCTCATACATTAGCCTGTGATTTGAATCCCAGACCTGGTTACTTAAAATTGAAGCTGTGCATGTGTGCATGTTTGCCCAAGATCCTTAGAGGAAAATAGAGGAGAGGAAATTGTAGTGTGGTCATCCCCCTTCAGGGTGGGGTGATTTCTCTCTTTCTCTTTCTCTGGCATGCATACACACCCTATAGCTAAAAATCTTTCAAAAAAAAAAAATACAGGTGCACCAGAACTAGTCTCCTAATCTGTGTAGGTGTAATCCTCTCCCCCCCCCCAATCTTCATAAGTATTCCTATCTCCTGAGACCAGGCTTAGGACAATACCTGCTTTCAACCTTCCTAGACGGTTTCAGGTTCTACATTATTCCTTGAAACTGAAAACTTCCTTTTCTTTAAGGCAAAATAAGATTTGAATTTCAAATAGATTTGTTAGGTATTATGTAGGATTTCCAAATGTTTGTGGCAGGAGAATATTTAGATTTCTTTAATCCATTCCCTTAGAATAAACACAAATATCCTATAAATCAATCTCTTTAAGCAGAACAGAAATACTTTCCATTTATTTCACACACTTGCCATTTCCCAGTTTAAATTCAAAGAAGAAAATGAATCAATAGTTACATTAAATCATCATTGAAAAACTTTACCTACAGACTTTGAAAAATATCTCATTTTTAATTATCTCTTTGCATAAATGCCTAGCTCAGGCTTTAGCCATTGCAGACAATAATCATTTACAGAAGAAAAGAAGAAAGGGCACCATAGACATATGCCTCATGACCCTATATAGCTAAAGGTAATTTTACTGATTGTATGGCTGTCATAGTTAATACGTCATGAGGAACATATCCAAGGTTACCAAATTTTTTCAACAATGTCCTCTTGCCCCTCCATAGTCTGTAAACACATGAAAACAGTGTGTTGTGATTTTTCAAATTCATGTGCCCAAGCACCTGCCTCTGTACATCCAGGAAAAAGCTTTCGTGAAGTGCTCTCTATTACCTCAGGATCTTACAGCCAACTTTTCATCTCTATAGCATTTCCTTTAAATGTGAACTAATGTCAATGATTGCACTATTCTTCAACTTGCAAAAAATGTTAGTAAAACACAGAAAGACCTACTCATCTGAAGTAGGAATTATGATGACAATAGAGAAATTTTGTCCTATTACAACCATAATATTCAATTAAGAAGAGTGGATAATTGAAACGAGAATGTCAATTTTAAACCACTATTTCAAAGAGAATATTCTCTTTCCAAAGTGTGATGTATTTTTTCCTTGCTTAAAAGCAGTTCATCTACCTGAATGAAGTCAAATGCTATGTTTATAGATACTGCTTTATCTTTGCTTTTAGATCTCTTTTAAAAATAAACAAAAGTCAGAAAAAAAATTAATCTCCATATCTGGAAAAGTTAAACCTAACTTTTGATGTTCCTGAAATATATTTTCTCTTTAAAAAACTTTGAAAAAGTACTTAAAAATGTTAAAAAGGTAATGGAGCACATTAACTCACATCGCTCACTCTATAATTTGAGGGATTCAAAATGAATCATTAACTATAATTTGACGATACTGTTCTGAGTGGGGAAAAAACAGAAATGTTATTACAAAGCTTGATACTCTATTCCATTTGAAAATATATAGTTATCACACTAATAAAAGCATTTAAAAGGCTCTTTCTTTCCTTTGACTATGAAATTTAATTATATATGATATTTTTTCATAAAAAAGTTTCAGTGAGCGCTGTTAGGCAATTGGTACTTTTATTTCAGTACAATCCATCTATGACATCAATTTGCTACTATTTGGAATTATATTACTAATTGAAAGCTACAGATATTCAGTTGTAATTGCTTTAGGAAAAGAAAATATTCAGGTTTTTAATCTATATGTATCAAATTTTGAACTCAAAGTTATTATTTTTAGCTTTAGCAGTCCATTTTATTAGAACTTATGCAAGTAGTAACCAGAGGCACAGCCTTGGTGGCACAGGAGGTAACATACTTCAGGGCTGGAAGCCAAATGAACAGCCCTCTTAGTTGATTTGACCTGAAGAATGCTGGTGCACACATGCCCAAGGTCCTTACTAGCTGGAGGATGAGGGCACATGATAATGCCATGAGGAACCCCAGTCAAATGTATCCTTCTCTTTTGTTATCTCCCTCTTTTTCCTCTCTTTGTCTCTGTTGCACAGCTTCTACAATCTCTCACGAAAAAAATTAAAAGCATATTAATTGGATTATTCAGCAATGCAGTATTTTTTAAACATTTATTTATTAATTTGTGTGATTTTTAAGCCACCAGGTCCAGGACTTGAACCATGATTGATCATGTGGAAATCCAGCACCTTTAACTATCACACCACCAGCTGGTTCTAGCGATGCACTGTTAAGGAACACATTACATAGCCTTATAGAAAATGAACGCTGAAAATTTACATATAAAATTTTTTTCAAAAAATTTAGACATAAAATTAAACCCAATTTTCTGGATATAAATAGTGATAAAAAGTGATGTACACATATAAAAGCTAATTTATTAGCTTTCAGATCTATGGTTAAATCCAGTACAATTACATTCAATGTGATGACTCTAAGTCTGTCATTTTGGTATATATAATAGTATTTCATTGAGTTTTAATTTGCCTTTCTCTAAGTTACTATGAGCAGGAGAATCCTTTTATTAGTCACTGGATACTAGTCTTTTGTGACAAACATTTTCAAAACTTTGCTCAATTTTTCTTTTCACAGCTGTTTCTATTTTTTTCTTTCCTGAGAGTCTATTTATTTATTTATATTACTTTATTTTTTTAATATTTTAAAATTTACATTCAATCACTCTACATCTTTACAGGGTACAAAATGACTTTTCGGGACCAGCAGTTGACATAATGCCTATGTCGCTGGACTCCCATGTACTTGACCACAGTTTGAGCCTTGGACCCGGTGGCTTAAACTCACGCCAGGCACATGTGCATACGTGCCCAAGATCCTGAGAGGAGCCTGGAGGAGAAGGAATTGCAGTGTGACCATCCACCGTGTGTGTGTGTGGGGGGGGCGGTTATTTCTCGCTTTCTGTCTCTCTGTCTCTCTCTGTCTTTCTGGTGAGCTCACCTGCCCTATAGCAAAAACCTCTCCCCCCCCAAAAAAAAGGCTTTTCTCAGCATGAATGCAGTGCATATCAATCAAATAAAAGATACTACCATATACATTATTACCTACAGATACATTTTATTCATGTGTCTATTAAATTTCTTTGTTTCGCTAATCCTCTCCCACCCACTCCCTGATACCCACTGCCCCTGTACTGTCTCTGGTAGCTCCAGTTTCCCTCCTTGCTATAGTACCTTCTCATCTTTCAGTTTCTGCCATAGCATACAGACATATTTTTATTTTATTTTATATTTTATGTTATTTGATTTGATTTGATCATTATTATTTTTTAAAAATTTGCTATAGATTCTGTGTGCTCAGCACACCCAATCAGAATTGGTGAAACAGAAAGAGGTGATGGATGAAATGTCTAATTGGCACTCTAATTCTTCCTTACTCTGTGTCAGCTAAAACCCAAAGTGCCAGCTCCTGCCCTCTATCCGCAGCAGCAAAGCAGTGTATGAGCTATCTACGGCCACTTTCCCCTTGTTAAAGGTGGCCTCGACAAGGGCTCTGATACCAACCTCATGAGTAGACGAGGAATAGGGTGATAACTGGGCATCTAATCATGTGCCTGTAATGTAGGATGACTGAGGCTAGAGGTAGAAAGGCAAAGAGACCCCATTGTGTGTGTGTGTGTGTGTGTGTGTGTGTGTGTCTCCTCTCATCTCTTAACTTCATAGAAGAAAAAAGAGAGAGAAGAGAGAGAGAGAGAGGGAGAGAGAGAGAGATGCTACAAGTCAGTTTTCCTCATCACCAGGGGATAGTATCAGCGTAGCTCAGGGCAGCTGAGCCGTCACCTTACCTACTTGGAATAAGGTAATGAAGGTCAGTGCCCTCACTTTTGATGAGCGGAGTCCTGGGGCCCAGTTGAGAACAGAACATACTGACATCTCCCAGGCTATTTTATCACACTTCACCAGAGGGGTGTCCTGATAAAAAGAGATCAAATGAGTCTTGGACTGGCCTCATAGTTCACTGGTTAAGCACTCTGCAATAGGATCCCATACGACCGTCCAGGGTTTGAATCCCTCTTAGTGGCTTGAAAAAAATTCTGGGCATGCGTGTTCCATACGACTGTCCAGGGTTTGAATCTCTCTCAGTGGCTTGAAAAAAATTCTGGGCATGCGTGTACACATGACCAAAATCTTTATGGGATGAAAATTGGAAGGAAAATAATTATAGCATAACCCTATCGTATTGAAGAGTGCTTTCTCTTTCTCTGGTGAGCACACGTGCCCCCTGGAAAGGAAAAAAAAAAATAAAGAAAAGAAAAGAAAAAAGATTTACTGTCATAAAATAACATCCAAAATACTCAGAATATGATTGAAAAATATGAATTATATCAAGACCCAGAGAAATCACAGCATGAATAACAAAAGAAAAAGCAATGGATGTTAACACTGAAATACATCAAGTGTTGGAATTGTCTTAGAAAGATTACAAAGCAGTGAATATTATAAAATGTTTCAACAAGCAATTATGGATTCTCTTGAAACAAATTCAAGCTTAGAATATTTTACCAAAGAAATGGAATATATATATCCTAACCAATCGGAATTAATAGAGCTAAAAAGTACAATGACTGAAATAAAAAGTTTAATGGATGGGGAACCAGCAGTTAGCGTAATGGCTATGTCTCTGGAGTCCCACGTAGTCGACCGCGGTTCGCGTCCCGAACCCGGTGGCTTAAAACTCACGCCGGGCACGTGTGCGTGCATGCCCAAGATCCCGAGAGGAGAATGGAGGAGAAGGGATTGTGGCGTGACCATCCCCTCTGGGGGGTGATTTCTCGCTTTCTGTCTCTCTGTCTCTGTCTGTCTGGCGAGCGCACGCGCCCTATAGCGAAAACCTATAAAAAAAAAAAAGTTTAATGGATGGGCTTAAGATAGTGGAGATCACAGAGTTAGGAATCTGTGAATTAAAGGACACTAATATAATGATCCCAATCTGAACAAATGAGAAAATAAACTGAGAAGATCTGAACAGAATTGCATGGAACTTTGAGACAATAATAAAAAAAAGTAATGGAAGAAATGATGATTGCAAACTTTCCAATCTTGATAAATGACAAGCCTAGAGATTCAACAAACCTAAAAAGTACCAAGTAGGATATTCAAGGAAATTCACACCAAAATATTGCAGCTAAATTTCTGAAAATTAAAGATAGCAACAACAAAAAGTCTTGAAATCAGCCAGTAAGAAAGAACACAGGATAATTCCAATTTGGAATGCATATTTATCTTCCAAAATCATGGAAACCAGAAAGACATGGCACAATATATTTAAAGACTCAAGTAAAAAAACTAAAAATTCTATATTTATTTAAAATACCTTTTAGTAAGAAAGATGTAAAATAAAACACTGATATACGAAGAAAAGTTAAGGATTCAATTCCTAGCCAAACTTACAATTAAAAATGGCAAAAATTAAGACATTTTCAGAAAAATGGTAAAGTGGGGAGCTCCAAGAGTCTATCACTGCACAAAAGCTTTGAAAAATCAAAACAAGGACTGGCCTATGGCCTGGTGGTTGGAACAGCTGGATTTCACAACACTCACCCAGCAGTTTGAGTCTGGAACCCAACAGCTTAATAAACACAAAGGGCATGTCTTCCCCAAATCCTGACAGAATGGAGAAGTGGAGGAGAAAGGATTATAGGGTGATCTTGTCCTGTTACGGAATGCTTTTTCCCTCTTCTCTCCCTCTCTCTGTCTCCCTCTGGCAAGTGCCCTTGCCCTCTGGCAAAATTTGAAAGGAAAACGAAGGTGAGAGAGAGAGAAAGAGAAAAAAGGAAAATCAACAGGCATACAATCAGCTTTGTTAGAACTCTGGAAAACAGTCAAAGGTTTACAGCTAAATCAAGAAGTAGACAACTTTTGACCCAGTCTGGTGGCAAAAGCTTATAATTGAGGCAAACACAGATCAACTAAAGCCTGGGGGGAAGTCCTGTGATGCCTTGGGACTCAGTGAGACTCCCACCAAATGTGGCCTCTGGACCTCAGACCACCAAAACTATGAACTAAATAAACCTCTATATTTAGTAATCACTTGGTTTCAGGTATTTTTTTGTTATCAGAAACAGAACAGACTTGTTTGGTTGCTATAGCTGTTTAGTGACTTTTCAAAACTATTTTTTTTAAGTCTTTATTATTTTCTGTGTATTCTCTAAACCCTTTGTCTGTTGAGCTTATTTTACACTACTGTACAGAAAGATATTTTCCTGAATAATGTGTGTGTGTGTGTTTAACACACACAGAGAGAATTTTCTGTCTTTGCAGGTTAGCTCTGTACTATGGCCTTCCTTTGAGTATTAGTTAGCCTGTTTCTAACTCTGCCTTTGATCACAGCACTCATAAAATTAGAACTTGATAAAATTACTTAATTTCAAGTAATTTATCTAAGATTCAACTTTTATGAAGAAGATACAGGATATACTTACTACATCAATAATGAAAGGTATCAATGCTTTATATTATTTGGATTTTGAACATCTTTATTTTGTTAAAAAAAGAATGTTTCTTTTTTGGCCACAAATATGTGGCTCAGGAATATTCCATAAGTAAGTAAAACATTTCCTTTATCTACAGGAACAAAGAAATTTTGTTACTTAATTAAACTAATGAAAGAATTAATCACAATCTTCTTTCTCATGCATAATTTACCATGAGATGGCAGTGTCACATTATCACTTCATAATTATCTTTTCTTTATTAGTATTAGCACGAACTAATACAATTTTATATCAAACACACACATAAAGATTAAATTCTACATGTAAATTTTGCATGCAGATAGTTTATATATGATATATATTAAAGCATATATAATATCTATTATATTATATATGTTTATGTATATAATATAAACTATAGTATAAATATATGGTTTGTGTATATTTATATACACAATTTATATAACACATATATTTATATAACAATTTCCTGCTAACTGTAGGTCACAAATGGATAACAAAAATGGAAATTATTCATAGCTGGAATAAATATGATATAGGTAATATTGTCTTCTTAGAAGATATTATATTAGGGACCAGCAGTTAGCGTAATGGCTATGTCGCTGGACTCCCACGTAGCTGACCACGGTTCGCATCTCGGACCCGGTGGCTTAAAACTCACGCTGGGTGCGTGTGCGTGCATGCCCAAGATCCCGAGAGGAGAATGGAGGAGAAGGGATTGCAGCATGGCCATGCCCCCTGTGAGGTGATTTCTCAATTTCTGTCTCTGTCTGTCTGTCTGGCGAACACACGCACCCTATAGCAAAAACCTCTCCAAAATAAAAGAAGATATTATATCAGAGGAGCCTAGCAGGTGACATGGTGATTAAGGATGCTGAACTCCCAAATGGCCAACTGTGGTTCAAGTCCCAGACCTGGTGGCTTGCTTTTTCACTTTCTCTCTCTCTCTCTGTCTCTCTCTGGTCAAATTTGAACAAGCAAATAAATAAATAAAACAATGCTTTAAAAACATTTTTTTAAAAAAGATATTAGATTAGAAATAAAATTCTTAAAAAGTAGTTGTATGGGTCCAGCAGGCAGTGTGGTGGTTAAGGTGCTGGATGTCCACATGGTTGACCACAGTTTGAGTCCTAGAACTGGCCACTTCGAAATCAAACTACACACTTCTGCATGTGCACCCAAAATCCTTAGGGAAAAACTGAGAAGAAAGGATTGTGACATGGGTATCCTCTTTTTCCTGTCTCTGTATGTCTCTATTCCTGTCTAGCAAGCGCATGTGCCTTATGACAAAAACTTGAATAAAAATAATGTTATTTAATAAAGTATAGTTGAAGTTTTTAGATACAATTACGGAACTTTCTATTTGGTTACTTACAGAATATATTGAAATCATTGATTTTTGAACAATGTAAGTGGTATCTATCAAAAATTTTGCTTCAGCAAAATATCCTTTTTTATTAAAAAAAGAAAATAATACTATTATTCTAGCTTTGAAGTATAAAATTGGTATAAAAACGTATTACTTATATGGATAGTATTTTCATGAACTCCACAATGTTTGCATAGTTATCTAATTTTATCATTTTTACAGGTACTAAGGAGGATTAGATAGAAAAACATAATAGTATATTAATCATATTATATATATACTATCTATCTATCTATATCTATATCTATCTATCTATCTCTCTCTCTATATATATATATAGAGAGAGAAATATAAAATAAGTGTTAGTGAGGATGTTAGGAAAAGGAAACCTTGTACACTGAAGTGCGAATATAAATTGTTATCATCATTATGGAAAGCACAGTATGGAGAGGGTCTTCCAAAAGTTAGAACTAGATCTAACAGAGTACATTAGGTTTTGCATTAGAAGAATCAATATATATATATATACTATATATGTCTATATCTAGCTATATGTAGATATATAGATATATAGATATATAGATATAGATATATAGATATATATACACACAGACACATATACACATACATAAAGACAGAGTGACAGAGAAGGCATATGAGAATTGGCTCACAAGGTTTTGGAGATCAAGAATTCCAAGATGTGCCCTTTGCAACCTGGAGAATCAGGAAAGACAGTGGTATAAATCATTCTGAGTCTCAGTGTTTGAGAATCAAGAAAACCAAGATTGTAACTTCCATTGTGAGGTAAAAACTTAAGAATGGAGAAGAAGGACTGGTAGTAAGTTAGTCAGTCTAAAGGTTTGACAACACGGAATCCTATGGCTGAAGGCAGGAGGAGCAAAGAAAATCCAGAGCAAAGAAAATTTATCTTTTCTTAATATTTTTATTCTATTCAGGTCCTTGCCACATTGGATGACATTTACCCACATTGATAAAAATGTCTCATTTATTTGTTTAATATTGACACATAATATTAACCATCACACACAGGAATCACCAACCCCATTTTGGGATATTTATCCCAAAATTTGAAAACATGATTTTCAAGAGACATTTGTATTTTCATAGCCAATATATTGAAATTTCCTAAACATATACCCACAGAAGAATGGATAAAGAAAATATGGCATATATACTCATACACTAGATATTATTTTTAAAAGAATTATTTATTTAATTTAAAAAATGTATTCATTTATTTTAAGTTGATCACACATATCCACACACACACACTCACACACACACACACACACATACACACAGAGAGAGAGAGAGAGAGAGAGAAAGTAAGATAGCAAGCCACCAGGTCCAGGACTTGAACTGTTATTGGTTACATATGAGTGTCCAGTGCCTTAAACACCATACCACCTGTTAGCCCCAAAGTGGATATTATTTAACCATAAAAAGAAGGGAATGCAGGTAATATGCTATAACATGAGCAAACCTGGGGGTTATTATATTAAGTGAAATAGCACAATTACAAAAGTGTAATATTCCATGATTCCATTTATACATGGTATCCAAATTAGTCAAACTTGTCAAAGCAGAAAGTAGTACCGTGATTGCCAGGGACTTCGGGCAGATAGAAATGAGTTGCTGGTCAATGGCTAGACAGTTTCAGTCATGCAAGATGAAAAATTCTAGGATCTGCTATGTAGCATTGTATTTATTTATTTATTTATTTATTTATTTATTTATTTATTTATTTATTTATTTTTATAGACCACAGATTAGTTTATTTTTAACAGTCATTATGCCATGAAATCATAGGGAATAGCTTCCAGTAGCTCAGGCTCCTTTCCATCGGTTCTCACAAAGTGTGCTTCTCTGGGTGGAGCAGGCTGGCGCTTTAGTCGAACCCAAGTACCTTGCTTTTTGACTTCTTTCTTTTTCTGGTCATTTTCCTTCACACATTTTAGGAAGCTATCTCTGCTCTTATAATGTTTAATATGCTCAATATGCACATTGATTCTCTTGGCAAGAATCTTGCCCTTAACTTGTTTGTTCACAACAATGCCAATAGCATGCTGGGTAACACTGTAGACTCTTCCAGTTTTGCCTTCGCCATTTTGGTTAATCACTGGAAGATGGCGGTTCTGGCCAAAAGGCAGCATTGTATTTATGGCAACCAAATTTACTTGAAGAAATTTTAAAAGACTAGATCTCATGTTATTTATTTATTTATTATTTTTGTCAAAACAGAAAAAAAATAAAACCGTGCTCAGACACACAATGACTATCGGTTTGTGACTATTTTAGTTATTTGATTAGTATATGCATCATGTGAGTTTCTTAGGATGAACTGAGCATCAAACCTAGGTCTTTCATGTGGCCCCAGATGGCCCACTAGCTGTGTCAACCAGTGCAAACTACCATGGTTAGGCCCTGATTTTTACATTTTTTAGTTCAGTATTTTGTGTATTCCTTTAAAGATTGGTGGACTCTCTGGAAGGTAATTAAAGTAGTGGTTGATAAGCTAGATACTTTTTGTTTTTGTTTTTCCTACTTTGCCAAAGGATATACGCATTTACCAGGAAGAGACAGAGACAGAGAGAAAGAGAGGGAAAGTGAGGAAGCACCTCTTCTGGAGATTGGGGAATCATCATACCCCAATCCCTTCTCTATTTCTCCCTCCTTACAGGATTTTAGCCCATATACATAGAGCATGTTTTTCAAGTTTCTGAGCCTGAGACTTCAATTGATTGCATCATTGGCTATATGGGATACAGCCAGTTTAAACATCACATCAGTCCACAGGCTGGCCTGAAGTTTATTTTAAACATTTTGTTTCTAGAGTGGTGAAAAGTTTCTTTCATTCTAGGACTAGTTTAATTTTTATTAGTTTTAATTTTTATTTTTTATTTTTATAGGTTGCCTGTCCTTGCCAGAGAGCAAAAACGAAAACTTATTCCAAGGGCAGATGGCCAAACAGCAGTCCTTTCTCCACTCTCCTCTCAGGATTTCAGGCCCACCCATATGTGCTTTCACCACCTGCCAGCCCGCAGTTTAATCCGGTTTTTAAGGCATGACCATTCTGGGATCTCTATTGAATGTTCTGGGTGTCCAAAAGGTCACTTTAGTCTGGTGAGTTAGAATTTCAGTGTCTCCCTGCCTTTAGTAAAGTGCTAGGAACCTATGGTTCCCCAGACACTTCTAATTATCATGAAATTTCACTCTATGTATGTAATCTGTATTTTGCTGAAGATTCAAAGTGACCTCTGTGACAATTTATGATGCACTTACTATGTATAGATTTCTGTTCTCCCATAGTCTGTCTCTCAAGTTTTAGCCGCTTCAGCTTCCCCCACCTCTTATTTTTGTTTTCCTAACATATTAAAGGGTTCTTCATCTTTGCCTATCTAAGAGTTGTAAACCTCAGCAGCTTCTTTTGTTTTGATATAGACCAAATCATTCGACTTCTGTATACCACGTATTACTTTTGGGAATCCAGGATGTGCTGGGCACCACTCATGATGACTCCCAGTGATTCCCACATCCTAATTTTCCAGCCTTTACCTTATCCATTCTCATGTGAGGTTCAGGCCTGGTAACTTGCTCCTAACAAGCAGAATGTGGCAAATGCAATAGGATATTCACCGATAATTATTTAACAAACTAAAGTGACTTTCATCTAGTTGGGAATCTTTCTTGACCTTTTATTCACTCTGATGATGCCTGGTGTAATGTCATAAAATAATATATGAAGAGTCCCGTGAGCTAAGGAATCAAGAGAAGCCTTCAGCTAATGCCTGTTGAAGAACTGAGACCTCAGTTTAACAGCTCTTGAAAAATGGACTTCTGCCAACTGCCTCTGAGCAAACTTGGAAGGAGATTCTACCCTTGTTGAACGGTGAGACAACCACCAAGAGCACCTTGTGCAGCTCGTGAGAAACCCTGAAGCAGCAGGCCCACAGTGTTCACAGTGTTTGGATTCCTAAACACAGAAATCATAGGTGATAAATGTTTCTTGTTTAAGCTGCTAAGTATTGCTTTAATTGGTTATGAAATAACAGATAACTATACAGGGTCACATATAATCTTATTTGGAAAGTGTAATTAATTTTCTTTAATTTTAATATGTTTATGTAGTGTTTATAATTATGGAGAGGGCAGTGAATATGAATACACATTTATATTTGCTTTAACCAGAAGTCAAAACTCTTTTTTAAATTTGAAATATGTAGAACATTATAATTTACATATCGACAAGTGAAAACTTTCTTTGACAAGTCATAGTAAAATGTAAACTGTCATAAAATCATAGTAAAATGTTAAATCCCATGGCACAGTGGAACCTATACTTAAAGTTTCCAAAATTCAATTTTATGTCTAAACACTTAAAATATCAACAGATATATTATTTATATTTAGTATACCTGATATGCAAATAAATACAGTTTTTCAAAAGGATTCCAGATATATGCCTTATGAAAAGCTTTTAATTACAAAGCTTTTAAAAGTCTTATGGGGCTGTGGACCAGCAGGTGGTATGGTGGTTAAGGCGCTGAACACTCCCACATGGCCAACCACAGTTTGAGTCCCAAACCTGGTAGCTTACTTTCTCACTTTCTCTCTCTTTCTTTGTCTCTCTCTGTCTTTCTGTCTCTCTCTCTCTGTGGCCAAATTAAAATAAAATAAATGAATGAATAAATAAGATTAAATAACTCTTAAGAAAAAAGTATTATGGATCTAAACATTCGTATTTGCCATGCCTAAATTACCAATGGCCCTATATTTTAATTTAAGGTACATATAATTCTTTTAGCATTAATAACGATTAAGGACAGAATGCATTTTTGCAGAATTATTTATTTTATCTAAACATTTCATAAAAATGCCTCTGCTAATATAGGAAACAAGAAAAAAATGGCACTAAAAGAATTATAAGTATTCTAATATTTGATGACATTAATATTTCATCAACTAAAAAGTTTTGAATACTGTATAATATGTTCAAATATATATTTTTGCTAAGTTTACAGTGTAGTTATTAAACCCATTTCCTTTTTAGAGAAATGGCTAAAACTTGTAGTCAGAAAAGAAGTTATTATGACTTACATGAGTTTTAAGGGATTAAAAGGCACTGTAGTTGTAGTAAATGCCTTTGAAATTTGGTTCAAGCATAGAGTTTATCAAGCCTTTTTTTTAAATTACAAAGTAGATTTCCTATTATATATAGAATCCCACAGTTCTCATCCACACTCTTGGCAGCCTTTTATTTTTAATAAAGGGAGAAATAACTTCAATCAGGGAATTTTTATTGTACTTGATTAAACTTATGTGATAAAAGTTAAAAGACACAAAACCATGCAAAAAGAATATTCAAACTCAAGTATACATAGGAAATGAAATAATCTTGTTGAAACAAATTACAGATAGACAATCTAAAAGAGGATATAGTGAATCTTGGAAAAAGTATAAATTGTAATATTTGCTTGCTATTGATAAACTTATACTTCTTATAAAATTAAAATGCAATTTTACATTGAATATTATGTAGTGATAAAGTGTAGAAAATTTTCTAGATATTATCAAGGAAATTGTGAGCTGTCATATAAAGTAGTTAAAAACATCATCAGTTTAAAATGAAATGTACCTATTTCTGCAAGAGGCAGTAGTTCTATAAAATATGTTTTATAAACAATTTATTTTTATTGCAAGAGGACCTACGTGCATGTCAGAGAGAGAGAAAGAGAGACAGAGAAACATTCTTCAATGCGGTGTGGTCATGTTGTAATTCTTTTTCTCCTTCACCACCTAGTCAGGATTTGAGGCACACATGTACACATACCCTGCATGTTTTACTTTCTAAAAATTATTTATTTGGGACCAGCAAATTGCTTAGTGGTTACATCACTGGATTCCCACATGACCAGCTGCAATTTGAGTTCCAGATTCTGAAGCCTTAAATATACTGGGAGTGTGCGTGCATGCCCAGAATTCCAAGAGGAGACTGGGGGAGAAGGATTTGTGCTGTGGTCATCCCCTCTGAGGGCTGATTTCTCACTTTCTTTCTCTCCCTCCATCTCTCCATTGAGTTTACATGCTCAATAGCAAAAATAGCTCTAAATATATTTAATTGTATTACTATTATTATTTTAAATTTGCTACAGGGCATGTGAGCTCAATGGAGAGAGACAGAGAGAGAGGGAGAGAAAGGGAAAGCTAGAAAGCAAGCTACCAGGTCAAGGATTCAAACTCTGGTGACCATGTAGAAGTCTAGCACCTTAACTACAGCACTACCTGCTGGATCACCCAGCATTTTTTACGAGTCCTGATAACTAGAACCCAAATCTCAACTGGCCACGTGGGATCAAACTTCCTATGCACTAGACTTAACTGTTGCTCTATGGCTGGGCTCAGATTTATTTAAATTATTGTGAAATATTTCTTTTCCAAAATTTAAATATTTTTGTAAGAAATGGATTTAATTAAAAACAACTCTTAAACTTTTAATACCAAAATATAAGATCAGGATTATGATAAAGACATTTAAAAAGTATGCAGATGCCACCCTGAAGTGATTTCCAATGACCAAATCTAGACAACAAACATTAGAAAATAAATGATAATGGTGGATTAGAACACATAGAATAGGGGACCAGTAGTTAGCGTAATGGCTATGTCGCTGGACTCCCATGTAGTCGACCGCAGTTCGAGTCCTGGACCAGGTGGCTTAAGTTCATGTCGGGTGTGTAGGCGTGTGTGTGCAAGATCCTGAGAGGAGAATGGATGAAAAGGGATTGCAGTGTGGCCATCCCCCCTAGGGGGTGATTTCTCACTTTCTGTCTCTCTCTGTCTCTCTCTCTCTCTGTCTTTCTGGTGAGCGCATGCATCCTATAACAAAAACCTCTCCAAAAAAAGAAAAAGAAAATAAAAAAAGAACTCATAGAATAAAATATCCATGAGTCCATAATTTAGTAAATAAATAATATAGATAATTCAATAAATAAAGGAGTAAGAAAGATGAGGAAACTATTCCTAAAATTAGAATTACAATTAATACATGTAAAAGTTTAAAATGCATAAAAATGAAAGAAATAGAAAGTCACCATGGCATATACCACTGTAATAATTGTTTATGGAATAAATAATCATTGGATGAGAAAATTAGTCACTGGAAGTATAATGTAAAGCAGGATAATTTGGGGACCAGCAGCTGGTGTGGTGGTTAAAGTGCTGAATTTCTACATGGACAACCATGGTTCATGTCCCATTCTCAGTGGCTTGAAAATGTGTGCTCAAAATCCTGGAGAAAGGGGAGGAAGGAAATGCAGCATTTTCCTGGGAATGACTTCTCACTTTCCCTCTCCGTTTCTCTGTCTCTTTTGGTGAGTACATGCATCCTATGAGAAAAACCTTATAAATAAGTAAATGAATAAATGAACAAATAAATAAATAAAATAGATAGATAATTTGTCATAAGATATCTTCCTAAAAATGACTAGAAATTACAAAGTGAAAAGTATTAACTTTACAGTGTGTAAACGTGTATTCCCTGTGAATTGGGGTATAATTACTGAGTTACACCAGGAAATTCATGGTGAAAGCTACATAATCACTATGCCAATTAGGGCAACTTGGCATATCTATTATTCAGACTTCTATTTTTTACTATATATTTATATTTATTCTAACAAGCATTGAGAGAATTGCATTAACATGTGTAATTTTCATTTTTTTCTTCCATTTCTATCAATTTGCTTCTTATCTTTAAAATCTTTGTTAATAAGAGCATAGTTTCTTAAGATTGTTACACTCTAGGGACCAGCAGTTAGCGTAATGGCTGTCGCTGAACTCCTGTTTGAGTCCGGACCTGGTGACATAAACTCACACTGGGTGTGTGCGTGCATACCCTAGATCCCGAGAGGAGAATGGAGGAGAAGGGATTGTGACATGGCCATTCCCCTGGGGGGTGATTTCTTGCTTTCTATCTCTATGTTTCTCTTTGTGTTTCTGGCAAGTGCATGCACCATATAGCAAAAACCTCTCAAAAAAAAAAAAAAACAAAAAGATTGTTATAGTCTTAATTATTAGATCTTTTATTATTATGAAATGATCTTTCATCTTTTAAAGACATCATCTGATCTAAAATCTTATTTTTTATTGGTATTGATGTTGCCATTTCTTTTAAATTTTGATAAAACTTACCATAGTATAGTCTTTTTCATTTTCTCTGAGCTTATTGATTTCTTCCATGAGTGAAAGAAACATAGTCAAGGAAACAGCACCCTAATCACGGCTTCAGGCAGCTACAAATCACAAATACAATCCTGCCTGGAGAACTTGGGGAGGTCTCCAGATGCAGGCTGAGAACCTTCCCATGTGGATCATCCTTTGAGAATGTCACGTTTTACAGCTACCCACTGTCTAGTCATATTTTTTTTTCCATTTTTTTATCCTACTCATGCCTTTATATAAAAAGACTGGTTCTTTTTAGTAACATATACCTGGAGCTTACCTTTTTTTGTCCACCCTGATATTGGTCATTTTTTTTTAACTTTAAAAAAAATTTGAAATAGGGCTGGTGTGTTTGAATGGAGAAAGAATGAAGAGACAAATATCTATATCTATCATCTATCTATCTATCTATCCTCTATCTATCTCTATCTATCTATCTATCTGTCTATCTATCTATCTATCTATCTATCTATCTATCTATCTATCTATCTATCATCTATCTATCTATCTATCTATCTATCCTCTATCTATCATTTATCTATATCTATCTATCTATCATCTATCTATCTATCTATCTATCTATCTATCTATCTATCATCTATCTATCATCTATCTATCTATATCTATCTATCTATCTATCTATCTATCTATCTATCTATCTATCTATCATCTATCTATCATCTATCTATCATCTATCTATATCTATCTATCTATCTATCTATCATCTATCATCTAACTGTCTAAATAGTTGAAGAACCAAGTGAGAAGGCTGCACTATTATTTAAAATAGTGTAAACTAATGAAATGTGAGGCTCTTGGTAAAATTCCAATAATTTCTTGTTCCTTGTTTTTATAATTAATTTGGACTCTGGTTCTTATATGATCTTCTGATTTTGGCTTTGCTTCACTGGTTTTCCAATAAATTTTTCTCAGTCTCCTAGGCTTTTGCCTAATTCTAGAATACCCAGAACAGAGGACAAAATTAATTACATTTCCTGGTTCACAGCACTATATTGATATAAAATCCTTTTCCTATTTGTTTCTACCATTTATCCCCATTTTATACTCTTTTGTTCTCCCATTCATTGACATCTACTCTGATGTCTTGCTGTCTTTTAACATTAGTAATGATTAAGTAAGTGTGCATCTAACATTCATTTGTATCTGGCGTAGGTTACAATTTCTTCAAAATAGATTTCTGCTCTATATATTTTGTCTTCAAGTACATTATCTTAGTTTTTTTCCTTCAAATACATTTATTTTAGGTCAGGAATTTATTATTTGTCACGTGAATTATTGTAATGGTATCTCAAGAGAGATAACTAACATGATTATATCATCTTCACTATTTAAAACCTTAGTGACTTTTTGGGCACTAAATGGTTTACATGACCCTGACAGTTGAAGCTCTAATAATCTCTTAAATGTTTCTGCTAATAATATACGGTCTGGTCACAATGAAAACTTAGATTTGCAAGATTTGCAGAAACTTTTTATTTTACCACAAACTTGCCTGATTTTCTATTTTCTACATAGGTGGAGTCCTTCTGTGCATCATTTAAAAAGGTGAATTTTATAAAAAATATATATTTATTGGTCAAATATTAAGTAAAATTATTTGGTCCTTCCAAGTAATTGCATGAAACTTTTTCCCTACTCTATTGCATCAGATTACAAACTTCAAGTCCTATTGCATATTTAATTTTTCCTCCTTCTTTTATTATTGGCTCCTCAAAAGCAGATAAAACATGATGTTCATCATTGGTTCTATATGGCCTATTATAATGTCTGATAAATCTTTCTAATATGTGTAGGTTTTTAGTTTATCATTTGTTTGATTTATCCATACTTTCTTTAAAGAAAAGTTTTCTAGACCATATATTTTACAATAGCATGGTTACTTGGAAACTTAGATTTGTACTGTTTGATGCATTATAATCTTATAAGGAGACTTTTAGAATACATAAACAAACAAACAAACAAATCTATGAATGCCCAAGTAATTGCATATATAGGTACCACCAAGTTATTCCAATGTTTCTACTATTACTGTCCTTTGATGCTTTGAGACAACTTTTAAGCCATTATGGTTGCTTCCCTGTCCACTGAGGAGATATCACCACAAATGTCTAAAGCTGAAGACTAGAAAATGTTGTCTCATAAATTACCATAGCATTGTAATTAGAAAATCCAAACTACATAGCCATTGCTGAACCTCCTGTTCAGCAATTATTACGGACATTAGTATAGTCTTGCCCTAGATGTACATGTTTCTTAATATGCACAGTCAATTCTCTTTAGCCTCCTTAATGCTATGCCTTGAAAATGGCACTCCATTAGTACATTTTATTTCTCCTTTGATAATATCTCAATTACTTCTATTCATTCATATTAACACCTACTCAGCATAAAAGCCTGTTCTGAGGAAATATTTACCAGATTGCAGACCTCAGTGGGTCTTTTATTCAGCATAGTAACCTCATACTGTAACAAATTCATTAGCCCAACCTATTTTTTTTTTAATTTACCTAGTGATTTTAAATAAAGGACTGATTAAATTTCACTGAATCTGTGCTGACACAGAATATGATAGTTTATCCTAAATCTTCTCTGGGATAAAGGATGAGTGGCTGTTCTACTTTATCTCAGAATGTTTCTGTAATCATTACTTATATGCCTCTTCCTCGTAAAATTAAATTCGAATCTTCCCTGGGTCAGCAGGTGACATGGTGCTTGGGGTGCTGGACTCCCACATGTCCAATTATAGTTTAAGTCCCAGATCCAGAGACCTGAAGCTCATGCTGGGTACATATGAGTATGTGCCCAAAATTGCAGAAGGAAGATAGAGGAGAAAGGACTATGGTGTGGACATACCCCCTAGGAATATTTCACTTTTTCTCCCACTGTGTCTCTCTGTCCTTCTGGAGACCACGCTACACCTTATGGTAAAGCCCTAAAATATTTTTTTCTTTTAATTTGAACCTTCTTATATCACTTTTCTTTCCTTTTTTTTTA
Organism: Tupaia belangeri chinensis; assembly: GCF_000334495.1. Lineage (NCBI taxonomy): Eukaryota > Metazoa > Chordata > Mammalia > Scandentia > Tupaiidae > Tupaia > Tupaia belangeri. Next base: position 623,470 of record NW_006159540.1, read on the forward strand.
CACTTTATTTATTCATTGTGCATTTCATCACTATGTATCATTACAGTATACCAGATGAGTAAACTCACTGTGATATTGGTTCAATCAATGATGTTAACATATATATTTGTATATATATATTCTCAACAAATCATTTTTTTTCTTTTTGTTTTTGGTGAGGTTTTCGCTATAGGGCGATGCGCTCGCCAGACAGACAGAGAGAGACATAGAGACAGAAAGTGAGAAATCACCCCCCAGAGGGGATGGTCACACTGCAATCCCTTCTCCTCCATTCTCCTCTCGGGATCTTGGGCACGCACGCACATGCGCCTGGCATGAGTTCTAAGCCACCGGGTCTGGGATGCGAACTGCGGTTGACTAAACGGGAGTCCAGCGACATAGCCATTACACTAACTGCTGGTTCCCAAGAGATCATTTTTCATCTTTGTGTCCCTTAAATGTTTTGCTTCTTTCTTTTTCCCCTTGATTCCCTCCCTCTCACTCTTCTCCCATACTGTCTCTAGTTTCCATAGTTGTTCTCCATGCCTTTATACCTTTCACTCTTTCTGTTTCTGCCATAGAATGCAGACATTCAATACATGTTGAGTAGAGACATTCAATGCCTCTCTTTTGTAGCCTGACTTGCTTTACTTAGTAGTCATCTTCCATATTCATCTACTTTCTATTAAATGTAAGGGTCTCATTATTTTTCTGATGGCTGAGTAATATTCCATAGTGCATATTTGCCATATTTTTCAGTTAATTCATCTGTTTGTGGACATTTGAGTTGGTTTCATGGGAATAATTCCACAATAAATCAGGATGTGCAAATGTTTTTCCAAATGAGTACATTCCTGTCCTTTGAGTAAATACCGAGGAGTGGGATCTCTAGATCATATGAAAGTTCCATTTGTAGCAATAATACACTGGTTTTCTTACAAAGGAAAAGCAAATGTAAAGTTTTATTTAACTGTTTGTGCCTATTGATAGTGGTCTATTTCACAAGTTACGGTTGTGCATATTTATGGGACAGAAGTGGTAGAATGATTAAATCAAGGTAATTAACATATTCATCATTTCAAATCCTTAACAATTTTATTGATAGCACTTAAAATTTAATTATAATGAAATGTGTTTGTGTAGTATTTAGTTATAAGCTATCTTCACCATGCTGTCCAATTAATCTAATTTTTTAAAAAAATAATAAAATCTAACTTATTCATCCTATCTAAGGCTTTGTGCTCTTCAAAGACCATCTCTCAACTTCCCTCACCTGTCAGACTCTGGTAGTCCCCTTTCTATTGTCTATTCTCCATTTCCACAAGTTCAGTTCTCATAAGATGTGGAAATTACTCCGATGAATTTAGAAATGAGGTAATACAAAGGGAAAGAAAGAGACTAGTGACTGGAAAAGAAGCCAAAAACTTGTCTCTAATACTACCTTAGTTTCTCCTTTCTAGTTCTAAGTGGATTCTGGGGAATAAAAAAAAAAAAACAAACAGTATGGTTTCTATGAATACCCACATTCTTAGAAGTTCATAGGACTAATGTAAAATCATATTAATATATTTGAAAAGCCATATTTTTCTTTATTGATTTTCACCAGGCAGTACAAATACTTTGAAAATCATATTGCAAAGATATATATGCTTTGATCATATCCTTATAATGAGAAATTACATTTGCCTCTGTTTCACATAAAGATAGTGTAAGGCAAACATGATGGGATCCCAAGCAACAATCTTTGTATGGACTACAGTTACCAGTTTTCCCCTAAGTTTGGTCCAATTGAAAAGTCAATTCTTTATTAAGATAAAAATACTTTCTAAATATGTCAGGTACTAGGCACTATGGAGAATACAGAGAAATATAAAACTTCACATTTGGAATGATAATACATATACCTTTGAAGATGGGTTTAATCTTAAAAGAAGGCATTGTTATTAAAATACATAGTGACAATCACTATGTTATAAAAGAGAAAAAAAATAACTTAATGTCTAGAAGGAAAAAAAAATGCAAGAAAATAAGAGTTAGATCTTAAGGTATCTGTAGGATTTAGAAGGGAATAATAATAGTAAAAAATTGCTTTTAAGGGTCAGCAGATGACATAATAGTTGTTTCTCTGGACTCTCACTTAGTTAACCGTGATTTGAGTCCTAGGCCCAGTGGCTTGAAATTCATGCCAGGTGTGTGTACATGAGGGCCAAAAATTCTGAAAGGAAAATGGAGGATAAAGGATTGCACCATGGCCATCCTCCCTGGGAGGTGATTTCTTACTTTCTGTTTGTCTCTTTCTGGTGAGTGCACATGCTTTATGGCAAAAACCTCTATTTAAAAAACTGTTTTAAGGGGACCAGCAGTTAGCATAATGGCTATGTTGCTGGACTCCCATGTAGTCAATTGTGGTTCGAGTCCCAGACCCGGTGGCTTAAACTCACACTGTGTGCATGTTCGTGTTTGTCCAAGATCCTGAGAGGAGAATGGAGGAGAAGGGATTGCAGTGTGGCCATGCTGCCTGGGGGATGATTTCTTGCTTTCTATCTCTCTGTCTCTCTCTGTCTTTCTCACGAGTGCATGTGTCCTATAGCAAAAATCTCTCCAACAAAAAAAAAAGTAGCTTTTTTGAAGCTACTTTACTGATTTATCTACACTGAGAGAAATAAAAATCAAAGTTACTTGTAAATTATTTGAAGAATCAGTGACTGACCCATAGTATAAAAATTAAGTGTAGAGAAAGTCAGAAAGCACATATTGGACCAGGGTTCCTGTTCTAGTCTCAGAAGATTGACAGACATGCCAGGCATATGCAGATGTCTAGAATCTTCTTGGAAGGAAAACTGGAGGACAAAGGATTGCAACATGACCAGGCTCCATTGGAGAGGATGCTTTACTTTTTCTCTCTCTCACATGTGCAAGCATGTGTCATCTAGCAAGCAAACAAAAAAACTTAAACATCACAAATATTTGCATAATATTTTATAGATTTATTAATCTAAAAGACAGGATTTGAGGATTTTGTGCTTTAGGCTGTGTAAACAAAATATATCTGAAATACATACTTTGATACTTATTTATTCTTTTATTTATGATATCTGCATGGATATATACAAACCAAGTTATGTATCTTTTATACACACGCATACACACAAACACAAACACACACACACAAACATATATACATATATATCATTCTATTTTTTCTGAGTGCAATATTCAGGATTCATTAAAGACCCTGAAACTATATTGAACTATGACTTATCCTAAATAGTTAATAGAATGAGTTTATAATCTAAGATTCTAGTAAGCAATTATTCAAAGCAAATGCCTCCTTTGAGTGAGTAAGTTTTTCTGTTCTTTTAACAAAGTAAATAATTTTTAACCTTAGCTTAAATTGTTAATTCTTACTTTTCCTATTAAAAGCAGATACTGCAGGAAGTTTGGTGTGCTAAATATTTTTTAATAATATCATTTCAATCCAAAATTCTTAAAATACTGTATTAATATAATACATGTTGTATTAAAATTTGTCAATGCAATTATAACTACCCAGCTGGTCAGAGACCCATGATCTTTTGTTCTTGAACACAAGGGTGATAAAAGTCTGGTACCTATTATAATTATTAATTATGAAGTACATATGTGACTAATAGAAGAACCCTAACCATTGTATAATTAATTCCTGACATTGATTCGGCAGAGTGTCAAAGATAAAGTGCCGTTTACCTTTGACAAATGATTACAATTTCAATGTGCTAGAGGAGAAGTGATGAGGAAAAACAGGTCATTCATATAAAGATAGGATGAAGAACGTGGGGGTAAGAATGTTTTACAAAATCTTTAAATACCCCCTCATGTATGTAAAAATATGTATTGAGGAATATTATGAGCCAGATCCTATAAATAGCTAACACACCATCATGTGCACATATGTAAACAGACCCGAATCTTAGTGTCATGTAAAATGAAGTTTAATGTAGACTACAGATAGACATTTAATAAGTAAGCAAAACATTAATAATCCTAGCAAATATAATAGTTTAATAATATCTAAGTGGTAATAAGAAAGGAGTGAGGGGGACCTGGCATGGTGGTTAAGGCGCTGGACACTTCCACATAGCCAACCATGGTTCAAGTCCTGGACCCTGTGACTTGCTTCCTCATGTTCCCTCTCTCTCTCTTTCTCTCTCTGTGTCTCTCTCTGGTCAAATTAAAATAAATGAATGAATAAATAAATAATTCTTTAAAAAAAATAAAAGAGAGAAGTGGAATCTACTCTTAGATGAAATTGAAACAAGCTTCTTAAAAGAAAGAATAAAAAATTAATACCTGAAATAAGAGTAACAAGAAGGTGTCTGAAGAAATCAGTTAAAGCAAATTCTCAGCACAAGGCACATGGGAAGAAAAGATATTGATGTTTAAATGTTTTATTTAACTTGCCATTTATATCAGAGTAACGTTTTGATACACATCCATATATATGTGTGTGTATGTGTGTATACTTTTTTTAATATCTGTGAAATATATAATAATATAGCATCTTTTTTTTCCCTTTTCGTATTTAGAAAACATATAATGGTAACCCGTTATTTTCTTCATTTAAAAAAATTAACTTTACTATTATTTTTTAGTTTGTTATAGGGTATTTGTGCTCACTAGAGAGAGAGAGAGAGACAGAGAAAGAGAGGGAGAGAGGCAAAATGTAAAAGCAAGCACCTAGGTTCAGGACTCTAACCACAGTTAGCCATGTGGGAGTCCAGCACCCTAACAACCACGCCACTTCTAGTCACTTGTTTTTGATTTTTTTTTAAGTTTACTTATTTATTTTTTCCATGAGCTAGGCAGAAAAAGATAGAAACAGCACTTCCAAAAGTGTGTTGATACTGTGACTACCCCCTTCTTTAGTCACTCCTAGACTAGGATTTAGCAAGAGTAATGAATACTCAGGGAGATCTCTAGATATGTACCCGGAATCTTATTGTGTGGGTCAGCTTCACAGAGTGCTGTGTTTTACAACCATACCATTATATGATCTCTCTCTTTTTTATTTCTGATTTGGGTAATTTGCATTTTCTCTCACTCTCAAGAGCCTACCCACAGGCTTATCAATTCTATTGATGTTTGCAAAGCAACTGATTATCACTTAATTATTGATTTCTACCCTTACACTTATTGTTTCATTCTTTTTACATATTTGGGTTAAATTTTTAACTTTTTTCCCTAAAGTCTAATAATAGAATCTTATATTCTTTATTTAAAATATTTATTTATTTATTTATTGTTATACATCTTTTTATTAATTTATTTATTTTACATACTTTCACTGAACATCACCACAGCATACAAAATTCGATTTTCGAGCTAGAATGCACTATAAAGTGGCTTAATCACATATGCTATTGTCAGAAAATAATTTCCATTTCTTGTTTCATGTATATACATATTTTCTCCCTTATTTCTCACCCTCTGCCATTTATAATCCTCCTCCCAGCCTGTCTCTGGTATTTGCAGTTCTTTTCCATTCTTTTATACTTGCCCACATTGTATTGATTCACAAACTATCTTAAATTAATCTAAGTACTTTCAGTAGTAAGTTCAGCTGATATAGACATATCTGTGAACAAAAGTTGATTTTAAGCATGAAATTGTTAGTAGAATGAATATACTATAAAATAAAACATAGCTGAGACTATATAGCTTACTGTGGTCACTAAATAGATATTTTTTAAAGCCATTTTTGAATTTCAAGAAAAGCAGCTTTAGTTTTAATAAATCAAAACCAAAAAATGCTAAGAAAACTTTGCTTAATACATAAAGCCAGGAAACAGGTTAAGATTCTGTTCAAACAGGAAGTACATGGACCTGTCTACAACTCAAGAGAAGACAAAACTCCTTAACACTGGAAAACAAAGCGTAGAAGACTGGTAATGCTTTAATCAAAAGTCACAAAATTCTATTTCACCAGTGCAAACTCATGTACTTATTCTTCTTTTGTGGTCCGATCTTTTTGTTTAAATGCTGGAAGTTAATGTTCAACTGTGGACTTGTCCCTACCATTAAGCTGGCCATTTTCTTAGCTGTTTTAGAACTCTTATTTCCATGCAACTGACTTTAGTTTTCCTGGGACAGCACTCCCTTCAGAACTTCTTGGATGGCTGGTCTGGTGTTGGTAAATTCTTTCAGGTTTTGTTTATCTGAGAATGTTCTTGTCTTTTCTTTCCATATGAAAGATAATCTTGCCAGATATAGTATTCTTGATTAAAATTGTTTTTCACTCAACATTTTGAATATATATAAATTATAATTCTGAATATGTTTCTTTCATTTTTTTTCTTAATATCCATTTGTGCTTGAGAAAGATAGCAAGAGAACAAATAGAGAGGCAGGGAGTTAGTGAGAAACAGATATGGCTTATTACCTGTTGATGGTGACATGTGGAGCATTCTCAACTGGATTGGGCTGAGAAGTATTTCATGATGGGTAAAGTCTTTTTACAAGCAAAATGAGAAATAGTGATTGACTGTTTTAAAAAATAATTAGAATAATAATAATAATGATTGGGAAAAACAAAAGATAGTGAATGATGAAGCGGGGAGATTAATGTCTCTGTATTGACTGACATGCATGGCATTCCCTTTTGAAAAAGCAATGTAATACACCGTAAAGTTATATGTAATCCAATGTAATATAAAGAAGATTATGATGATAATAGAAATGAAAAAATAAATTTAAAAAAATCCATTTGTGCTTGATATTGGTCTATTTATTCTATTGAAAGATTTTTCTGTTTTTTTTTTCCTCTTCCTGTCTAGTTTTTTTTTTTTTTTTTTTTTCTCTTTCTTTCTATTTTTTTTTTTTTTTTTTTTTTGAGAGGTTTTTGCTATAGGGTGCATACATTCGCCCGAAAGACAGAGACAGACAGAGAGACAGAAAGCGAGAAATCACCCCTCAGAAGGATGGCCACGTCGCAATTCCTTCTCCTCCATTCTCCTCTCTGGATCTTGGGTATGCATGCACACGTGCTTGGCATGAGCTTAAGCCACCAGGTTTGGTACTTGAACCGCAGTTGACTACATGAGGGTCCAGTGACATAGCCATTACTCCAACTGCTGGTCCCAAAAGTTAGAAAGCGAGTCACCAGGTCCGGAGCTTGAATGGCTGTTTGTCATATGGGAATCCAGTAACCCTTAACCACCACGCCACCTGCCGGTCCCCTTTTCTATCCAGTTTTAAATCTATCTTTCAAGACTCAAAAAAGGTAAAATCAAAAATTACATTTTTAAAAATGAATTTTCATTACAGCATTGTAGTCGAAATAAAACTTGATTTGGTTTGTAAGACAATGTATAAAAAATTTAATAATAAAGTCTTTGTCAAGTTAACTGATGAACATTTTGAAGAACCAACCTCAATTAACAAACAAATAAGACAATATAAGACAATATTCATTTTTTTCTTGCTTTTTTTTATCATTTGCAAAGCTGACAGGATAGATTGCTATATGTTGTCATTTAACATTTGTTGTAGAAAAAATGTGGTAAAATAAGATACAGAATCTTAAACAGAAATTCAATCAGTATTAATGATATCAGGCTTAAAAGCTTTTCTTGAGGTCCTTTCAGGTGGTGTGGTGATTAAGATGCCTGAATTCCACAAAGCTGACTTCATGGTTGGAGTCCCAGACCCAGTGGCTTGAAAAATATCCTGGACACATGTACATGTGTGCCCAAATGGATGAGAAGGGATTGTGGTGTGACCGTTTCCTCTGGGGAGTGCTTTCTCACTTTCTATGTTTCTTTCTCTCTTTCTGTCTCTCTCCAGCACACACATACACCCTTGCATTATATATGTACAATTTGTTTTTGTTAAGATTTCTCTGAACATATATAATACACAGCATGTAATTTTTTTAAAAAAAAAACTATTCTTGCACTGTAATTTAATATTCATGTTTTTTTCTCATTTTCACGCATTTTTCTTCCATAGAACATGACGGCAATTCAACCTAATTCAAGGAAAATTGGCAATATTATGAAAAAACTACTTTAAAAAGATGCAAATGATGCCTGAGGTTTAAATGTAGGAACTTTCACTGCCTTATAATGTCTATTTACATAGACAGAATTGGTGGACCTACACAAATACTGTGGGGTTACTCAGTTTTCATTCCTGTTATGTAAACATTTTACCAGGATATTCTTTACTGAGTTTCATAATTTTGGCATTTCAATATTGCAACTATAGCATATTTTATGTATTAAAATACAACAAAGTTAATTACAACACAAAAATTGTCTCGGCCTGCGGGACCGTGGAACAGGTTCCTTGGAGGAGGGAGTGAGAGATGGGACAAACACACGCACACACAGTACCAGGTGCTGATTAAGTCGTCGTCTTCGTCTATTTCCGTTTATTCAGGAAAAATGGCGAGTTATATACAGCTGGTGGGCACCAATTGGTTGCCCGAAATGCAAATGAAATAGAACAGCATAAATCAATTATTGATGTGGGTGGATTTCTCCCGTTGCCTAGAAACCCAATCACTTCTGGGGAGAACGGTTGGTCACATGATTTTTGAGAAACGATTTGCTCAGTGAGGAAGTGAAGCCTAATGGTTTTAAGATGGCGAATAGCTCGAAATGGCTTTCATATGCAGTGCTTGCCACAAAAAATAACAAACAGTTAAAATGCTATAACAAATAACTAAACACTTGTGCCACACACATACACTGCATAAGAAGAAAAAGACACACTTTTTTCAATCTGGATTAAATCATAGGTTGCTACAATCCTCGCATCTCTTCCAATATTTGTGTGAATCATCAGTGATTTCCCAGTTAACTGTAATGGATGGTATGCCCTCCTGTGGCTTATAGTTGAGAAACACCAGATAAATACTAACTATGCCACTGATCAAAAAGGTATAAGGACAGAAACAGGGTTTGCCGGTTCACCAGCACACTAGTATAACTACCTGTCCTGTAACAAGTCAGATCAAATAATAACATTTAGAAAGAAGTACTGTAAAGATCGCAAAACTCTCAAGTATTTTTGCTATGAACTAAAGGAAAAAATGTATGTGCAGACCTTGACATGCTGGGATGAAGAAATGAATGCCAAGAAAAATCATCATTGCAATCATTCTTCTGTTTATGACAAATCAATTATTTTTACACAGATAATAAAATATAGGTAGGGAGACTAAGTTAATGAGATGAATGTACTGAGCAACGATTCTAGATTATTTTCTGGATATAAATTTGTTTCTTAACTGAAAAGCTATTTTTATTGAGAGGATAATTGTAAAAAAAAATACTGAGGTGATTTACAAACACCTTAAGCTGCAACTAGTATATTGCAGAATGCTTTGTCAGGTAGATTTCATTTGTTTGTTTCTTATCAAAGGAAACATGTAGACAGTAGGGTCTTTGATGATGAGTGCTAGGAGCATTTCCCAGGTAGCAGAATATGCCAAAGAAGCATTATGTTAATCTGTCAGAGAAACCCTAACAAAAGTAAATTTGCACATATATATAATGCAAGCCATAGACACATTATAAATTTGTCATGGAGTTTTCATCCTATTTTTTTTTTTTTGTCATACAAAAATGAAATAGAAGAAAGTTCTTAATTTTATAAACTGTGTATTGTATTTTATGTCTCCTATAATTTGAATTATGACAGTAAACATTGAAAACCTATGTGTAGGTTTTATGTGAACCATTACTAAATATTTACAAGGAATTTATTAACATAAGATTTCATTTCCATGAGTTCAGTGTTTCTAGACTTATACCTCTTAATAAAGAGATTCTGCCCCAGTCTCAGAGACACATGCGGGGAGTGCCAGTCTGATGCAGGTGCCAGTTGGGACACCTCAGTTCTGATATTTCGTTTGACCTGAAACATGATGATTTCGCCTGAGCACTCATTACTGGTTGGCCAGACAGTTGGGTGGGAAGGGTTGTATGGTAAGCCGTATAGAGGGACACTGTTGAGAGTGTCTGCTCTTCTCTCTCTTTCTTTCACTAATGAAGTAGATAAAATGTATAAAATTGTAAATTTAAAAAAATGCAAGAAAAACTTAAAACTATTTATTTTAGATTTTATAAATTATTTTTACCTCATTAAGAATAGTTCTTGAGGTATAATTAATTCAAATTTTTATTACATCACCATACGTCATTAGATTGCAGTGTCTAATTCTCATTTATATCGGAACAGTTGACTCTCTGAAACTACATGCCACATCTCTCCCATGTCCAAGACCCTGTTTCCTCTAGGTGTTCTTCACTGTTTTTTTACAGTGCATTTAAAATAATACACTAAGTGTGCGTGTTCCCGACACACACACAAACATAATAATTTCATTCAGTTTTGACTCCAGTGACATTGCTTGTTTTATTTTGGTGTTGTACAGCCCCAAATCATTTAAATAATTATGTATTTCTAGGCTGTCAGGGAAGAAATGATTGACATCAGCCATCAATGTTCATTAAGTTAAAGCGTTGGCATATCTTGTATTAGGAAAAAACAAATTTAATAAATGTCACGAGACCTGCCAGATGTTTCACTGTAAGATGTGATACATACTCACTAGAATAACATTTCATAAGCAAGATCACTTGCATTCAATTAAGTAGTCTTCCACTTACCATTAGTCAAAGACAATTTAAGTAGTAAAACAGAAGTTTAGTCTTATGATAAATAACTGTGCTTTAGTATTAGTTAGCTTTTCCCAGGAAGTTACAGAAACAGTTTTCTTCTTCTTTCCTTTTGCATTATAGTCCTTGCTCTAACTAAATAGAGAAAGTCTACATTTTTTCTGCTTCAAATAGCTTTGTCAATAATTCTAAGCCAAATTTAGTTATCAACTTGATTGTCCTTCTTATGTCAGAATCTACTGACTATAAAAATAAACACGATAAAATAAAGTCTTATGGTTAGTAAGGAACATAAAATATGGGTTAAATAAATGTGATATGTTTCACTTTTATACACATACACTCATGCATACATACGTGAGGTGGCTTCTATATATCTGTGGGAAAATAAAATTAAATTAAAAGTTTATTTTGGTGCAAAAAAAAAAAAAATTGAAATCCATGCAGGTTTTTCATAGTATACATTTTCTGCAAACTTTTTAAAAAAAAATCTTTATTTATTTATTTTTATTTGTTATTATTATTATTTATTTTTACTTTAATTTGACCAGAGAGAGAGAAAGGGAAAGCAAGAAAGCAAGCCACTAGATCCAGGATTTGAACAATGGTTGGCTATGTGGGAAGTCTAGTACTTAAACCACCATGCCACCTGCTGGACCCGCTAACTTCTTGAGGACATCGTGTGTGTCTGTGTGTGTATATAGCATATATAAATATGTATGCATACACATATGTTATATACACAGAATCTACATAAAATATTTCACAGAGTAATATTTAACTGTTTGTTGACTTCAAGTGAGTGAATGGGAAAAACAATTTTGATTCAATTATATTCATTATTTAAAATATTTTACATAATATTGCATAAATTTGATGATCTATTTTGGATTTTTTGCCATATGGTATGTGTGCTTGCAGGAGAGAGACACAGAGAGAGAGTGAGAGAGAAAGTGTGAAATCACTCCCCCAGGGGGATGGCTACACAGCCATCCCTTCCTCTACATTTTCCTCTAGGAATTTTAGGCATACATTATCACATGCCCAGAATGTTTTTTATATGGGCAGGTCAGGGACTGGAGCTGGCCATGTGGAATCCTGCACATAACCACCATGCCACCAGCTTCTAGTCCTAATTTAATAACTTTGATGAAATTTTGATCAATATTAACTGAACATTTAGAAATGAAAGTTAAGCACATGGAAGAACAAAAAGTGTGTGTTGAGAGGGCAAATTATTAAGATAGGGAAGATTATATATATATATATATATATATAGCGCTTTACCTTCTGGAATACCTACTGTATGGATCTTTGAGCTTCCTAGCATGAGTTTAAGCCACCCGGTCCATGACTTGAACCACGGTCGACTACATGGGAGTCCAGCAACATAGCCATTATTTCAACTATTGGTTCCAGGAAGACATATTTTTAAAAAAGAAAAAGTTAGAGTATGTTGATTTATAAAGACACCAGTGTCCATTGGAGAATCATTTGGATTCTCTAATAGAATCAGGTCCTTTTCACCGAATTTTTTCTTTATTTTGTTGGAAATAAATTTTATGAACTAGTCAACAATAACAAGAAAACAAATGGGGGCCTGCAGATGGTGTGGTGGTTAAGGGCACTGGACACCCACATGACCGACCACAGTTTGAATCCCAGATGATCTGGCTTTCATGGCTCTTCTTTTTAGTATCTTTTTAATATTAGATCACTTACCTAAACCCTCTTCCTCTTTTTGATGTTCTGAAAATGGTAATAATAATGCTATGGGAGAAATGACTGAATTAATATGCAAAAAGCTCTTACATCAGCATTTGGAAAAACAGTATCAATATGTGCAATTTTTTATTTCTGTATTCTTACTTTTGTCTAGCAAGTCTTTAGGATCTCAATAATCATGACTGTTGGCTTCTGAGGATATGAAACAGTAATAATTTAAGTAAGTTAAAAAGAGTTGACCCTTATGTAATCACCCAGTAATTCCTAATTCTCTAACTTCAGTCCTTCACAAACCACCCATGTCCTCCTAATTGTCAAGGGCATAATGCATCTTTCAACAATTGACTGTGAAATCTACCTCAGCTCCTTTGCATCCACAAATACTTTAGTCTCCAGATTTTCTTCTTTTATTTAATTCTTTGGGTTTCCCTTAATCAGCCAACTTCTTCATGTTCATTAAAAGATCTTTCCAAAAAACAAATGTTTTCTTTGATTTTCTTATTCTCTAGTTATCCTTCTTCCCACTTCTGCTAGCATTTCTTACTGATAAGCCTAAGATGCTAACATAGATATCTGCTTCCTAATTCAAGTGATAACTCAAATATTCTGGATGTTCCTGAAACTCACTCTACATAAAGCCCAAACTAGTCATTATCTCTCCCTTTTCTATCCTTAAAATATATAATGACAGGACAAGGAAAGAAAACTATAGACCAATATCTCTGATGTATTTAGACATAAAGATTCTCAACACAATACAAGCAAATAGTATCCAACAATTTATCAAAAAGATTATACATCATGATCAGGTAGGTTTTATTCCAAGAATGCAAGGTTGGTTCAACATACACAAAATCATAAATGTAATGCACTATATTAACAGGAAAAAAGATAAAAACCATATGATTATATCAACTGATGCAGGAAAAGCATTTGATAAGATACAACATCCTTTCATAATCAAGACTCTCAGCAATATCAGCATAGAAGTGTCATTTATCAACACAATAAAAGCTATCTATGAAAAACACATAGCGAACATCATCCTCAGTTAAGAAAAGCTAAAAGCTTTTCCACCAAAAAGGGGTAGAAGACAAAGATGGCCATTTTCTCCACTCTTTTTCAATATAGTACTGAAGTCTTCACCAATGCAATCAGAAAAGAGGAAAAAATAAAAGGCATCCAAATAGGAAAAGAAGAGTTGAAACTATCTCTATTTGCAAATGACATGATAGTATACATAGAAGACCCAATGGTTTCCATGAAAAAATTCCTGGAAGTAATACATGAATACAGTAAAGTGGCAGGATACAAAATCAACATGCAGAAATCTATAACATTTCTATATATTAACAACAGGCAGACTGAGAAGGAACTGAAAAAAGTAATTTCATTGACCATAGCCACAAAAAGTATAAGAGGGACCAGCAGTTAGCGTAATGGCTATGTCACTGGACTCCCATGTAGTCGACCGCAGTTCGCATCCCAGACCCGGTGGCTTAAAACTCACTCCGGATACATGTGCGTGCGTGCCCAAGATCCCAAGAGGAGAATGGAGAAGGATTGCAGCGTGGCCATCCCCCCTGGGGGGTGATTTCTTGCTTTCTGACTCTCTCTGTCTGTCTTGCGAGCACATGCACCCTATAGCAAAAACCTCTTAAAAAAAAAAAGTATAAGATACTTAGGAATAAATCTAACAAAAGAAGTTAAAGACCTCCACAAGGAAAACAATGAGAAGCTAAAAAAAGTAATTGAAAATGACGCAAAAAAGTGGAATGACATCCCATGTTCCTGGATTGGAAAGATTAATATAATCAAAATGATAATTATACCCAAATTAATCTACATATTTAATGCAATCCCAATCAACATACTGGACACATTGTTCACAGATCTAGAAATAACAATCAAAAAATTTGTCTGGAATCATAAAAGGCCCCAGATTGCCAAAGAAATCCTACACAAGAAGAGTGGAGTGGGTAGCTTATCACTCCCAGACCCAAAAATATACTACAAAGCTTTGGTAGTCAAAACAGCATGGTACTGGCACAGAAACAGACATGTGGACTGATGGAACACAATAGAGTCCCCAGGGGACCAGCAGTTAGTGTAATGGCTATGTCATTGAACTTCCATGTAGCCAACTGCAGTTCGAGTCCCGGACCTGGTGGCTTAAACTCACATCTGGCATGTGTGCGTGTGTGTGCGTATATGTGCCCAAGATCCTGAGAGGAGAATGGAGGAGAAGGGATTGTGGCGAGGCCATCTCCCATAGGGGGTGATTTTTCACTTTTTATCTCTCTTCCTCTCTCCATCTTTCTGGTGAGTGCACATGCTTTATTAAAAAAAACTTTAAAAAAAAGAAAAAGAAAAGAATAGAGTCCCCAGAAATAAATCCCCAAACATACAGTCAACTGATTTTTGACAAGGGCTACCAGTCAATCCAGTGGTAAAAAGAAAAATTCTTCAGCAAATGGTGTTGGAAAAACTGGATTTCCACCTGTAGAAAGATGAATCTGAACCCCTACTTCTCACCATTGACAAAATAATCAACTCAAGGTGAAACAAAGCTCTAAACCTAAGACCTCAAATTATAAAACTGCTCCTGGAAAACACAGGGGAAACTCTGGGAGACATTGGAGTAGGCAAAGACTTCTTAACTAAGATGCCCCCCTCACCAAGCACAGGCGATAATCCTCAAAATAAACAAGTGGGATTACGTCAGACTAAGAAGTTTCTGGATGGCAAAAGACCCAGTAAGTAGTGTCAATCCACAGCCCTCAGAATGGGAAATTTTTTTTGTAAACTATACATCAGATAAGGGACTGATAACCAGAATACAAAAGGAGCTCAAGCAGCTGTTCTGAAAAAAAGATAATCAACCCTGTTAAAAGATGGGAGAACGAACTGAAAAAAAACACTCTCTAAGGATGACATACGAACAGCCAAAAGGCATATAAATAAATGCTCAACATTCATCATGGTAAGAGAAATGCAGATCAAAACAAGAATGGGATACCACCTAACTCCAGTCAGAATGATTAAAATTAAAAAAGAAAAAAAAATGACAAGTGCTGGCAGGGGTGTGATGAAAGGGGAACTCTCCTACACTGCTGGTGGGAATGCATATTGGTCCAGCCACTGTGGAGAGCAATTTGGAGATTCCTCAAAAATCTACAAATAGAACAACCATATGATCCACCAATCCCACTCTTTGGTATCTACCCAAAGGACAGAAATATTCTTAAGCAAAGAAGTTCTTGCACATCTATGTTTATTGCAGCATTATTCACAATTGCTAAGACATGGAACCAACCCAAATGCCCACAAACAGATGAATGGATTAAAAAATGCGGCACAGGGACCAGCAGTTAGCGTAATGGCTGGACTCCCACGTAGTCGACCGCGGTTTGCATCCGGGACCCGGTGGCTTAAAACTCACGCTGGACGCGTGTGCGTGCGTGCCCAAGATCCCGAGAGGAGAATGGAGGAGAAGGGATTGCGGTGTGGCCATCCCCCCTGGGGGGTGATTTCTCGCTTTCTGTCTCTCTGTCTTTCTCTGTCTGCCTGGCAAGCGCATGCGCCCTATGGCAAAAACCTCTCAAAAAAAAAAAAATGTGGCACATATACTCTACGGAATACTACTCAGCTATAAAAAAAAACAAGACCCTGGCTTTTGACAGAAAGTGGATGAATATGGAAGATTTACTACTAAGTGAAGCAAGCAAGGCTATGAAAGAGAAACATTGGATGTTTCCACTTAATATATACCAAGTGTCCCCACTCTATGACTGAAACTAATTGATTAAAGGTTATAGAAACACACTAAATGGTTATGAATACTACATATAATGTGGGTGAAAGAGTAGAGTCTGAGGAAGGACATTTAGAAGAAAAACAGAGAGGCAAAGCATTAATGAGATAAAAAGGCTATGAAAGAGAAACATTGGATGTTTCCACTTAATATATACCAAGTGTCCCCACTCTATGACTGAAACTAATTGATTAAAGGTTATAGAAACACACTAAATGGTTATGAATACTACATATAATGTGGGTGAAAGAGTAGAGTCTGAGGAAGGACATTTAGAAGAAAAACAGAGAGGCAAAGCATTAATGAGATAAAAAAATGTGGTATTATCTGTTGAAGATAAATTTATAGTATATCAATTGGAATAGGGAGAAATGTACACATGATGGAATATTCAGTTTGTAAGCTAAATAACGTGATTGAATGTATAAAAGAACATGAAATTTTTAAAAAATTTTAAAAGGCCTTTCTTCTTTGTCAAATTTCACCACTTCCATAAGTCTACAATAGCCACTATACTCAGAATATTCTTCTTGCTTAATATCTTGTCTTTCAAGCTTATTATGCTATTAATATAGTATTATACTATTTCTTTAAATTCTATTTTACTTAATATTCTACTTTTCTTTTGAAGTCATTTCTTTTAAGGTATGTGCCATTTCTCATATAAACCTATACAGCTCAATTATTTAGCCCAGATCCTGAACATATTGGATATTATTATTATTTTTAAAATATTGATATAATTAAATACAGATAAATAATCAAGTAAAGAAAGATTTATGCCTCAATATTTAAAAATTTTCAAAAGAAATATTTAAGCCTTGGGACCAGTAGTTGGCGTAATGGCTGTCACTGGACTCCGAGGTAGTTGACTGCTGTTCGAGTCCCAGACCCGGTGGCTTGAACTCAAGCTGGGCTCATGTGCATGTGTGCCCAAGATCCCGAGAGGAGAAAGGAGAAGGGATTGTGGTATGGCCATCCCCCTGGGACGTGATTTCTCACTTTCTGTCTCTCTGTCTCTCTCTGTCTTTCCGGCAAGCTCATGTGCCCTATAGCAAAAAAATCTCTAAAAAAAAAATTAAGCCTTATTGTATATAAATTAAAATTATACATAAAATTTTATAAGTTACATTACTTTTTAAATTTATATGAAATGTTTAAATCTTTTCTATATATAAAATATTAAAGTTATAATTCTATGAGATAGTGTCCCGATGAAAGTGTGAACCAAGGGAGTTGCCAATTGTGGTAATCACCATTTCCTTTCCAATAAGTTAGGTCTCTAAGTAGCCAGACAATAATTAAACTAATAACATAGCCCATTAGTTAGTCATGAAAGGCTTTGCTGTTGCTGTAATATGACAGCTGTGCAGATAGATGAACCCAAACTGTACTGAGTGGTGCAGGAAGTATCACAACACTGAGATTTAATTTCTAGAGCCTGCTGTGCATTTTGATGGCATCCAAGACGTTTCTATTTTGCATATGTTATCCCTTAGATTGCTCTGTGTCACTTTGAAATTAGTCTCTAAACACACTGCCTGGCCTCGAACTCACTCTGTAAATTTAAATGACCATTATTAATAAAATATAAACATTTCCTTTTGCACACACTGTGATTCTAACTCATAAAGTAAAACAAAATAACCAGTAGGGCATGTCAGAGATTTAAACTAAAAGCCCAAGAAAAATAGGTCGTTAAAGGTTAATAGGATTTTTCTTGCTCTGTAGAAAGATAATTCTTTATGTTCCTGTCACCTTCGTTCTAATCCTGAGATCCAGCTGTTGAATAAATAGGCCTGAGATGATCACACAGTATACATTTATGGGTAAAGTGGAATTCCTATTAAAGTTCATTGCTTCAATTGAAATATGCTTTATAGCATTTCCCATGAAGAACCCTGCTGTGGTCTGTCATGATACACTGAAAACAGATTTTCTCTTTCAGCTTACACTTTAGAGCCTGGGGAATGTGTTATTTATTCCATTTATTTATTTATTTTTTATTTTTGCTTATGCTTTGCAATGTTTTGACAGAAATGCCACCAATGTGGCACTACTTAGCAATTACAATAAAGGGTATATAATATTATATTACAATATTGTTTCAGTGAAAAAAAACCTTAACACAGGCAAATAAGTGTGCTTGTGCTACTGTAAGAAATATTTATATTTATAAGAATGATGATTACCCTGTATTCTTATAGTAAGAATTTCATTGAGAACAGCTCAGGGCTAGTCCATATCTTGGTGGTTAAAGCAGCTGGATCCCACATGGCTGACTGAACAGTTTGAATCCTAGACCTGACAGCTTAAGAAACACCCTTGATCACGTGCATGTGTGCCCAAATTCCTGAAAAAATGGAGGGATGGAGAAGTGATTGTGGCATGACCATTCCCCATTGTGGGGGCTGGGGATTCTTTCTCACTTTCTCTTTCTTTCTCTCTAAAGAATACACACATCCTCTGGCAAATTAAATAAAAAATAATAATTTATTTTAGACAAATTTTTATTTTATTATATAATAAAATTACTGTATCTTCATCACAAATAACAAGGGATTATTTTGAATTTGGATTAATATTGAAGATCATAATCTTTTTCCCTATCTGATCCCTCTTCTTTTTTTTTTAACTTTAGATCTCAATTTTTCCTCACTTGTCTAGTGGTAAATATTTTAAATGTTCTCTTTGATAACAGTGATAACCACACCATAATTTTTTTTCTTACTACAAAGTATTTTTTTCTTAGATGTAACTCTGACAATATTATCTCCTGCAAAATGCTGAAAACTCAATGACTTCTCAATATCTATGGTTGTTACAATTTGTCCATACATTAAATATGTACCTGTTATGGACACTGTAACAAGATATGAGATGAAAGAAGAATTGTAAAAAGAACAATTCAAAATAGTCTTTGAAAGAAAAGAGGGGTTTTGTTTGTTTTATGTAGCTTACTGAATAAAAGAAGTACGAAAGCTGTGTGGAATATTTTTAAAAGACTATGAGTTTTCAGAGGTAATATTAGAAGTGAATAGGACTGAATGTATGCTAAAAATGAGAAAAGATATCATACCATTATACAGATTTTACCAATTCCAAGAAAGATAAATATAGAAACAGCTACACTAAACATATTATAACACTGCTAAAAATCGGAGTAGTCTGAGGCATATAGTTTAGCATTTCAGCTTCAGAGGAAAAACAGAATTTTCTTTTCTCAAAGGTAGTGATGGGAGCCAGAAAACAATGACATAAATTTGTCCTAAAAATAAAAGATAAAATAAATATTAGATTAGTAGAAAAGTCATGACACATTTTTTCAGAGAAAAAAACGTAGAAAAATAAGTCATGACTTTTCCAACAACCTGATAAAATATATATGGGTTAGTATAAGGGGGAGCAGATAAAACACAAATGGGTTTAATGCACAATTTTCTGATGTGAAAGCTCTTGAGCACAAAACTGAATTTATCACCTTGTGAACATCCTGGAATATGATGCAAGTTGAGCATCCCTAATTTAAAATCTGACATTTGAAATGCCCCTAAATCCAAAGCTCTTGGAGTGTCAACATGATTATCACAAGTGGAAAATTCTACCTCTGACCTCATGTGAGGAGTTGCAGACAAAACATGTAGCACATTGTGTTGTGTACAATTTCCTTCAGGACAACATGTGAGGCTTATGACAAATGCCAATAGGATAATCTTAATAGTCTCCCACATTTCTGAAACAAAGTCATAAGATCTACAACAGAGAATAGAGACAATAAAAAAATAATAAAGCTCTGGCATACTTTTGTGCCATAGAACATTTAGTGAAGAAATAGGAAAAGTTTCACAGATGAATCATGTCACAATTACTGTCATTTTGATCTAAGAGGAGGAGGGTAACAAGAACTATCGCTGATTGGAAATGCTACATCTGCATTCAAGCAGGAGCTAAAACAGAGGGCACAATTAAGCTGTTTGAGCCAGTTGCCAAGTCACTTTTCCTCCACCACTGCTAAAATAGTGCCTCTCCCTCAATTTATACCTATAGTTTGTGGGAGGTCTCTTACAGTGACCTGGAGAAGGAATGGTACCTATTTCATGGATTTGTCAACTCATTCTGGACATACAGACTCAGTATGAATAACTGTTGCACTACAACCCTGCTCAGGAGGCCTTCAAAGTGAAGAAATTTGGGCAGCTCACAAAATAGGAATGTAAGAACAATAGCAAATAGATTTGCTTCATTGATCAAGGGCTTGAAGAAAAAAAAAAACGATATTAGTGATATGGTCTTCTGGGAAACAGGCATATAGTTAGGTTTATTGGAATGGCCAATGTCTGCAAATCTGTATACTGCTTATGATCTGCCAGAGAGCATTCACCATGAAAGAGGTGCTAAACAGCGAAGTAGATGGATTCTTGTCCAGTTAATATTTGCCAGCCTCTGGCTTTAGCAGCCCCAATGCTGGCATTAGAGGTTTGTGAGTGGAATACCTAAAGTAGCAGGCATGGAGGCTGGACCCAGCAGCATAAGCAACATTCAGCTAGGCTAATATAGTTATTTTCACTTCTACATGCGCTACTTGTCATACCAATTATAAACCCTCAATATGACTCTGTCCTTGGAGTACAACTATTGGAAGAAAATTTATTGTTTTGGACCTTAATCTCTCTGGAAAGAATCATGATTCTTAACTGAAAATGACACATATTTAAATTGTGGCTCTGCCTTTACTGTTCCCAGGACCTTAGCCAACATCATTATTCTAGACATCACAGACTGCTTAATCCATCCACAAAAAATTCTACATACAAACTCTGGTCCTATCACATAATGCACCATTCCAGTTTTTCAACTATAAAGTAAGGAGATGGTTATTTTATAGGTGGAAATGAGGCCTACTTAGAAGAAAGCTCCCTGAGAGGATAGGTCTCATTTTCTAGGATGCAGTATTTATCCTTAATAAACATCTGGTACAATCTTCCAAACTGGTAGAAACTGTATGTCCTAGAAACAAAGATTGAAAGTAGGATTGGCTCTGTTTAATAATGCTCATTGTCCAGGATTAGTAGGGCTGCTGGAGGAAGCAGTAGTAGGAAGATGGAGGATTATGTTTTACCTCAAGGTGACATATTGTGTTGATCTCCTGACTGACTTTGATAAGAAATGGGCAAGGACAGAGAGCTTCAAAACCTGGGAAAGACGTTGTGACCAGAGGCCTAGGTCTTTCTGAGGTCAAAGTCTCATTTTCTCAGAAATTATAAGAGAAATCTCAAGTGATATTGGAATCGGCATAAGAAAAGTTCCTTCAGCCTCAAGAGCCCTGGTAGCTTAAAGAATCAAAACACGTATCTCAGCTACAGAGATTGTTAGGGTGTGGATTACTCACAGTTCTTTTCCTCTTTTGGAACAACAGAAGGTGCGGTCAAAGGTTTGGCCTCACCCAAAGCCTTATCTCTTCCCTAGGATTAGTTATCTGTTAAGAATTGATGGATGCAGGGACACTAAGTTATAGCCTGCCCCTCTTCGTAGCATATCTGAGGGCCCCTTCCTGCCTTAGAGCTCTTGGTAGGAACTGAGACCTCTTTTGCAACTGAATTAAAAGTGCAATTTCTTCCTCTATCTAATTATAAATTACTATTAATAATTCATCAACAAGTCTTATGTCTGAAAGTCTCCAGTAAATACCTGCATAAAAATCAAGGCTAAATTTTATTTCCACAATTTTTTACATGCTGTTTAATAGGTATGCTTACTTATTATTTTTGTATGACAAAAACATAGTGTGATAATTTTGGGTCTATGATAAATTCATGAAATGACTATTTAATGACTGCATTAATAAGAAAATAGAATTTTAACCATAGTTTCATCCAGCATTTCTATAGACATATAAATGAAACCATGTTCTTATGAAATCATTCTGAATCATCACCTACAAAAAGGAATCCTTTATGATTGCTTAAATCCCCTCATGGAAAAGTTCATTTCTATCATTTCCAGTTTAGTGGTTTATATCATTACTAGACAATAATATCACTACAGAGCAGTGGGAAAGGGGAATTTTCATTCAAAGAAAATTGCTCCATTGTTATTTGCACCTGAAGAAGTAAATATATATTTTCTTGATTATGAAGCCATAAGGGTAATGTTAAAGATTTTAAATGTGAAGCTGCTTGGCTGATCTGGGATGAAATATGTAATAACAAAGGTGATTGTTCTACTGCATATCACGGTAACTATCCTTCAGAGGTGTGTATATTTTCTTAATTTAGATGGTTTTACCCTAAGAAAATAAAATTTGTAGGAAGTATATAAATTTAATTTCAATAAGTGAGATAACTTTTAAAAGACTAATATTCATAATATTTTTTGATCAATTTTTACTACATGATGGGTGTACTTGCAGGAGAGACAGAGAGAGATAAAGAGACAAAAAGCAAGAGATCATGCCCCCCAGAGAAGATGGCTACACTACAGTCTTTTTCATTCTTCTCTTGGGATTTTTGGTACACATGCACATGTGCCTGGTATGAATTTTAAGCTGCTGGGTCAGGGACTCAAACCTCACTCAACTTACATGGGAGTCCAGTGATATAACCATTATATCATCTGCTAGTCCTTCTTCATAAGTTTTATAACTTTGAAGTTAGTTTAATATTATGTCTCCTTACTTTTGGAAACAGTAAACAATACATTTTATTTTGTGAAGGCTGCTCTTTGATACCTACTTAAAAAATAAAAATAGTCAAGTCTGTATTTCTGGTAAGAACTAACTGTGGTGATAACAAAAACAGTTTTTTTTTGTTTTTGAAGGTTTTTTTAGTTTTGATTTATTTCCAATTGTATAATGTAATCTCGAATAAACCTTGTAATTCTGAAAAGTTGTTTGTAGCATGTGAATTACAATATGAAAATTCCGTGCTTTCTATACAGCTGATTATCTACAGCCACAGTCTTGTTCTTGGACTTTATATTCCTATATCTAGCTATATACTCACCATCTCTTTTTGTATTATTAGTAAATCATTGAGAGCATGACATTTTAAAAGTTATATTTTGGAGTTTTTTCCCGCTATAGACTTTTCCTCCTCAAAAAATGGCAAGTTCATTCTACTGTCTGATGGGGAAAAAATATCTAGAAAATATTTATTTATTTCTTATACCCTATATGTGATGCTTCAGTTAATCCTGTTTGACATATATACAAAATGTCATCATTCATCTCCACTTGAACTTCTGACACTTTTTTTTATGGAGAATGCCACAATTTATCTTTACTTCTACTTTTAACACAATCTAAACTACCATTATTTCTCTTGTGGATTATTACAATATCATCCTAACTGGTTTCACTTCTCTACAGTTCATTCTTCATATGACAGCTAGAGTATTTCACAAACATGTTAAAGTATTTTCCGTGCAAGTTGTCTTCAATGGCTTCCACGTTTGCTAATGTAATTCTCAGATCTTTCTGAACTCCTGAACATCATTGCTTACCACTCAGCCCTGTTTCCTTACCGCAATCTCAATGCCTGGATTGCACCTGTCTTGTTCACCTC
The DNA here is from genome assembly GCF_000334495.1 of Tupaia belangeri chinensis. Taxonomy (NCBI): domain Eukaryota; kingdom Metazoa; phylum Chordata; class Mammalia; order Scandentia; family Tupaiidae; genus Tupaia; species Tupaia belangeri. Next base: position 647,214 of record NW_006159540.1, read on the forward strand.
TGGGGCATTTTCACTTGCCTGACCAGAGAATCTGGTCATAGCTTTATCTGCCTATCTAAATGGCAGATTCCTTCCAGGTTTTGTTTAGAACATTGCTTAATATTTTTCTTAACCACTATATGAAATATAATATTTTTGCTCTATTTCCCATGCTTTGATAACTTTTTCTTTATAACTTATCTCTTCACTAGATACATCATATGCTTGTTTGTTAAAATAGTTTTTAATTGACATAAAATATTATCGTTGTATCTCTTTATGGCATACACTGTGATTATATTTTTTATTCCTTTTAAAAAATTGATTAATTTGCTGCGAGGTGCATGCACTCACTTGCAATAGACTGTGAAATTGAAAAACGACCTCTTATAGGAGATGGTCATGGCACAATCCCTTCTCCTCCATTTCTCCCTCTTCAAGATCTTGGGCACATATGCTCACGTGCTCCATTTGTTGTTCAAGTCTGTAAGTCTAGTACTTAAATCATATCATTGTCCATGTAGGATCCAGCTGCCTTAACCAGCACACTACCAGGTAGTCCCACAACATGAGTTTCAATACATGAATACACGTGATAATAATCAAATTGGTCAATAAATGTGTCTATCATCACTAACTTTTATCATTACCTTATGAACACTTATGAGATACTTTCTTCTAGTTTTGAATTACACATTAAATTGATATTAACTATAATTATTATGTGTTAGTACTCTAGGGCTCATTCCTCCTATTTAACTGCAATTTTTCATCTGATGACTTAGTTCTCTCTCTTCTTTGGTTCTGGTATCCCTAGTCCACCCTCTATTTCTATGCCATTAAATCTCTTATCTGTCACATTGAATGAGAGCATATAGTATTTGTCTCATTGTCTGGTCCATTTATCATTATTTTCTTAAGAATTGTCATGTTGATGGGACCAGCAGGTGGCATGGTGGTTAAGGCGCTGGACACTCCCACATGGATGACCACGGTTCGTGTCCTGGACCTGGTGGCTTGCTTTCTCACTTTTTTTCTTTTTTCTCTCTGTGTCTCTCTCTGGTCAAATCAAAATAAAATGAATGAATGAATAAAAGTAAATAAATAATTTTAAAAAAAGAATTATCATGTTGCCACAATGACAGAATTTATTTTTTCTATGAATGAATAATACTCCATCATAATTTTACGCCACAAGTTTTGTATCTATTTATCTTTTTCTTTTTGTATCTACTTATCTTTTCTTAAACATATAACCAGTATTTATCTTAACATCAAAAAAAAAAAAAAAAGAATGCTTCCAGCATGAATACACTGATTATCAGTTTGGTCAAAGACATTATCATAGACATTATTATCAACAGATAATTTTCCATTTTTGTGTCCATATTTAATGCTTTGCTCTCCCCCCCACCCCTTGATTCCCTCTCTCCTCTCCCCCTATTGGTCATCCTCCTCCTGCACTGTCTCTTGTATGCACAGTCACTCTCCACGTTTTTAAACCTTCCTGTCTTTCAGTTTTTGCCACGGAGTGCAGACACTTGGTATATATTAAGTGCAGACATAAAATATATTTCTTTCATAGTCTGGCTGGCTTTGCTTAGCATGATAGCTTTCACTTTCATTTATTTTCTATCATGTATCAGGTTCTCATTTTTTTTTTTATGATTGAATAACATTCCATAGTGTATATGTGCACATTTTTTCAGTCCATTCATCTATTCTTGGACTTTTGGGTTGATTCAATATCTAAGATATTGTGAATAATGCTGCAATCAACAAAGATGTGCAAATAATTTTCCAATTGAGTTTATTCTTATCCTTTGGGTAGATACCCAGGAGTAGAGTTGTTGGGTCATATGATAGTTCTATTTATACATCTTTGAGAAATGTCCATATTGTTTTCCACAGATGTTTTACTAATGTACATTCCCACCGACAATGTAAGAGGGTTCCCTTTCACCACAGCCTCACCAGCAATTATCATTCTTTATTTTTAAATCTTAGCCATTGTGACTGGGATTAGGTGGTGTCTCATTGTGGTTTTGATTTACATTTCCCTTATAATAAGCAATATTTAACATGTTTCCATATGCTTTTTTGGCTGTTTGTATATCTTCTCTGGACAGTTGTCTGTTCAGCTCATTTGTCCATCTTTTGATTGGAATTTGTTTTTGTCTTTGGATAAGCTACTTGAATTCTCTGGATATTTTGGTTATCAGTACCTTATCTCAGGCAGTGTGGAACTATATTCTCCCATTCTGAGGGTTGTATCTTCTTTCTAATTATTGTTTATTTTTCTGTGCAGAACTTTTTAAACTGATATAATTCCACCTGTATATTTATGGGATTATTGCCTTTGCTTTGGGGGTCTAATTTGAGAAGGCTTTGCCTACTCCAATTTCTCCAAGAGGTTCCTCTGCATTTTCCACCAGTAGTTTTATAGTTGGAGAGTTTATGTCTAGATATTTGATCCATTTTTGAGTTGATTTTTGTTAATAGTGAGAAATAGAGGTCCAGTTTAATTTTTCTGCAGGTGGCTATTAATATTTTCTAGCATCATTTGATGAAGAGATTTTCTTTTCCTCACTGGGTTTCCACATGCCCTTTGTCAAAAATCAGTTGCCTGTTTGGGGATTCATTTTTGGATTCTCTATTCTGTTCATTGATCTACATGTTTGCTTTTGTGGAAATACCATGTATTTACTGTCACAGTTTTGTCATGTATATTAGGATCAGGTAGAGAAATCCCTCCTACTTTATTCTTTGTGTGCAGTATTGCTTCCAATAGATTGTTTTGTTTTGTTTTGTTTGGAGGCATTTTTTTTATCTATGCAATCATGTCATCTGCAAATAGAGTAATTTCACGTCTTCTTTTCCTATTTGAATGTCCTTTATTTTATTTTCTTGTATGATTACATTGGCTATAATTTCCAGTATTATATAGAAAAAGAGTGGAGAAAGTGAGAAACCTTGTCTTATTCCTGTTTTTAGTAGAAAAGCTTTCAGCTTTTACATTTGCAATATGATATTAGCTATGGGTTCTCAAATATGGCTTTTATTGTGTTGAGAAACATTTATACTATGCTAATTTAGCTGAGCATCTTAACCATGAAAGGATGTTGTATTTTATCCAGTGCTTTTCAGCATCGATTGATGATATGATCATATGCATTTTATCTCTCCTTGTGTTAATAGGTTTATTATATTTATTGTTTTGTGTATTTTGAACCACCCTTTCATCCCTGGAATAAAGCTTACCTAGTTATGGTGTATGATCTTTTATTTATTTATTTTTTGGAGAGGTTTTTTCACTATAGGGCATGTGCACTCGCTAGACAGACACAGAGAGACAGAGAGAAAGAAAACCAGAAATCACCCCCCTGGGGGGATGGTCACGCCACAATCCCTTCTCCTCCATTCTCCTCTCAAGATCTTGGGCACACACGCACATTTGCCTGGCATGAGTTTTAAGCCACTGAGTCCAGGACGCGAACCACAGTTGACTACATGGGAGTCCAGTGACATAGCCATTACGCTAACTGCTGGTTCTCAGGTGTATGATCTTTTTAATGTGTCATTGTATATGATTTGCAAGTATCTTGTTGAGAATGTTTACGTCTGTGTTCATCAAGAATATTAGTCTATAATTTTCTCTTCTTTTGTTATGTTCTTGTCTGTTTTGGAGATCGGGATAATAAAGACTTCATAGAATGAATTTGGTAGGGTTCCTTCCTTTTGGATCTTTAGATACTGTTTGAGTACAGTGAGAGTCAGCTCTCCTTTAAAAGTTCTGTGGAATTCAGAGGTGAAGTCATTGGGACCCAGACTTTATTTGTATTCAGGCTCTTTCTGATTCAAATTTGGTTGATTATATGCATCCAGAAATATTTCCATCCCATCCACATCATTTTCTTGTGTTTTGTTTTGTTGTGTGTGTGTGTTGGTGCATAGTTGCTCATTTTATTCTTTCTTGATCTTTTGTATTTCTGCTGTGTCTGCTGTATTATTGTCAGTTTTATTGCTGATTTGATTAATCTGGTTCCTTTTTCTGTTTTAGCTAGTCTAGCTAATGGAGTGTCAATTTTGTTTATCCTCTCAAAAACCAGTTTTTTTCTTTCATTTATTTTTGTATAGTTATTTTATACACTATTTAACTTAGTTCTTGTCTAATCCTTATTATTTTTTTCTCATCTTATTTTTGTTGTGGTTGTTGTTTTTCCAGTTCTCTGAAACATGTTGTTGTCTGTTTGCCACCTTTAATTATTTTTCTTGTGAATACTAATTGCTATGAACTTCCCTCTTATGACTGCTTTTGCTGTGTCCCATAGGTTATGAAAACCTCTAAGGTCATTATGATTGATTTCAATGACTCCTTTGATTTCAGTCTTAATTTCTCCAGTGGATGAGAAGTCATTCAGGAGTAGGTTATATAGCTTTTATAGAGCTTCCATGTGTTCTGCCGTTAATTCTTAGCTTAATTCCACTGGGATCAGAGAAGCTGCTGAATATAGTTTCTATGCCTTTGAATTTGAAAGGTTTTTTTTTTTTTTTTTTTTTTTTTTAAGTGTGTGTGTGCTCTTTCAGGTGGCCAATCAATCTTTGAAAATGTTCTATGCCAGACTGAGAAAAACGTTATTTTTGTGGTAGTTGAGAGGTAAGTTTTACAGATGTCTGCCAAGTCCATTCTATTTATATCAGTCTATTTTATTTATATCATTTAGATACTGTATCTCTTTGCTTAATTTTTTGTCTGTTATTGGATGATCTGTCTAGAGGTGACAATAAGGTATTGAGGTCCCTGACAAATATTGTGTTGCAGTCTGTCTTTCTCTTTATACCTAGCAGTCTTTCTTTCACATATTTGGATTCACCCTTGCTGGATGTACAGATATTCATAATTATTAAGCTTTATGGTGAATAAGCCCTTTAAGTACCATAGAGAGTCTTTTATCTCTTCTTACAGTTTTTATCTTAAAGTCTATTTTGTTGATAACAGTATCACAACTCCAGACTTTTTTTTCTTAATTTCCATTTGCATGGAATATCTTTTTCTAGTCCTTCACTTTCAGTCTATATAGATCTTTATCTGTGAAGTTTATTTCTGTAGACAGCATAAAGAGAGCTCACATTTTTTTATACATTCAACCAGTGTATGTCTTTTCATTGGAGAATTTATTTCATTAACATTCAATGTTACTATCAATATTTGTGGACTTATTTCTTTCATTTCGTTGCCTGTTTCTTGATTGTCTTGTGCTCTCTTATTTTTATTTCCTTCTTTTTTTGGTAATATAGTATTCCCTTTAGTACTTCTTGAATAGTTGGCCTCACTTTTGTAATTCTTTCAGTTGTTATTAATCTGAGAATATTTTTATATGTTTTTCCTATTTGAAGGATAATCTGGCCAAGTGTAATATTCTTGGTTGGAATTGTCTTTATTTTAGCATTTTGAATATGTCTTCTCATTCTTTCTTCAGCTGCATCATTTCAGTAGACAGATCTAATATTTGCTGGATAGGATAGCTTTGTATGTAACCTGATGCTTCTTTCTTGCCATTTCTAGAATTTTTGTCTTTGATTTTTACTAATCTGACTATGATGTGCTATGAAGAAGATCTTCTTATATAGATTTTAACTGGTGTTCTCTGTGCTTCCTGTTTTAGTATGTCTTCATGGGTCTACAAATTTGGACAATTTTAGATAGCATTTCATGAAAGAGGTTTTTCTATGCCTTTTTCAGCTTCATCACTGTCTGTATTTCCCCCCATCATTTGGATATTTGGACACTTAATGGTTTCCAGTATTTTTCATACATTATCCTCACTTTTATTGATGACTTTTCATTCTGTTTTATGGTGTGGATTAAGTCAGAAGCTTTGTCTTTCAGATCAAATATTCTTTCTACTGCATGATTTAATCTGCTACTGATGGTTTGAAGGGAGATTTTGATTTCTTGCCTCATATTCCTAATCACTAGAAGTTTTGTGTGATTGTTTTATAGAATTACTATCTCTTTTTCTAAAAAAGAATTATTTCTTTAATTTTATTATTATTATTGTTTAATTTTCTAGCGAGAGAGAGAGAGAAAGAGAGAGAAAGTGAAGAAACAAACTGCCAGGTGTGGAACTCAAACCACAGTCACCCAAGTATTGATCCCGCACTTCAACCACCATGGCCTCTGCTGACTCCAAGCACTTCTATCTCTCTCTCTTTTTTGTTTGGAGAGGTTTTTGCTGGAGGGTGCATGCTTTTGCCAGAAAGACAGAGAGAGATAGAAAGCAAGAAATCACCCACGAGGGAGATGGCCACACCACAATCCCTTCTCCTCTATTATCCTCTGAGGGTCTTGGACATGCACACATGCCCAGCGTGAGTTTAAGCCACTGGATCCAGGACTCGAACAATAGTCGTCTATTTGGGAGTACAACAACATAGCCATTACACCAACTGCTGGTCCCTAAGGGATTCTCTTTATGGAATTCCTCCTTCATGTATGTCATGATTTTCTAATCTGTCCATTTTCAGGACAAAATTCCTCATTGAATTTTGTCACAGTAAATATTCTGAATTCTATTTCTGTCATTTCTGGGTTTTCTTGCAGTGCTTTTTTCATAGTTGGTGAGGAGTTGCTGTGTTCTTTTGAGAGAGAGATAATTCCTGACTTTTTCGCTATTTCTTGAGACTCTCTGTTTTATAGGCATCTGGCGAGATACTTGATTTTCCCTACCAATTTGGGGTAAGATTTTCAGGCTGTATACTTGCGTACTTCTCTGTAATATAATTTAGTTCCAAACCAGTTTCTTTCTTCTTTCCAACATTTTCAAAGTCTGAGTACTGACTTGAGGAGACTGACATTAAGGTAATAGGTAAGTTTGTGCATTGCACGTGACTTGTAGGCCTGTCCCACTCTAGTTCTGGGTCCGGCACAGGGCCTATTTAGTGATGGAAGACCCAGTCAAACAACCCTGTTGCCTTACTGTCTCTGGAAGCTGCATGGGTCCTTGCAGAAGTAGGTCAAAGAGATTCCTCAACCCTGCTCCTTTTTCCTTGGCTCTAGGAACAATTTATGCCTGTTTATCCCTTAATTAACACTTAGGTTGATTTCATATCATGTGTTTATCTGACTGATTTCTTTTTCCACCCACAAGAAAGTTCCATTTGAAAATTGTTCCTATTTTATTTAATGTCTTCTCTATACTCAATCTCAAAAACAAACTACTAACATATTGAAATGACTTGGTAAACATTTTTGGAAAAATTTAAAGAAAAAGCTGGATTATATTTCTGATTGTGCAGTATTATGGAAGGTGAGTAAAATGGACTTCATGGTAAATATTCAAATAGTCACTTCTCAGATCAAGCTACATGTAGTGTTACAGTTTCAACATGATAAAAAACATTCACACAAGTAGGACATTTGAACATGTCCACATGTATGTTTAAATAACTTCACTATGGTAAACATCAAATCAAAACTAAATATGTTTTAGCTCTTTTCATCATTTTAGTTTATTATAGTTTACCTATAAGTATTTTCTTTCCTATAATACTTTGATTCCAAAACTTTCAGAAACCACTTCATTGTTTCTTGTCTTGTCTAGTGGCATTATCTAACATTTCTAGACATCTTTTACATCTAGACATACTGTAGCCTTATTGAGCAGTTCAATATTCTTCTCAAATGATCTCTTCAAGGTACTTGCAGTATCTTTCTTCAAGGTCCTTAAGGAAAAACTCAAACACTGCCTCCTTGGTAGATTGCTCCTAAATAACCCAAGAAAGAGAATTTTCCCTTTCTCTGTACTCTCACAGATTTTTTTTTTTTTTGCCACAGCTCAACTATATCTTCAATCATAGTTTAGTTTCATTTTCTATATATGTATCAATGTCTTCAATAAGAACGAAAGTTTTAAGATTGATGTATTTTCCTTTTTATGTACTTAGCTCAGAACATAGTACTTGTTTCAATGACCTTTCTCACTAAAAGTAGTTGGGAATCATCTACTTTGAATTTTCATCACTATATCAGCAAGTAATGAAAAATATTATGGTATCCTTAAAAGGTAGAATAAAAAGTATATATATAACTATATTTTGTCAATTAATATAAATAATGTGTTTTAAAAACTCAAAGACCACACACAGTTTGCATAATTTTCTATTTAACTACAAAAGAACAATAAAAACTTTCAGGTTGATCTTCAGATTGCAATTCATGAATGAAAATAAGAGTAAAAAATAATGTCTAAAGATGCTGCAGAGTCTAGACCATAGGAACTCTTGAAACTCTATAAAGTGAAATTCTAAGAGTTGGAAGAAAATTCCAAACTGAGAAAAATATGAACAGGAAGGAAGCATAAAGGGAAACATGATAAAAATGAGAGTAGGGAAGAGAAGATGCAGATTTTGGAAAGAATGTTCTTTTATTTATTCTGTATTTTTTTTTCTCTCTGTGTATGTGTTAAATTATACAGTATGTAATCTTTTATTTTTTTTTCTTTTCATTTTTTCTCTAGTTTGCTATAGCATGGGTGTGTTCACCAGAGACAAACAGAGAAAGATAGTGGGGAGGGGTGTGTGAAAACATCCCCAAGGAGTAATGGCCATTCTACCAACTTGCTCTCCATTCTCCTCTCGGGATTTTGGGAACCCATGCACACATACCTCACATGATTCTCAAGCCATGAGGTCCAGGATTCAAACAATGCTCTTGGGCAAGTAGGATCCAGCCATCTTAACCTCTGCACAATCTGCTAGCTGGCCTCAGTATGTAATATTTTGATAATGGCCTTTTCCCCTCAACTCATCATGATTTTTAAGAGCTATAACCAGGTTTCTGCATTTACGAATAGATAATTCATTTTTATTGCTTATTAGTATTCCATGGCATGGATGTACCACAGTTTAATCATTCACTCATTGAAAGACACTGGGATTGTGTCTACCTTTTTAAATATTATGACTAAAGCTGCTAAAGTGAATATTCAAGTTTATATATTAATATAACGTATTTATGTTCTATATGTTCAGAAATGTAATCAGTGGGTCATATGCTTGTAATATGTTTAATTTTTAAGAAACTTAAATTATGTGTTAGAATAATATAGAAAAATATATTCTCAAAGTAAATGTATGAGTCATTTAATGTCTCCAAATATTTGCCTGTGTTTGAGTCTGCCACTAATTATTTTAGCTGTTCTGATAGATGTGTGGTGATATCTCATTGTGGTTTAAATTTTAATTTTTCTAACAGTCTGCTTATATCTTTTGCCATTTTCAACTTGAGGGTTTTTTGTTTCCTGTTCTTGATTTTTGAGAGTATTTTTTTAGATTTTTTTTTTCGATTTTCCTTTAGAGAGGGAGATAAAAAAAAAGAAAAGAAAAAGATAAAAGAATAAGAAAAGGAAAGGCATCCCATGACCAACACCTCTGGTTGTGAAGCAATACTTTTTCCTCCTATTCTCAGTCCTGTCAGAATTCTAGGCATGTGCATATGCTTATCATGATTTTCAAGGCCACAAGTGTAATATATTACTAGTGTTAACTTTAAGTCACTGAATTTTGTGATATATTAGTCTATCCTTTTACATACAATAGAAAATTTGCAGAGACAGTATAGGGTGGTATAAAGTATATTGATTTGTTGTGATTAACAACCAGGTAACAAGGCTTCTAGTTGTTCCCAACCACAGATACTACTACTACAATGGCTTTGATAAACCACCCTGCCTCGTGTTTGAAAGTAAACATCAGTCACATTGATATCACTTTGGCTGGTTCATTAGCTGACGAGAATTTTCTGCAGGGAAAATTTTTGTGTACAATTTACCATTAGCTAACTTGACAAAGATGTGTTTGTCTAGCAGACAGTCACAACAAATCAAAGCAGCTAGAGAAAATTCAACTAGAAAATATCTTGGGAAGAGAACAGAGATTTAATCCTTTTTAGGATAACATTGAGAAAGATATTGTAATAAAATAAACAATAAGATCCATAATAATAATGTCTTCTCATTTGACATGGTTGTAAACTAAGAACAAATGGAGACGACTCCTGGCATGTTATATAATCCATGTAATATCAATTTTCATTATTCTCGGATGTTAATTTTTGAGTAACAAACTTTAAATACTGTATGTTGAAATAATTTTAGTCTTAGTGAAAAATTTCAGGAAGAATACAAAGTGTCCTTTCATACTTCATTACTTAAATTCTACTTGAGAAATGTTTGCTATAGGGCATGTGTGCTTGGCAGAGAGACAGAGAAGGACAGAGACAGAAAGCAGGAAATCACTTCCCAGGGGAGATGACCACACTGCAGTTCCTTCTCCTTCATTCTCTTCTTGAGATTTTGAGTACGCATGCTCGTGTACCCAGCGTGAGTTTTAAGTCACCATGTCTGGGTCTCAAATTGCAGTCAACTATGTGAGAGTCCAGAGGTGTAACCATTATGCAATCTTCCAATAGCACTGAACAAAAATTTTTAGAAACTTTTTTTTTTTCCCTATAGGCATGTGCATTCACCAGAGAGAGACAGAGATAGAGAAGGAAGGAGAAAGCACCTTCAGATGGAATGGGCACACCAAACTCCTCTCTCTTCCTTTCTTCCCTTGAGAATTTGAGCACATACTCACATGCTCTTGGCATATCTTTCAAGCCACTGGGTTCAGAATTTGAACCTTACAGTCGGCCATGTGGAGGCCAGTAGCTTTATTTACTATACCACCTGCTGGCCACAGATTTTTCTAATGTTTTTTTAGCTTCTCCTCATTTTAAGGAATATGCTGAGTAAGTTTTTATTACTTTAATAGAGAGATTTTGTGTGAATGGGCCATGATTTTTACAAAGAGCTTTGAGAACTGTGGTGACTAAATGAACTTTGAGTCAATAACCACGACACTGTTATGTAGTGAAGATCATGATTGATTCTGTGACTGAACTCATGCAGTGGTGCATGAAGAGTAGTGTAAGGTTTCTGTATTTCAGATTTGTGAACTGTTTGTTTACAGAGCTTACCAGCACACAGTTGCTGGAGACATGATATGAAACAGCATACTAGACTAACTCAGGTGTAGATGACTCACAGGGTCAGTTGAAACATGATGCAAGCTGCTTTCTAGTCATGAGTAAAAGAACTGTATTATAATGTGTGATATTTTAAGATTTGTTGGTCAATTTGAATTCAAAACTGTATAAAACCAAATAATTAGAAAGATTTATTTGTTTTTGATAGATATTTTTGCTATGGGGCAGAGAGATAGAGAGAAATCACCCTCCAGGATGTCCACGGTGTAATCACTACTCCTCCATTCTCCCAGGATCTTGGGCAAACACGCACTCATGCCTGGCATGACTTTTAAACTTCTGGGTCTGAGATTTGAACTGCAGTTGACTATGTGGGAGTTAGCAACATAATCATTATGCCACCTGCTGGTCCCAGAGAGATTTATTTTAATACACAATTTATGGTTATTTTTCATTTATTCAAATGTGTTTTATAATACAGAATTTAAGATTATTAGCTAAATTAAGGGTAAAAAATTTTTATTCTTATTTTTAAATTCCAGTTTACAGAAAGTAAAAGAAACGTTCCTAAAATTATTTGTTAAATTGGTTTTTGCTCTTCCTTTTCTTTTTTTTTTTTTAAATGTGACAGATGTGACAGTAGTATTAGCCAAGCTATAACAAAAAGTTATGAAAATGATGTTGACAAAATAACCAAGAAGTGTGGTACTGGCCCAGCCATGGTGGCACAGGCTATTTGGATACCACTGCTCCAAAGACTGGGACCACTTGGTGTGTGTGTGTGGGTGAGAGGTATGGGTTTGATTCCGGTGTGGTCTGAAGACTGGGAGTGGTGCTGTGCACCTGTAGTCAGATATGATTCTAAAAACTAATGTGGTACTGGAACCAGCAGTTAGAGTAATGGCTATGTCTCTGGACTCCCATGTAGTCGACTGTGGTTCGAGTCCCAGACCTGGTGGCTTAAACTAACGCCAGGCACATGTGCATATGTGCCCAAGATCCCGAGAAGAGAATGGAGGAAAAGGGATTGCAGTGTGGCCATCGCCCCTGGGGGTGATTTCTCGCATTCTGTCTCTCTGTCTCTCTCTCTCTGTCTGGCGAGCACACATGCCCTATAGCAAAAACCTCTAAAAAAAAAAAAAAAAAAAACCTAATGTGGTACTAGTGTTAGTAGAAAGTATAATCCCTGATATACTGAATTTGGTTTAATAATAACTGATAGTGAAGTATTAAATTAAGATTATACCATTTGTAAATATGTACTGAATGATAAAGCAATCATAAAACTGTAAGTAGAATTTACTCATAAAATAGGAGTTCAAAACAAAATTACTTATAAGGAAAGAATACTGTTATGATACAAAAGTGCCAGTCTGCAATTATTAAGTTGCCAGAAAAGTTATGACACTTTTTTTTTTATTCATTTAAATATTTATTGAGCAGCTATGGCAATACAAAGGTGATTAAAACATGGTCAAAAGGTGAGGCAGATGTACAAGTAATAGAAAGCAAAGTGCAAGGTTCACGGAATCACAGCAGTCAGAAGTGCGTGCTTTGGGAGAGAGATTGCTTCCAGCCTGGAAGGGGGTGCGGGGAGTAAATCAGGAAAGGCGATTGAGATTAAAATAGAAGACTTCAGTCTGCATTGTGGATGATACTCAGTATGGACTACATTTTTCTTCTTTTCCTCTCTCCCCATCTTTGGGCTTAATTTACCAGTAGTGCCCAGGACTGTTCAATGTGCTTTTTCTATACTTGCTTGCATTTTTGCTTTAATGTCTTCTACAGAACTAGGTCCTTTTGGTGTTTTAGGTGTTTTTTTCCTGTTTTTTGAATGATTCTTGACCTTTTGATCTTGGTGTTGATGGTTTTGAGTCTTTTCTGTTCTGGTTTGATTTTTGAGCATTTTTGCCAGGAGTATCTCGTATAGATTTCTTCACTGGAGTTTTTTTTTCTGTTTCCTCATCTTCAAAATCATCATCATCATCATCTTCATCATCATCATCTTCATCGTCATCATCTTTGTCAGCAGCAAGTTTGACTTTTTTCTGTGGAACTTGCTTCCACCTCCAGGGGCAGATCGCTTTCCAGATATACTTAAGAGTTTCACGTCCTCTTCCTCTTCTGCTGACTCTGCATCTTCCTCCACAGCTACTGAGTGCTGTCCACTAATATGCACAGGCCCTGAACCACACTTCAACCTTAAGACCACAGGTGGTGTTATTTCAAAGCCCCCAAGGGAAACTGTTGGCTGTACAAACATTTTCAGTGTTGCCAGTGTTACTTTAATTGAACTGCCTTCATAATTCATTGCCTCTGCTTCAAAAATGTGCAATTCATCCTTTGCACCAGCCCCTAAACTAACCGTTCTTGAAGATAACTAGTGTTCATTTTCATCATTATCCACTTTAAAGCGATAATCTTTGTCGGCCTTTAGTTCACAACCAAAAAGATAGTTCTGGGGCCTCAGGGGGCTCATGTCCATGTCCATCGAATCTTCCATGGGGTGGTGGCACTTGGGTGGGTGAGAAGGTGGACGGAGGTAAACAACTATTGCTACCGAAAACAGCCGCGCAGGACAGAATCACTTCAGGGCAACACATTTTTCATAGAAAAATATAGAAAAATATACCATGACTTTTCTGACAAACTAATATTTAGAATTTTAAAAATAAATAAAGAAAATGGGCCCTTTATTGAAACAATTTTGAAGGCCTTGCTCTAGGTTTCTGCATAAAAATGGTGCTGAAAGTCTTTGAGGAATCCAGTTAGGACAAACTAGGCAAGCAGAAAAGGATATCAGGTTAGAGAAGGCCTGCAGTTTGGGATTTGGGAATATGTTAGGCAGAATCAGAAAACTCTGAGCAAGTATTTAGGTAAAGTATTGAATACTTTGCATTAGAAGATATTGTGATCCATAGTGATCCATACTCCCTGGGAAGTAACAAAAATAGAACTTCATATCTGGAGCTGTTTAAATAGTATGTGCTTCTGCGATTGACTACTCTATCATTACAGAACTGCATTGTAGATAATGTCATTTGAATGCTCAAAAGTTATTGGAATAGGAAACCAGCAGTTAGCGTAATGGCTATGTCGCTGGACTCCCACGTAGTAGACCTTGATTCGCGTCCCGGACCCGGTGGCTTAAAACTCACGCCGGGCACATGTGCGTGTGTGCCCAAGATCCCGAGAGGAGAATGAAGAGAAGGGATTGTGACGTGACCATCCCCTCTGGGGAGTGATTTCTCGCTTTCTGTCTCTCTGTCTCTCTCTGTCTGTCTGGTGAGCGCACGCGCCCTATAGCAAAAAAATCTCTCAAAGAAAAAAATTAAGTTATTGGAATAGGGTTACTGGAATAGGGTTACTGGCAGGACAAGTTTGAAGGAACAGGTGGTTGTAGGAGTGTAAAGTTATTGATTTTTGTGGAGGATATTTGGTTTCTGTTTTTTCTTCTGTTTTTCTTCTTTTTTTCTCCTTTTTTTTTTGTCTTATGTTAATAGAATGGAGTTTTTCTATATTTTTAATTTCTATAATTTTATTTTAGTTAAGTCTCTGCAATTTTTGTGATTGCTCCATATAGTAAATATTTCCTTAACTTTTCAAGGTGTACTTAGAGTTAATGCTTTACCATTTCACATAAAATATATAAAATATATATTATTTTGTCTACATCACTTTCATTTTCATAACTAAAGCAATACTACTGTCATATTCAAAAGAGTAAAAGAAATTGAAGAGAAAAAATGAATTTAACAAATAATTTTAAGGAAGTTTTTTTTTTTCTTTCAATAACTGGAGTTAAAAATAAAGAATAGGAATTTTACATCCTTAATTTAGCTGATAATCTTAAATTCTGTATTATAAAGCAGACTTGAGTAAATAAAAAATGACTTCAAGGAACCAGCAGTTACTGTAATGACTATGTTGCTGGACTCCCATGTAGTTGACCACAGTTCGAGTCCCGGACCCAGTGGCTAAAAGTCACACCAGGGGTGTGTGCATGCGTGCCCAAGATCCTGAGAGGAGAATGGAGGAGAAGGGATTGTGACATGGCCATTCCCCTTGGGGGGTGATTTCTCACTTTCTATCTCTCTGTCTCTCTGTCTTTCTGGCGAGCACACATGCCCTATAGCAAAAACCTCTCCAAAAACAAAGGATTTTAAATTGTGTATTAAATTTTTTACATAAAAATTGCACCAGTATAAATCACTGACTTCTAGTGCTTTACTCTATAGTTGGTTTATGCACACACATATATTTATATAATGGGTCTTCAAAAACTTTATGGAAATATACATTATAAAAAACTATGCATGAATTTCAAAAATGTTTTGCACCAAAATAAATTTTCATTTCCATTTTTTCACAAATGTTTTGAAGACTCTTCATATATTTGTTATAACATAAGTATATGTAAATAGCATAATTATTTTATTAGAAACTCATCATTCTTTAAAGAAATAACAGTGGACAAGAAAGGTAGTTTTAAAAAACATTCTATGCTACACATTCATTATTTCAAGCGCTTCCACCCCAACACACCCACCTCTTGCAGGGTCTTACTAAGTCTTCATCCTCCTGCCTCTAATTCTCCCAGAGTCACTAGGCTTTACGGCCTGTGCAGGGAAACATAAACCTGAAGGGTAGTCATCGTGGATTAAAAAAACCCACACCGACTTACAAGTAGAGAAAAGTGGGATCAGGTGGTCTAGGCATCTCTGATAGCCATGGCCTTGAGTCATTTCCATGTTTATTCTTTTACAGAGCAGAAGGGGAGGGAGAAGCGGAATGTGAAGCCAGGTATTTTGCTGTTATCAACTGAAGCTGCAGAACATGTCGTGTCTTGTGGTTCTGAACTAGCCTCCTCTTGCCTCTGCTGGCCTTCTCTGGCTGAAATATAGTTTCCTTTAACTTCTGTCAGCTTTGAAGCATTGACTCAGGCAATCATGAATATGGCTTTCAACGGACTCCAGGTAGCCTCGTGGTCCAGTAATATTTATGTGCAGGGGGCTAAAAAGCACAGAAAAAGAAAAGTGATGCACAAAAAACAAAAGTGAAGGAATGAAGTAGAGAAATAGCTGGATTGGTTATATCTTGATGTTTGCCTGCATTAGCACAGTTTAAACGGTGTGCTATCTGTGACTGAGTGAGTGTAACTGCTGTGACTGGCTTTAACTTGGCAATTAAGAAAGCAGACTCCCATGTGAGGCTGTGGTTTGCTTATGGAAACTAAAGCAGGAATATGAAGGCTTTCTCAGACCAATACACTTTAACAGAGTTGTAGGGAAGAAATGCATAACGAACACAAGAATGTCCACTTCTCTGTTGAAAATTATGTATGGTAATATTCTTGACTGTATGGTCATATATTGCATGCATACTTTGATAAACCACAATATATGCTATAGAGATGTGCAATGGTAGAATATAAATAAGAAGTCCAAAATAAATGCTGAGGTTAACCCAAAGATCAAATCTGCCAATTTTTACTTCCATACTCACTCCAATACTTAATCTATTTTTCCCACATTCAAGATGAGGTCATTGGTGTACAATTTTTGTATAAAACAAGTTTCAAGTCTAAAGCTAGATCTTTGGAAATATGCATGTATTTTTTTTTTTTTTTGGAGAGATTTTCGCTATAGGGCGTGTGCGCTCGCCAGACAGACAGAGAGAGACATAGAGACAGAAAGCGAGAAATCACCCCCCAGGGGGGATGGTCACGCCGCAATCCCTTCTCCTCTCGGGATCTTGGGCACACACGCACATGCGCCCGGCGTGAGTTTTAAGCCACTGGGTCCGGTACGCGAACCGCGGTCGACTACGTGGGAATCCAGCGACATAGCCATTACGCTAACTGCTGGTTCCCATATGCATGTATTTGATTTAAAGAAATTGAAACATTATTGAACTAAATTTTTTATTACATAATAATTTCTCTTCCCTAATTGGATGATAATCTGAAAGGGACACAATGATTTCATTTTTTCCTTTGATACATATTTAAATATGGTAAATACAATGGCTATATAACAGTATTATTGCTTTAATAGTCTTTCTCTAAAGCTGAGCCAACAAAATGCCCTGTTTCTAGGTGATGTCAAAGCATTAGCTTTTTAATAACTTAAAAATTTCTCCAATTTTCTACCAAACTTTTTTTTCAATTCATAACCTCAATTCTTGCCCACTGTGAACATCTGTTTTGGTTCCATTGCTTGAACTTTCTTCATCAGTCATTTGCATGGCTATATGGTAATTTTTGTCATTCACATCTTTCTCTTAGAAATGTCGCTTTCTCAGGGAGTCCTTTATTTACCACATGCTCTAAATAGCTTTCTGTCTCCACATTCACCTTAGCTATCCTCTACAATACCATATTTAGTTTACTAGAGAACACCATCAGATGTTTCTGTGATTTATAAGCTACCTGGGTCACACCTTTAACCCTTAAAAATGTTGAGAAACTACATAGACAGACATCTTAATGGTCTTATTTGTGCTTATGTCACTAATGTAGAGGATAATGCTGATATATAGTGGGTATTCAACAAACATGTTTAAGTTAAATGAAAAAAAATTGTCTTCAAAATGTCAAATGTATAGTCCTTTTGTGATTTTATACTTACCATTAGATTCAATGACTTAATATTAAAAGTAACTGGCTTTATTATTTTTTTGTATTTGAATGAAAGATTCACACAGAAAATTGCACACTGTTTAAGTCCATTTATATGAAATTCAAAAATAGGAAAAACTAATACCTATCAAAATAGCTTTGGATAGGGAGGAAGACTAGAATATGCTATGAGTGAACCTTCTAAATACTGGAAATATTTTCATCTTTATAGGTGATATTTACATAAAAACTTCATATATAAAATGTAATAAATCTGAGTAAATTTTAAGATTTGTGTACTTTATTGTATGCATTCTTATCATTCTCTGTTAATGTACTTTGTGGTGCAATATATCCTAAACTAAATTTAGTCTGAGTTTCTAAATCTGCCAATAGAGATAGTAGAAGCCCTCAGGTAAATACACATATATCATCTCAATAAAAATATTTAAAAAGTTGTAATAGTAGAGGATATTTTAATTAAATAAATATAAATAATTTTTGTGCCAAAAGAATGATATAATCTTCATTTCTTTCTGTAAAAGTTTGAAACATCAGACTTCAAAGGCATCGTTTTTCAAATATCTTGTGTTCTTTTAGCATAAATCTTCATTCAAAATAAATATTTCAACTTGTTTTAATATATGATATTGATCTATTCTGACAAATATATAACACTGTTTGAATGAATAAAAATTTTAAATTATGCCAAATTTAGTTAAAATCTTGAAAAGACTCAACGCCAAAATTTTAATGAACATTTGGATGATATTGAACATACAACCACCAGGCACTTGATTTAGGTCTTTCAAAATGACAAAATATACTAGTGTTGGGATACCATTTACTTTTATTTTAATTATGTTCTTTACCCTTGGCCATTTCATATGTATTCAATCTTTCCTCCTAGAACTGTAGCCTATTAATGACTTTTAGTAAAAGTACAAATCACCTATGTTAGGACTTCATGAATATAATTTAAACATCCCTAATGATTCTAGGTAACTTTTTATATAAAGTAACCACAAGGTCGTTCAAAGCCTTAAATGATCCTTTTGAATCACTGTATTAATCATGCCCCTTAGCCAGTAGGTCAGGCGTGACAGTGTAGAAACAGAAAACTCAGGGGATAGAATAATGCAATAAATTTACATTTGTGATTAACTATGCCTGTCACCATATACATAGTTGAATTTCATGGAAATAACCTCACAGTATCTTTTGAATGTTCACTACACAAATAATGAAAAATATTTGAGATGATGGATATGTTATTACCCTGATTTGTCATTATACATTAAACACATGTAGAGAAAAATCATACTGTACCCCATTAATAAGTTTGATTATTGCATGTCAATTAAACATTGTAATTAAAAATGGGAAATGGGAGTGTTTAGTCTCTTACAAACTTTTCAAACATAAGGATCATTCAATAAGTTATTCAATAATGACTAAAACAGGCCAATTAAAAAATTTCATGTTTTCTTTATATTACTCAATCTATTGTTTACCTCAATAGAAAATCAATTCTCATTTGGGAAGAATGGAAACTATTATTATATTTTTCACATTAAATTAATAAATTCTTATTTTTTAACAGTATATAAATTATTATTAACGTTAAACACATTCTATATTATTTGCTTCTGTTCATTTACTCACACTCATTAAGAATATTGGTCCTGGTTTGGTGTATCACTCCTATTAAACATGTTTTACCACCATTCTTCAGAGTCCATGTGATAAATTTATTTAGTGCCTCACTTTATAATTCTTTGAGTACATCACTTCTAATGATTTCTCCTCCTTCTCAGTTGCTTTAAATTGTCAATCCTGGCAACTTCTTATTCTTGCAATTACACATTTTGAACGAACATTAAACTGAGGGAAAAAATAATCAGGAATACTACAAGGAATTCTCAAAAAATTTTAATTCAAATTTCCAAAATTTTAATATTTTATTAATATTTATATTGTACCTATTTACTTCCTCCCTCCTTTTTTTTATTTTTTAAAAATTCTTTTTGGAGAGGTTTTTGCTATAGGGCACGTGTGCTGGCCAGACAGACAGAGAGAGACAGAAAGCGAGAAATCACCCCCCAGGGGGATGGCCATGCCGCAATCCCTTCTCCTCCATTCTCCTCTCGGGATCTTGGACGCGCATGCACACACGTCCGGCGTGAGTTTTAAGCCATCGGATCCAGGACTCGAACCGCGGTCGACTACATGGGAGTCCAGCGACATAGCCATTAAGCTAACTGCTGGTCCTCTCCCTCCGTTTTTATTCTCTTTCATGTTCAGAAAGATGAAAAGAAAAAAACTAAATATATAATAAAAAGAAAGTAAGTATGCTTTTTTTTTTCTTGAAACATTTGAGAATAAGCTGCAGATTTGATTCATCTTTTGCAGGGAGTGCCTTAAAGTTGATACAGTCTTTGCACTATCGCTGCAGAGCATGTGAAAATTAAGCAAAGTCATAATCTACTGCTGGGCTTTATAGATAGAAGAAAGCTGAGCATCAGCCAGGGGCGGCCAGAAAAGGCTTGTTTAGAACCACAAGGTGCTCCTCAGGTGAAGCACTGGGCTTTGCCTCTCCTCTAAAAGGATGAGCACAGAATGACTCTGGGCCAGGGCGATCTCCATCAGAGACAACTGGTCAGTCCCACCCCAGCTTTCATTTGTCTGTCCTTTCTCAATCCATGGCTCTTCCCTTTGGTATACCATAACTCTTTGCCCGCAGGCTGGGGCAATCTTTCTTCTTGACTACTGCCATATGTTTTTCTAAGATAAAGAACATTGCCTTACATAGATAGAGTGTAAGTTGTCAAAATTAAGAAATCAAGTGAAAATGTAAGTCTTAATTTTTTTTTTTTTTTAGAGGTTTTTGCTTTAGGGTGCATGTACTCAGAAGGAGAGAGGGAGGAGGAGACAGTGAGCGGAAAAGTGAGAAATCACCTTGGGGGGGTTACAGCCATGCTGCAGTCCCTTTTCCATTATCCTCCTGGGTCCTAGAACAAAAAAAGAACATGAGCAGGACTAGCAGGTGACATAATAATTACATCTCTGGACTCCCACGTAGTAAACCGTGGTTCGAGTCCTGGACCCAGTGGCTTAAAATTCACACAGGGCACTTGTGCATGTGCGTTTGTGTGTGCACACACATGTGCCCAAAATCCCCAGGGGAGACTGTAAGAGAAGGAATTGCAGCATTGCCATCTTCCCTGAGGTGTGATTTCTTGCTTTATGTCTCTCCATTTCTGTCTCTCCAGCAGGCACACGTGCCCTACAGCTAAAACATCTCTAAAAATAAATACAAGAAATATTATAGATAAGCAAATGTAGGTTTCTCTAAGAATAAAATAAAACAATCCAGTCATGGTTTTACTATTATATTTATACAACATAAAAATGAATGTGATATGTCTCTTGATGAGTAAACTCATGGGTCACCGGTTGAGAAGACAAACCACAGTGAGAGAAATGTTGTGGTGTTTTTGTAAGACAAATATGAAGATTACTTTAATAAATCAAACCAGAGGAAATATTCAAGAGACATTAGAGCTTGTAAAACAACTCAGAGATTACATTAGACTTTGTAAAACAGAGTCAAGAATTGCATAACAATACATTTCTATTTGCCCTCAAGAGCATTTACTAATCTAAGACCCAAGGTGTCATAGCTTTACTAGATAAAACAATGCTAAGTTTGGGGACTGGGAGATAAATATATCCAAACTACTTAAAATGCATTGTAGTGTAAGAGTTATTATTGCTGATTCAGTTTACTGAGTACTATCCAAAAATCAATGCAAGAGGGAAAAACAAATTGAACTTGTACTGAGATTTGAGGGATTCCAATACTGTTTCTCTTAAGCTGTAGCCCCTTAGGCGTCACATAAAATGAAGCACATAATCAGCTTTCAGTATGTATTTGCCATCATTAATCATAAACTGTAGGCAAATTCTGAGCTTGCAAATTTAGATCCTTTATTGTTGCTTCATGTTAATGATTATTGTCATTTATTTCCCTTTGGGTTTAACATTTTCAACAACTATAGAGCACAGATGGTGGAAAGCCCTTGCAGAAATGTAATCACCAAATGTGAACATGTTGTATTCAAAACACATGATAAAGGAAAATACTGAATTGCTCCTTAACCTAGATAATCAATCAAAATGTTCTAATATAAATAACATATAGCAAAGCAGTCACAATTTCATCACTGATCACAGTGTATGTACGTATTACAAAACTGAACATTAACACCCAGTTAAATGCTTTGTTAAACTAAATGACATACAATAATCTCCATGTTCCTATTGATGCCGACATTAAGTGAAACTTACATTATCCATAAATTATGGCTAACAACAAAAACATTTCAAAAAAAAACAACAGCACTTTAAACTTATCTTTACAGTAACATGTACAAAGCTGTGTTAATCTATAATTGTTTTAATATTTTTTAAAGTTTCTTTTTCTTGAGACAGAGAGATAAGAGAGAGAGCGCAAGACAAGCACTCTCAACAGGGGAGACTCATGTCACAATCATCCTCCTAGCCTCTTCAAAAAGCTGGGATCATGGACACTTGTGTAGGCATCTAGACAACCTAGAAACCAAATCCCAGTTTTCCATGTGGTTCCAGCATTGCATAGAGGCATGTTACTTCTGTGCCATTATGGCTGGGCTGTGTGTGTTCTTATAAAACTATTCCAATCACAGTTGAAACTTCAGCTGCATAAAATCACCACTCAGATAAGAACACTACTATATATATATATATATGTGTATATAGTATATATATACACACACACACACACACACAATCCTATATATATGTATATAGTATATATATAGGATTGTGTATGTGTGTATATATATATATATACTATATACATATATATGTATACACTCACACACGTATATATAAGATTATTTCCATATACATATAAACTAAAATGTAAATTTCTCCACTTTTAATTTAAACACAATAATAACAGCCTTGAATCAATGCTTCTTAGAAATGAACAATCGGGAACCAGCAGTTAGCGTAATGGTTATGTCGCTGGATTCCCACGTAGTCGACCACGGTTTGCGTCCGGGACCCGGTGGCTTAAAACTCACGCCGC
>NW_006159540.1:670853-679756 GCF_000334495.1 Tupaia belangeri chinensis
GGGTGCTTGTGCGTGCGTGCCCAAGATCCCGAGAGGAGAATGGAGGAGAAGGGATTGTGGCATGACCATCCCCCCTGAGGGGTGATTTCTCGCTTTCTGTCTCTATGTCTCTCTCTGTCTGTCTGGCGACCGCACGCGCCCTATAGCAAAAATCTCTCCAAAAAAAAGAAATGAACAATCAAGAGAAAGAGACTGTTTAATAACTAAGTATTTTATTAAAAAAACTATTTTTAAATTAATAATAATTGTATATATTTATGGGATAAAATATAGTGTTTTCATTTATGTATTGTAGAAAGATGAAATCAAGCTAATTTACATATCTGTTACATCATTAAAAGGTTTTCTTGTGGTGAAAATATTTTTTTCAGCAACTTTGAAATCTAAAATACATTATTAATAATTGCAGTCACCATTCAGTATAGTAGATCACTATATCTTATGATTGAAACTTTGTACTTTTTGGTCAACATCTCCCCTTTCCTTGACTATTTTACACATGCTAGAAACAATTAATCCATTTCAACCACACTTCTCTTACATAAAATGGTATGAAAATGAGAGAGAGGAGATCTCCACATGAATATACAGTAATATTTAAGAAATATTAGCGATTTATGATGCTGGTCTAATAGTTACAAGAGATTTGATGTATAAAAAAATTTTAAAAATCCTTACTAACTTGAAAATAGCATTTCTATCGTTACTTAGTGGTTCACAAAGACCCATCTGCCTGCATCTCAATTGCCTATTCTGCTAGCTAAATAAGAACATTCTTACCTCCATCTCATTTGTACTGAATCAGAATATCTGAGAATGGTTTAGATGCCTTAGAAACTGTGACATAATTAAGTTTCCTAGATGATATCTAACAACACTGAAATGTGAAAAACACTGTTAAAGGATAAAAGATTATTTACTTGGGCTAACATCTCTTTTTCCAAAGTATATAGATTCTTGTTAATCAAGGTAGTTAGCTTCTATAAAGTCACCACAAATACTGAATTAGTGAATACTGAATTATTGCTCCAAGGAGAAATACAAGGTTATTTTGATTTCTGGCCACATTTTTGTCAAAATTGAAACATCACTGGCTTTATAAATTCATTTGTCAAAACTGTAAAATTAAGCCGGTCTCAGAATTAAAAAATTACTGCTTTTCCTTGTAACCCTTTTTTCTACAAACTTAGCAGACATGTAAAATGTTTTCTTCACAGCTTCCTGATCTTGAAGTCCTGATATACTTAAAAATTCAGCATTTATCATGGAGTACCGCTTTGAACTGCATATTGAAAGTGTGAGCCCACCAGTTCCAGTTGAGAAAGGATCAACGTTTTAATGACCAAGTTTAAGTAACTAAATTTCTTTGGGTTTCAGATTCACAACTTTTTGTTTGTAACATATATATTTTTAAAGTTTTGCTAGAGGGCACATGCACTCACCAGAGAGAGACAACGAGAGAGAAGGAAAGTGAAAAAGCAAGCTGCCAGGTCCAGGAAGTCCAGCACCTTAGCACCTTAACTACCACACCACCTGCTGGCCCTCATAATTTTGTTTCTTTAATTATTCACCGTCTCACAAATCCATGAATTCAGCAATTTTTTTTTTTTTTGGAGAGATTTTCACTGTAGGGCGCGTGCGCTCGCCAGACAGACAGAGAGAGACATAGAGACAGAAAGCGAGAAATCACCCCCCAGGGGGGATGGTCACGCCGCAATCTCTTCTCCTCCATTCTCCTCTCGGGATCTTGGGCACGCACGCACACGTGCCCGGCGTGAGTTTTAAGCCACCGGGTCCGGGACACGAACCGTGGTCGACTACGTGGGAGTCCAGCGACATAGCCATTATGCTAACTGCTGGTTCCCGGCAATTTTTTTCTTTATGGCTTCTGCACACAATGTATATACTTCCTAAATTCTGGAGTAGCCTCAGATAAATAAGCACATTTCTTTTTCTTCTTCTTCCGTCTTTTCCATCTTCCTTCCTTTTTCCCTCTTTCTTCTCCTCCTTATTCTCCTCTTCATCATCTTCATATTTTTTCCTTCTTTTATTTCTTCCTTCTTCCTTTACTCTGCCTCCTCCCTATTTTCTTTTCCTTCTTCATCTGCTTTTCTCCATCTTCCTCCTCTTCTTCAGTAACAAAATATTGATTAATTAACGTTGAACTTGTGTCCAAGAATATTATAATTCATACCTGAATGAATTTTATCTATTAAGTATGAATTTTCTTCATGTAGCACATTATAGTCTTCTTTTGCTTGCAAAAACCAAATAGCACTTCAGCTCTACACTTGGAAGCTATTTTTATGTAGTAAAATCACCAACAAAAAGCCCCCCAAAACATGCAATAAGTATGATCTAAATGACCCTGAAAACAAAACAAAACAAAACAAAAAAACCTTCTTGTTTATGGAATGAGAGCTAAATTGTTTGACCTCTGCTTGGAATACTTACATCAGATGATTACTTAATATTTATTTCTTTGTGCATGTCTGTGAACGACTGGAAAAGTATGGAGAGCATGGAGTTGGGGTTTACAAATACTTAAATTTTTTTTTATTGTTTACATTTGATCACTGCACATTTTCACATTGTATAACATGATTTTTCCCAGCAAGAATAAAGTGAAAATTAGTCAAGTCAAAGACATTATATTTATCATCAATACATATCATTAAATTTTTTAAGTTTTATTTTATTATTATTATTTATTTATTTATTTTTATGCATTGGATCGCTATATATCATTTGACTTGCAAAGAGAATACGTTTTTATTTTTGTAACTGTTAATGGTTTTGTTTTCTTTTTCCCTGATCCCCGCCCTCACACTTCCTATTATCCATCCCCTACTATACTGTCTCTAGTATCTACAGTTGCCTTATTGTGTTTTGATTTCCTTTTCCCTTTTCATAAGAGATGTTGATCACATTTTCATATACTCTTTGGCTGTTTGTATGTCTTCCTTGGAGAGATACCTGTTCAGCACGTTTGCTCATCTTTTAATTAGATTGATTATTTTTTAGCAGGTAAGCTGCCTGAGTTCCCTGTATATTTTGGTTATCAGTTCCTTATATGAAGAATAGTTTATAAACTCTATTCTGAGGGATTTCTCCTCACCCCAATTTGTGTGTGTGTGTGTGTGTGTGTGTGTGTGTGTGTAAAACTTTTAGCCTGATGTAGTCTGCTTGTCTATTTATGGGATTATTACTTGTGTTTTGTGGGTCTTATTTAAGAATTATTTTCTTATGCTGATCAAGAGTTTCTCCTGCATTTTTCATCAGTAGTTTCATAGTTTGGAGTCTTATATTTAGATCCTTGATCCATTCTGAGTTGATTATTGCTGGTGGTGAAAGATAGGCTCCAGTTTCATTTTTCTGCAGAGAGATACCCAGTTTTCCAACACCATTTCCCACTGAGTTATCTTTTGCCCTTTGTCAAAAACCAGTTGACTGTTTGGTTTCTCAATTATGTTTCATTGGTCTGTCTGCCTGTTTTTTTTGTGCCAATATCATGCTGTTTTGTTTTTCACAGCCTTATAATAAATTTTATGGTTTACAAGTAAAGTGTCTCCTACTTTGTTCTTTTTTGCACAGTATTGTTTTGGTAATATAAGGCCTTTTATGATCCTGGACAGATTTTATAACATTTTTTCTGTTTTGATGAGAAATATTGCTCCTAGTTTGATCGGAATTGCACTGAATTTATAGATTATTTTGGAAATGACTGACATTTTGATTATATTGATTATTTCAATCCAGAAACATGGAATGTCTTTATATATTTTGTATCATTTTTCAATTTCTTTTTAGAGTTTTTTTGTACTTTTCCTTGTAGAGGTCTTACACTTCTTTGGTTAGGTTTATTCCTAGGTATCTTATTATTTGTGCATGTGTGTGTGTGTGTCTGTTGTTATTATAAATGTGATTGCTTTCTTCAATTCTGCCTCAGTTTGTCCGTTGTTGATGTGCAAAAATTGTAAATTTTTTTTTTTGTGAAGAGGTTTTTGCTATAGGGCATGTGCGCTCACTGGAAAGACAGAAAGAGACAGAGAGAAAGAAAGCAAGAAATCCCCCCTCCCCCCAGGGGATATGGCCACGCTGCAATCCCTTCTCCTCCATTCTCCTCTTGGGATATGAGGCACGCACTCACACTGGGCTAGCATGAGTTTAAGCCACCGGGTCCAGGACTCGAACCTCAGTCGACTACATGGGAGTTCAGCGACATAGCCATTACACTAACTGCTGGTCCCAAGGTATCTGTATGTTGATTTTGTATCATGCCACTTTACTGTATTCATTTATCACTTCCAGGAGATTTTTTTTGGTATGTGTATTCTTTTGGATTTTTTATGTATATAATTATATTATCTACAAATATAGATAATTTAAACTTCCTTTCCTATTCAAATGCCTTTTATTTTAGTATTTTGTCTGGTTACATTGGCTAGAACTTCCAGTACTATGATGAAAAGGTGTGGAGAAAGTGTGCAGCCTTATCTTATTCCAGTTCCATTCAGTTATGTTAACCATAGATTTTTCATAAATGACTTATTGTGCTAAGGGATGTCCCTTCTTTGTCAATTTTGCTGAGAACCTTAATTATGAGGGATGTTGTATTTATCAAATGCTTTTTCTGCATTGATTGATATGATCATATGGTTTTTTATCTTTTCTTCTGTTAATTTCATATATTACTTTTTCTTTTTTCTTTTCTTTCTTTTTTTTTTTTTTTATATGTTGAGCCATCCTTGAATGCCTAGTATGAATCCTACCTGGTCTGATATGAATTCTACCTGGTCATGTTGTATTATTTTTAATGTCTTCTTGGATATGATTTACAAGTTTTGTTGAGAATTTTTGCATTTGTATTCATCATAGATGTAGTTTTCTCTCTCTCTTTTTTTTTTTTTTTTGTTATGTCTTTGTCTGAAAATTAGGATGATGGAGTGTTTACAGAATGAATTTGGGAGGATTCCTTCCTTTCAGCTCTTTAGAAAAGTTCTAGGAGAAGTGATGTTAGTTTTCCTTTAAAAGTTTTGTAGAATTCAAAAGTGAATTCATCAAAGGCACTCAAAGATTCAGACCCAAGAAATACAGAGGACCCCAAATAGAATCAACCCAAGAAGATCTTCTCCAAGACACGTTATAGCCAGATTGACCAAAACCACAGACAAAGACAAGATACTAAGACTGGCAAGAGAAAAAAGGCAAGTTACCTACAAAGGGTATCCCATCAGACTAACGGCAGATCTCTCATCGGAAACAATGAGAGCGAGGAGAGAATGGGAAAATGTATTCAAAGTATTAAGGGAAAAGCAATTTCAACCGAGAATTCTGTACCCAGCAAGGTTATCGTTCATTTGGGAAGAAAAGACACGAACTTTCCCAGATAAACAAAACCTGAAAGAATTTACCAGCACCAGACCGGATCTCCAAGAAGTTCTTAAGGGAGTGCTATGTCAGTAAAATTAAATGCAGACACACAGAAATAAGAGTTCAGAAACTAAGAAAATGGGCAACTTAATTGTAGGGCCAAAAGCTGGAGTTGAGTATTACATCCCAGATTTCAATCTGGAACATCGAACCTCAACAGATACAGAAGAAAGATTAAGTACATGAGACTGAACTGATGAAACAGTATTCTACGACTTGACTAAAATATTGCTGCTTTTCTTCTAAGCTTTGTTGTCTGGTTTTAAGGACTTTTGTCCTGTCTTCAGCTATCAATAGATTCATGTTCCGACTATTTGAACAGAATACTAACCTGTTTCTAGGCTTTAAGTTTCAAAGAAATATCCTTACCAGTTCAAAACTGCTTTTCTTGAAACCATCGGCTGATCTTGCTATTGAAAGTAGTTAGATTACTTATGATATTGTGTGATCAACGAAATGTTGGGGGAAAAGGAATTGAAGACAACTGTAGACAGCAGAGATAGTGTAATAAGAGAGTGGAATAGGGCAGAGGGCTAGACATGGGGTAAAAAACATATATATGAAAGTAGAAATGGAATATTATGGATGATAACATGCATTATTAAGCCACTATATAGTATATTCTAGATGGGAAACCACATTTAGAATGTTGTGATGATGCTCAGGGAATGAATGTAAATTAATAAAAAAAAAAAATTTTCAGAAGAAAAAAAAAAAAGGCATTAGAAATACCTATTTGATGACTGCAGTTAAGCTATATAGCCCTAGTTAGGTGCTACTTTACAGTATGTTCATTCTATTCACTGAGGTTTATGCCTAAAGTCAGTCTTGTGTTCATGGATATGTACATATCAGCTGTGCTTGCTATTGAAAATATTTAGATTTATTAAGATATTTAGTGAAACAATAAAATGGGGGAGGCATAGAAAGCAACAATAGATACCAGACACAGTGTGGGAGGAGGGTGGGAGATGGCAGAGGGTGAGATAGGGAATCAAGGATGGGAAAAAAGGCAAAATATACAGAAAACAAGAAATGGAAAATGATTTGTTGACAATAACACATATGTTGATGTGCTTGATTGAGCCAATATACAGTGTATTCTCAATGGAAAAATCTCATTTTGTATGCTATAATGATGTACAGTGAATGAATGTAAATAAAGAAAAAAATGTATAAAAAAAAAAAAAAAAGTGAATTCATCAAGACCTTGGCTTTTTTTTTGTTACTGATTCAATTTCACTGGTTATTATTGATCTGATCAGGCTTTCTATTTCTTTCTGTTTCAATCTTGGTAAGTTAGATGGGACTAGAAATTAGTCCATTTCATCTAGGTTTTCTTGTTTGTTGGTGTATAATCACTCATAGTATTCTCTCATGATCTTTTATATTTTCATCATGTCTGTTGTAACATCATGTTTCATTGTTGATTTGATTTATCTGGCTCCTTTCTCTGATCTTCTTGCATAATCATGCTAAAGGTGTTCAATTTTGTTTACTTCCTCAAAGAACTAGATTTCGGTTTCATTTATTTTCTGCATGGTTCTTTTATTCTCTATTTCATTTACTTCTCCTTTAATCTTCATTCTTTCTTTACTCCTGGCATTTTTTTGAGTTTTTGATGTTGGTTTTCAAGTTCCCTGAAAGATGTTGTTAGGTTGTCAATTAGCCAGCTTTCTATTTTGTTTTTCTGTTGGCACTAATTGCTATGAACTTCTCTCTTATGACTGCTTTTACTAAGTCACATAAGTTATGATAACTTTTTTTCTTATCATTTGTTTCAAGGAATCTTTTCATCTCTTCTTAATTTCTGTAGCAGCTATAAAGTCATTTAAGAGTAGGTGTCCAGTGTTTATGTGTTTTTTTGTAGTTGATTTCATGTTGATTTTGTTGTGATCAGAAAGGATTCTGGCTATAGTTTTTATATATTTGAATTTGTAAAGGCTTGTTTTGTACCCTATCATGTGACCAATCTTCAAAAATGTTCCATGTGGGGGTTAAAAAATGTGTGTTTTTTGGTTGTTGGGTGAAGTTTTCTTGTAAATGTTGTCAAGTCCATTTGATTTATGGTATAATTTAGATTTTGTATCTCTTTGCTTATTTTTTGTCTAGATGATCTGACTGGAGGAGACAGTGACGTGTTGAGATCTCCAACATTTACTATGTTGAATCTTTCTTTTTCTTTAAATATAACAGTCATGTTTCATGTATTTGGGTATCCCAGTGTTGAGTGCATAGATATTTATGTTTATATCTTCTTGGTTAACTAGCCCTTTTATTTCTATATTGTGTTCTTCTCTGTCTCTTATAGCTTTTGTTGAAGTCTATTTTCTCTAATATTAGTATTGTAACTACAGCCTTCTCTTTGGTTCCTATTACATGGAATATCTTTTTTTCAACCCCTTACTTTTAGTCTTGTATGCCTTTTACAGTGAGATGTGCTTCTTGCAAAGAGTTTATAGAGGGCCCTTGATTTTTTTTTAAATCCATTTAGCCAGTCTGTATCTTTTACTTGGAGAAATTTATTCAATTAACATTCAACATTATTATAGATATTTGTGGAACTACCCCTGAAATTTTATTAGCTATTTCATTGCTTGTTTTTCTTTTATTATTTCTATTTGTCTCTCTTTAGTTTTCCTGATCTAGTACTCCCTTCAGTAGTTCTTGAAGATGGTCTAGTGTTGGTGAATGCTTATAGTTTTTACTTATCTCAGAAATATTTTATTTTTTATTTTTTTTCCTATTTAAAATAGAATCTTGCTGGGTATAGTAATCTTGGTTGAAATTGTTTTTATTTAAGTATTTTGAATATGTTTTCCCATGTTGCCTTGTCTGCATTGTTTGATTTGAAAGGTCTGATGTTATTGTAATAGGATAACCTTTGTAAGTAACTTGATATTTCTCTCTTGTCATTTTTGGAACGTTCCCTTTGTCCTTGATTTTTACCAATCTGGCTATGATGAACCAGGGGAGGAGAATCTTCTATGCTGATTCTATTTGAAGTTATTTTTTCTCTTGGGTCTGAATTTCTTCTTGTTTCTCTATATTTGGGAAATTTCCAGGTAGTATTTCATGGAAGAGGTTTTTCATGCCTTTTTCATACCCATTGTATGAATATTTGAGCATTTAATTGTGTCTAAAATTTCCCATATGTTATCTTCTTTTTTAAAACTTTTCATTGTTTTTGGTGATTTGGAATATGTTGGAGACTTACTGTGTCCCATAAGTTAAGATCAGAAATTCTTTCTTCTGAATGGTCCATTCTGCTGTTAATACTTTCAAAGGATATTTTAAATTTTTGTATTGCATTCTTCATTTATATAAATTTTATTTTATTCTTTTTTAGGTTGTCTATCTTTATGAAAATCTTCTTTCATGTCCAGGAATTGATCTTTTGTTCTTTCTTAATCTCATTGAGTTTTGTCACAATGAAGTTTGGAATTCTTTTCTTGAGATTTTTGTGACTT
>NW_006159540.1:680150-710898 GCF_000334495.1 Tupaia belangeri chinensis
TTTTCAGAAGAAAAAAAAAAAGGCATTAGAAATACCTATTTGATGACTGCAGTTAAGCTATATAGCCCTAGTTAGGTGCTACTTTACAGTATGTTCATTCTATTCACTGAGGTTTATGCCTAAAGTCAGTCTTGTGTTCATGGATATGTACATATCAGCTGTGCTTGCTATTGAAAATATTTAGATTTATTAAGATATTTAGTGAAACAATAAAATGGGGGAGGCATAGAAAGCAACAATAGCTACCAGACACAGTGTGGGAGGAGGGTGGGAGATGGCAGAGGGTGAGATAGGGAATCAAGGATGGGAAAAAAGGCAAAATATACAGAAAACAAGAAATGGAAAATGATTTGTTGACAATAACACATATGTTGATGTGCTTGATTGAGCCAATATATAGTGTATTCTCAATGGAAAAATCTCATTTTGTATGCTATAATGATGTACAGTGAATGAATGTAAATAAAGAAAAAAATGTATAAAAAAAAAAAAAAAGTGAATTCATCAAGACCTTGGCTTTTTTTTTGTTACTGATTCAATTTCACTGGTTATTATTGATCTGATCAGGCTTTCTATTTCTTTCTGTTTCAATCTTGGTAAGTTAGATGGGACTAGAAATTAGTCCATTTCATCTAGGTTTTCTTGTTTGTTGGTGTATAATCACTCATAGTATTCTCTCATGATCTTTTATATTTTCATCATGTCTGTTGTAACATCATGTTTCATTGTTGATTTGATTTATCTGGCTCCTTTCTCTGATCTTCTTGCATAATCATGCTAAAGGTGTTCAATTTTGTTTACTTCCTCAAAGAACTAGATTTCGGTTTCATTTATTTTCTGCATGGTTCTTTTATTCTCTATTTCATTTACTTCTCCTTTAATCTTCATTCTTTCTTTACTCCTGGCATTTTTTTGAGTTTTTGATGTTGGTTTTCAAGTTCCCTGAAAGATGTTGTTAGGTTGTCAATTAGCCAGCTTTCTATTTTGTTTTTCTGTTGGCACTAATTGCTATGAACTTCTCTCTTATGACTGCTTTTACTAAGTCACATAAGTTATGATAACTTTTTTTCTTATCATTTGTTTCAAGGAATCTTTTCATCTCTTCTTAATTTCTGTAGCAGCTATAAAGTCATTTAAGAGTAGGTGTCCAGTGTTTATGTGTTTTTTTGTAGTTGATTTCATGTTGATTTTGTTGTGATCAGAAAGGATTCTGGCTATAGTTTTTATATATTTGAATTTGTAAAGGCTTGTTTTGTACCCTATCATGTGACCAATCTTCAAAAATGTTCCATGTGGGGGTTAAAAAATGTGTGTTTTTTGGTTGTTGGGTGAAGTTTTCTTGTAAATGTTGTCAAGTCCATTTGATTTATGGTATAATTTAGATTTTGTATCTCTTTGCTTATTTTTTGTCTAGATGATCTGACTGGAGGAGACAGTGACGTGTTGAGATCTCCAACATTTACTATGTTGAATCTTTCTTTTTCTTTAAATATAACAGTCATGTTTCATGTATTTGGGTATCCCAGTGTTGAGTGCATAGATATTTATGTTTATATCTTCTTGGTTAACTAGCCCTTTTATTTCTATATTGTGTTCTTCTCTGTCTCTTATAGCTTTTGTTGAAGTCTATTTTCTCTAATATTAGTATTGTAACTACAGCCTTCTCTTTGGTTCCTATTACATGGAATATCTTTTTTTCAACCCCTTACTTTTAGTCTTGTATGCCTTTTACAGTGAGATGTGCTTCTTGCAAAGAGTTTATAGAGGGCCCTTGATTTTTTTTTAAATCCATTTAGCCAGTCTGTATCTTTTACTTGGAGAAATTTATTCAATTAACATTCAACATTATTATAGATATTTGTGGAACTACCCCTGAAATTTTATTAGCTATTTCATTGCTTGTTTTTCTTTTATTATTTCTATTTGTCTCTCTTTAGTTTTCCTGATCTAGTACTCCCTTCAGTAGTTCTTGAAGATGGTCTAGTGTTGGTGAATGCTTATAGTTTTTACTTATCTCAGAAATATTTTATTTTTTATTTTTTTTCCTATTTAAAATAGAATCTTGCTGGGTATAGTAATCTTGGTTGAAATTGTTTTTATTTAAGTATTTTGAATATGTTTTCCCATGTTGCCTTGTCTGCATTGTTTGATTTGAAAGGTCTGATGTTATTGTAATAGGATAACCTTTGTAAGTAACTTGATATTTCTCTCTTGTCATTTTTGGAACGTTCCCTTTGTCCTTGATTTTTACCAATCTGGCTATGATGAACCAGGGGAGGAGAATCTTCTATGCTGATTCTATTTGAAGTTATTTTTTCTCTTGGGTCTGAATTTCTTCTTGTTTCTCTATATTTGGGAAATTTCCAGGTAGTATTTCATGGAAGAGGTTTTTCATGCCTTTTTCATACCCATTGTATGAATATTTGAGCATTTAATTGTGTCTAAAATTTCCCATATGTTATCTTCTTTTTTAAAACTTTTCATTGTTTTTGGTGATTTGGAATATGTTGGAGACTTACTGTGTCCCATAAGTTAAGATCAGAAATTCTTTCTTCTGAATGGTCCATTCTGCTGTTAATACTTTCAAAGGATATTTTAAATTTTTGTATTGCATTCTTCATTTATATAAATTTTATTTTATTCTTTTTTAGGTTGTCTATCTTTATGAAAATCTTCTTTCATGTCCAGGAATTGATCTTTTGTTCTTTCTTAATCTCATTGAGTTTTGTCACAATGAAGTTTGGAATTCTTTTCTTGAGATTTTTGTGACTTATTTTGTGTTAACCATGGTTAGTAAGGGGTTATTGTTTTCTCTGGGGGGAGAGTTATTTCTTTGTTTTCTCATGTTTCTCCTGTACTTGTGTTTGGTCATCTGATGATGTATTCACTTCTTCATATTTATTGGAATAAATCTGTAGTGTCAGAAGAGAGAATATTACCCCTAGTTTCAAGGTGTGTTCCTGTTAGAGGACTGTTTCTCCCAGATCAGAGCAGAAAAAGTGTATAGGTAGCTTCAGGTGATTTAATCCTCTTTCTTTTGTCCAGGTCCTGATGAATTGGAGACGAGCTAAAGAGATACGACTAAGTGAAGAGGTTCAAGTCATGCTCTGTGTTCTCTGTAGCTGCCTGGAGGACCGCAAGTCCTAAAGGCAAACCTGAAGAGTTATATTGCATTGATGAGGAAAGGCATGCTATACTGAAACCTATGAGGATATTTTTTAAGAATCAGATATATATATATTTTTATTGTTAGCAGAAAGCAATAAATAGTTACTAAATGAAACGAATCTCACCAAAAAAATCAAATAGTTAAGTATGACTCAAATTATTCATAAAAATTTGCTGTGTTTACTTAATATACTCCATAAATTGCAGGAATATTAAAAATATAAGTCAAATTTTTTGCTATTCTATCTATGTACTTGATCTTATTTGCGTGATTAGTCAAGTCTCTTTTTATGCCTTATACAATTTATAGTTGTCTTTATTTTTCTTTTAGTTGCCAAAAGGTCCATGCATTCACCAGAAAGAGAAGAGGGTAGAGGAGAGTAAGAAAGCACCCCCACCCTCAAGGTCACGGTGCAGTCACTTCTCTATTTCTCCATTCTGTCAGGATTTGGGGCATACATGCCTTCATGATTTTAAGCCGCTGGGCCTGGTTTTGTTTGCTATGTGAGATCCCGCTCCCTTAACTACTAGACTGTGAAGCCAGTCCTAGATATTATATTCTTAAATTCTTAAGTTTTTTTTTCTTCAGATTTTAACATATATGAGAAAACAAGCTCCCATACAATACTTACACAACTTGCTTAGATTAGGTGCCCAGTCAACAGTTGCTAATATGTGAGCAAATTAATTTGACTGATGGATACATCCATATTTGTCACTTATTTTGCCTCATATTTAGGAGAAATATAAATTTTTATAAAATAAATATATTTCACGTATTTGAATCATAACCCTCTCTTCATCTCCCAAAATGATTTCAAGAGAATGTAATGGAAAAGAATTTCAGAAAGTGTGTAAAGTGTTTTGGAGATAATTTTTTTCTCTTTGTAATTAACATTTTTTAAAAATTAACAGAATTGTTATAATGTAATTTTTAGTCCATGGATACAATGTATAATGATTAAATCCACATAATTAGTACATTCATCATTTCAACTATATAAAATCTTAAATATAGTAAGTTGCTATTAACCACATTTCTCCCACTATATTTTATAATGCTAGACATGGTTCATTTTATCTGCATTATATTCCCATTAATCACCATTCTTCTATTCCTTACCATCATCCTTTCCAGCCTCCAGTAATTATTATATACCTATCTGCTTCTATGAGGTCATTTTTTCCAATTTCCATATATCAGAGAGAAGATATTATTTCTCTTTATGTACCTAACTTATTTCACTTAGCATAATGTCCCCCAAGGTCACCCATTTAACCTCAAAAGGCTATATTTCATCCTTTTTGATGATTGCATAGTGTTCTATCATGCATGTATGTGTACACCTCATTTTCTTTATCCAGTTGTCTCTTGAGGGACACTTAGATTGCTTCCATAAATTGACTATGGTGAGTAGTGCTGCAATAACATGGGGCTACAGTCACAGATTTCCTTTCCTTGGATATACGCCTAGTAGTGGGAGTACTCAATTATATGGAGGCTATGTTTATAGTTTCTTAAGGAATCTCTTTAGAAAACTTTTGATTACTTAAAGCCCTGTCAAGTGAATCGGTGATTATTATCTAGCTCCACAAACTATTTCATCTTAATGTTCTTTACCAAAAGAAAATATGACAAAGTCATTCACTTATCAAATTAGAAAATTGATTTTTTTCCCCACAATCAAAAACAGTACAAGTTCATTTTGTAAACATTTCTAAAGTGCATCCTTTACAGCCCATTCCCGAATGACTTCCCTAGACCAGGTGTCCCCATTATACATGACTTGGACAAA
The DNA here is from genome assembly GCF_000334495.1 of Tupaia belangeri chinensis. Taxonomy (NCBI): domain Eukaryota; kingdom Metazoa; phylum Chordata; class Mammalia; order Scandentia; family Tupaiidae; genus Tupaia; species Tupaia belangeri. Next base: position 685,115 of record NW_006159540.1, read on the forward strand.
TTAAAATGATTCCTAAAAGCTGTCTCTGTTCTGGAATACTCCTCTTAATTCAGGCCTTTATTCATCAAAGTAGCCTAAGTAAAATTCAAATCTGACTGGTTTTTGTTTTCTGAAACACTCAATATATTTGCATTAGCTAAAAATAAATGAAAGTGGAAAGCGTCAAATGTGAAATATGAAACCTCTCATGACTTGATCCCTAGGGCTCCAGCATAATATCTTTCCACTTTCTGATTTTTGGTTTAAACTCCAGAAATAATTCAAATTATGTGTGGTGTGTGTGTGTGTGTGTGTGTGTGTGTGTGTGTGAATATGTGTGTATGTATTTTTTACACCGCATGCAATCAAATTGTTGCCACTGTACTTTTTAAATTTTGTACAATAGCCAACTAAGATTTATAATTTTCTAGAAAACTTATCTCGCTAGCTTCTACTTATCTTTTCAATTATGCTTATGTTCTTTCTTTCTCAGGAAGGCTTTCTGATTTCATATTATATGTCATAACCTTTCTTAATATCTTATAAGATTGAATATATAAGATTGCATTATAATAATTTATTAATACACCAGCACCTTCCATAAGATTGAAGAGTTCCTTATGTCAGTTTGTGCTGTCAATGTTTAACACACTGCACTATACACTGTAATCTTTCAATAATTCATTATTAAAAGAACATAAGAAAATTTTGCAAGATTAATAATGCAAAAACTTGATAGTATTTGGCAGTTTCCCTAAAATAGTATGTTTTATTAAGCTATTATTGTATTGTAAATGTGAAAGATTTCAGAAATAGTCCATCACAATCCCATACCCTAACAGCTTTTCTAGATTTATTATTAAAGAGACAGAACATTCCATTATCTGCTGCCTTCTATCTTTTCTGAGCAATTGTGTGTGTGTGTGAATATGTGTGTATTTTTTACACCGCATGCAATCAAATTGTTGCCACTGTACTTTTTAAATTTTGTACAATAGCCAACTAAGATTTATAATTTTCTAGAAAACTTATCTCGCTAGCTTCTACTTATCTTTTCAATTATGCTTATGTTCTTTCTTTCTCAGGAAGGCTTTCTGATTTCATATTATATGTCATAACCTTTCTTAATATCTTATAAGATTGAATATATAAGATTGCATTATAATAATTTATTAATACACCAGCACCTTCCATAAGATTGAAGAGTTCCTTATGTCAGTTTGTGCTGTCAATGTTTAACACACTGCACTATACACTGTAATCTTTCAATAATTCATTATTAAAAGAACATAAGAAAATTTTGCAAGATTAATAATGCAAAAACTTGATAGTATTTGGCAGTTTCCCTAAAATAGTATGTTTTATTAAGCTATTATTGTATTGTAAATGTGAAAGATTTCAGAAATAGTCCATCACAATCCCATACCCTAACAGCTTTTCTAGATTTATTATTAAAGAGACAGAACATTCCATTATCTGCTGCCTTCTATCTTTTCTGAGCAATGCAAAAGCAGTTATCTTGTGAAATAATACAGAGCAGATTTTGAGTTTCCAGAGAATTTTGTAACATAGTTACGGTTATATCACCTTTAATAATTTTATCTTTTAGTCTACCTAGTTTTAAAATGTTAAACAATTTAATGATAATTGTTACTCATTTATTTCATGAAGTTGTAGAGTTAATATTTTATCTGTTTATATCATACTTTTGTGATGAAAACTTACAGAGAACCACCTAGCAGTACTTATGCAGAGATGCAAAATAAGTTAACATTCTTAATATATTTTTATGTCAAATTATTTTTATTTTATAATCTCTCACAACATAGTTATCTTGACATTTTAATACCAATTAGAATGGTAGAAAAAAAACATCAAGCAAGTGCTTACAAAATTGAGAAACAAATTAAAATTAGAGAAACTTTCTTTGTTTATGATCTTTATTTAAATGTCATGAAACTGGATGTACACTTTTGTGTTTGGCTTTTTTCACCCAACATGTTGCTTGTAACATTTGTCCGTAACAATGCACATGTCAGCCTTGTGCTTTTTTTACTTTGCTGTATAATATCACCTCATATGACTGAACTAAACTTTTTCAAACTCCTGTCGTGTAGATACTTGGATAGTTTAAAACTTATTGAACCATATTACTATATAAACACAGGATTGCATTGCAAATCTCTTTTTAAATGATTGTGCTTATATTTGCAGCAGCTGCTTCCACAGTGAAACCCAGTGAGTTAAATGGAAAAGAGAAGGGAGGGAAAGGAGTTCTTATACCAGGGTCTCAGAGACCTGTTTTCAAAACAATTAGCCACAAAGCCCTTTGTAAAACTTTGACACTACTAGAAAGACTACAAAGTGTGCCATAATAGAATTACACGTGATGATGTTGGAGGTCACCACGATTTCCCCAGTCGTCTGATTATGGTAAACCCCTTTTGCAGCATCTTACGTGCAAAAATTGTACAGGTTTTGAAAAGACATCTGTGCTTCTTGAGTGCAGCTACTGGTAATGTATGGGACCAAGTGCAGCTTAACAGTCTGACATATTTGAAGATATGGCCATGGCTTCTATCTATGCAAAAAAGATTCAGTATTATGTCACGTAAGTGCTTATGGTTCAACCTGATGAGAAATTTTTCTTTTTTTTCCATTATATTGCTGTTTATTAACACCAGATACTTTTTTCTGATTCAGTTGAATCTGTTGTATTTATGTATAATAATAAAAGCAAAGATAGAGGACAAAATTGGATTTTTACAAAAGTTTATTTTTATTTGCATATGAAGATTTAATATAATGTGAGTACATATAATCCAAGTTAAAATATTTTATTGAAAAGATTTCAACAATTCCGTTAGATAAATAAATATTCTCATTTCTTGCATTTGAATGTTTATAAAATAAGTAAATTAATTATTGATCTTAATTAATGATGTTTGTAGCCTTTTAATAAAAACCATACAATGGATAGCATGTATTCACTTGATTCATTTAAATTAGTTGTTCTACATGCAGGAATATGTTTTTAATTTTGTCTATCTTCTTCTATTTTCCTGTATGGTTGTTATCAGTTATCTTTAAGAAAAGTGACAGCACTAATTACACCTCCATTACCATTATTCGAGTGTTAATTACTCTATAATCACATACTTTTTTTTCTATTTATTTGTTTGTTTATAAGATTTTATTTTTCCTATCATCGTTTGTACTCTTTGGTGCATAAATAATGGTATCTCATACTAAACATCTATTTCTTTGTTTTAATATTCTCTGGAAAACATTATAACTTAAAACAATATTTATTTAGACTTATCTCTATATATTTATTTTTACTTAAACATATTATTCCTTTCAACTTTGCCTTATTTTCACATATAATTATTATTCTTTTGCCTATAGAATTCTCATTAATATTTTTAATGTAGATTTGATAGACATGAATTCTCCAATTTGTCTGAAAACATCTTTATCTTATCTTCAATTTTGAAATATTTAGTATATAGTTTTGTTACTTAATATAGATTTCATTTTGAAAGCCATTTTTCATTAGAACTAAATGTACTATTTCATTGTTTTCTTGCTGTCATCTTTTCAGTTGAAAAACTATTTACTAGTTTTTCCAAGTAATGTCTCTTCTTTATCTAGATTTCATCAATATTTTCTCTTGTTTTTACAGTTAATATGTTTTCCTAAGTGCAGTGTTCTTTAGTTACTGTCTTAGGTGTTATAGAGCTTACCGAATTTGTGGCTCTGTGTCTTTTGTCAGTTTAAGAAATTTCTTCATTGCTAATTTCCAATAATTACTTTTTACCAGTTTTCTTCCTTTTCTTCTGGGCACTTACTGCATAGGTGTTAGATCTCATAATTCTCCATTTATCTCTTTTTTTCTTATGAATTTTATGTTTTTCTTTTCTCTCTACACTTTAATTTTACACCTATGTAAATATGTGCTATGCGAACTAATCCTCTATTCTCATGAGACATAAAATCTGTTAATTCCATATATTGCATTCTTAATTAGTGTTTTGTAATTTTTTATATTTATTATTTCTATTTGTTTCTATCTATTAGCTCTAGTTTACTGAAATTCTTATTTTCTGAGGTTTTTCTTTTCCTTTTTGGTTCTCACAGTTTGATCAAGTAAGACCAGTTCAACCTTGTTTTAAGACTGAGAAGGAAATCTTTTGATGGTCTTTGTAAGATCTAGTTCATGTCTAATTTGCTTTGTTTCCTAGAATGTATTTGTTAACTTGTCTCAAGCAAAAGTTTGTGGTCTTTTTAGGGTCTCCTATATTCAGCTGGAATTTTAAACAAATGCCTCAAAAGAAAGTTGTAAAAGGTGACTGTGCTCATTTGTTTCAGATACTTTCTTTACAGCACACTGCTCCTTCAATTCTGTTGTTCTTTATTTTGTTGTTCTGTCCAAGAAAGCCACCATCTGGACAGGAGAGGTGACCTCAGAAGACCAACCTGAAGTGTGAACACTACATTTAATTGTTGGAAAATTGTAAAAGATAAACTGCCAGTCTAAATAGGAGTTACTGAAAAGAAAAGAGATGGAACCGAGAAACTCTGAGAAGGTTCTAGAGAAAACCCCTGATGTGCCTTATGATGGAGTCAGTTTTAAACGTCTATCAAAACTAAGTTCTGTGATCATGTTATGAAAAGACTAATTGAGAAAGAAAGCTACAGTGACTCTTTTGTCCTGTTTCTATCATATGATACCTAGATATTTTGTAGTAAAGAAAGTAAGCTTAAAATATTTTGAAAATCTAGGAAGTATAAAACTCTTAAGGAAGATAACATTTTGGGTCTTTTGTTTGTTTCAGTTTGCCAGAGGGTGTGTGCAATTACCAAGGAGAGACTGAGAGCTAGACAAAGAGAGAAAGCATCTCCTTAATGAGGTGCGACCACCACATACTCCACTCTTCCACATTTCTCTGTCCCATTAGGATTCGGGGGATGAACCCTCATGTGTCTGGTGTTTTTCAAGCCACCAGGCTCTCATTCTATCTGAAGTGGGCCATGTGGTACTGGGTTTCCTTAGCCACTTGGCCGTTGAGATGGCCCCATAAAGTGTTCTTTGTAACTACTCTGCTATATCCATTTCACTCTTACGAATATGCTAAAATATCACAAGACTGCTTAAGAGTTAGTGACATTGTATATTAGTTAGGTTTTGTAAAATTTTAAATATAACTTCTCGGAGAATAGCAATTTTGAGTTTAATGCATGCCAGTATGTTGTTGAACTTATATGGGTGATGTGTAATTAGTGAACATATTATCGGTCTTTGATTTTAATTATTGTGTTGTCTCTGTGAAGCAGGCTTTAAATTTTTTATCTCTCTTTTGATTGTGTATTTTCTGCCCTTCTTATTCAAGCTGTTCTGGACTGCATTTGGTACAGAATGTTTGCTAACTCACAGAAAATGAGAGTGCTGATTTCATAAGAGCAACTCACTGTAAAAATCTTGTGTTTCTGCTCTTTCCCACTTTACACGATGGCAGGCGATAAAGCTCCAAAGCAAGATACTAAGGAGAAGAAACCTGAAGCCAAGAAGGCTGATGCCAGTGGCAAGGTTAAAAAGGGTGGCCCCAAGGCTAAAAAGCCCAGGAAGGGGAAGCCCCATTGCAGCCGAAACCCTGTCCTAGTCCGGAGTATGCCATGTATTCCAGGAAGGCCATGTACAAGAGGAATACTTGGCTACTAAATCCAGGATCGAAAAGAAAAAGGAGAAGTTTCTTGCCACTGTCACAAAACCGTTTGGTAGAGACAGAATGGTGGTACCCGGGTGGTTAAACTGCGCAAAATGCCTAGGTATTATCCTACTGAAGATGTGCCTCGAAAGCTATTGAGCCACGGCAAAAAACCCTTCAGTCAGCATGTGAGAAAGCTGCGGCGAGCTAGCATCACTCCTGGGACCATTCTGATCATCCTCACTGGACGCCACAGAGGCAAGAGAGTGGTTTTCCTGAAGCAGCTGAGCAGTTTGGCTTGCTACTTGTAACTGGACCGCTGGTTCTCAATCTAGTTCCACTGCGTAGAACACACCAGAAATTTGTCATTGCCACCTCCACAAAAATTGATATTAGCAAAGTAAAAAATCTCAAAAGCACCTTACCAATGCTTACTTCAAGAAAAAGAAACTGAGGAAGCCCAGACACCAGGAAGGTTAGATCTTCAACACAGAGAAGGAGAAATACAAGATTTCAGAGCAGCGCAAGATTGATCAGAAAACTGTGGATTCTCAAATTTTGCCAAAAATCAAAGCTGTTCCTCAGCTCCAGGGCTACCTGCGATCCGTGTTTTCCCTTACAAATGGAGTCTATCTTCACAAATTGGTGTTCTAGATTGTTTTGCCAAGAACCTAATTAAATAACTGATCATATAAGAAAAAAAAAGTCTTGTGTTTCTCAAATCAGTATTTCTGTCATACCCAGTCAAAACTGCAATTTATAAACTTAACAAATTCAACTTTACATATATGAGCAAACCATAATTAAACCTAAAAATCAAATAAGAGTTGTTTAAATATTTTACTCTTCTGCTATATTTACAGAATAAGAACACTACAGTAAAAAACATCCATAAGTTCTGAATATACTGACTACAGAAAAAGTTGCTTCATCTAGTTCTGCTTTTTATAATTACTAGAAATGATAGTTAGAAGTGAAAAAATAATTTTAGATGAATAAGTATACTCCTTGAACTTCCACTATGATTTGAAGTTTCACGAAAATTTAACAATTTTAAAGTTCCTTATATTTTGTAAGTCTGCAGTTCTCAGATTCTGAAAAAGTGGCAAAATCATTAGAAAGTTGGTTCTAAGCATGTTTCTAGCCTGAAGGGAAGGAGCAATCACCAGAAATCTAATAATAATGCTTGTATTTAAGAAGTTAGTTTTTTAGGACAATTTTGCAGACCTAAGATATTTGAAGCGTTTTAATAAGGAGCCCAACTTTTGCATACTTGTAAAACTCTCAGCATGTTGAGTTTTTCATTACTATCAATATCTCATAGTTACCTCCTTGTTCCTATATAAAAAGACATGTATATGGACTTACAGAAAAATTTGCTACATTATGCTCCACAAAACACTAGTTCCACAGTGTATTTAGAGATTCTGTTCTTTGACACATACACGAGTACTTTTGCGACCTACAAATTTTCTTCAGCATTTATTGTATGCTAAATTATTATTCTCTAAATGAATGATATATATGTAATATTTTAAGAATGTATGGAGTACTGAATACTATACCATATAAAAAACTTAGCATTTAACAGGATAAATTTTGGGAAACATTTTATTAAGAGTATGATTTTAACATGGAGGAGGCAATGGATTACATTTCTTTATCAGTCATTCATATAATATCCTACTTCACAGAAAAATGCAACATCTCCTTCCCATGGCATAATGGAATGTATCTGAATGTATGAAATCCTAGAAAACACAACTGTTGGAGGACAATGCCACTTAATTTAAGATGTTAATGGCTAGTAACACCTATATCCCTTGATACTCTTTGACATTTTTCTAAACATTTTAGAAAGTTTACTTATGGGATCAGTAGATGGCATAATGGTTACATTACTGGACTCTCATGTAGTGGACCGCAGTTCGAGTCCTGGACCCAATGGCTTAAGACTCAGGCCAGGCATATGTATATGCTTGCACAAGATCCTGAGAGGAAAATCAAGGAGAAGGAATTGCAGCGTGGCCATCTCCACTTGAGGATGATTTCCCAGTTTCTGTCTCTCTGTCTAGTGAGCACATGCACCCTATAGCAAAAATCTCTCTCAAAAAAAAAAAAAAAAAGGCTTGTTTATTCATATCTTCCATGAAAGAGAGTGATCTAAGAAAAACAGAGAAAAGAATTTCCAACATGGTCCCCATGTCATGATCCAACATGTCTCACCCCACCACCAACACAGGCATACTCATGCCAGCATGCTCTGGGAGGTCCCAGGATGCAAACCCAGGATTCTTCCCAGGGAGGGCTAGTTATACCACCACGGCATCACTGCCTACCCTCACATTTATTGTTTTTACATGTGTTGATGAATTTAAATTCCACAACAATTTCACAAGAAAGGTAACATTAGTATACCTAGTTTACAGAAGAGAAAACTGAAGAATTGAGGTATCTTGATAGTACAGAACTGAGAGTCCAGTTAGGGTGTCTGATCCCTCCACCAAAACCCAGCTTACTTATCATTATTCCACAGTGCTGTATCTGCTAGCTCAAAGGTAAAATATTATAAACACTAATGACAAGAGTAATATTTATATATAACATCATTTTAGGACATCTCAATTTTAAGTCCAAGAAGGGATTATGGCAACTCATTAAAACCGAGGCAGTTAGATTTGTTGTTTGAATACTACTTATGAAAATATGTTTGCATGAAAAAAGAAATGCATTGTCTTAAAAAAAAGCAGATCAATAGGGTGCACATTATTATTTATATAGACTTTCTTCAAAATGTCAGCTTATATAGAAAAATTCCAAGGGGAATTGATAAGTAGAACCACTGCAGCATGTTCCTAATTTTCTAAAACTCCACAATGTAAATTTCATATTCTTCAATTGGTATTAAACTATTATGGTACATGCTTGCTTTTCTGACACTGATTTTGTTATCACTTAAAACAATTTGTCTAATAAAATAGGAAATGCAGTCATGTGTCACTTAAAAATAAGACACATTCTGGGAAATGTATTGTTAGGCAATTTTGTTGTGTGTGAACATTACAGAGGGTAACAACACAACCTAAATGATTTGCCCCTACACACTTAGGCTATATATTATAGCCTATTGTTTTTAAGCTACAAAGGTATAGAACATATTACTGTATATAAAATAGACAATTGTAAAACAATTGTTAAGTATTTGTATACCTCAACATAGAAAATGTACACTAAAAATACTGTATACAAGAAAAAATTGGTATACTTGCACATTACACTTAAGATAAATGGAGCTTATAGGACTGGAACTTGCTCTGGGTATTGGGGTGAGTGAATCTGAAAACTTGAGACATTGTTGTTTACCATTGAAGACTTTTCCACTGTACACTTAGGCTCAATCAAATTTATAAAAAAGTTTCTTCAACAATAAATTTAACAACTTACTATAACATGTTTTACTTCATAAACTTAAATTATTTTTAACTATTTGACTCTGCTGCAATAACACTTATCTTAAAACAAACATTGTACAGATGTCCAAAAATATTTCTATCCTTATTCTATAAGCTTTTTAAATATTTGAATGTATTTAGCTCTTTATTTTACTTTTTAAACTTTTTTTTTTTTGTTAAAGTCTGAGACAGAAATTCACACACTATCCTCAATCTATGCACTAGCCAAGTCATACACAAGGTCAGGATCATCAGCATCGCTGTTGTCTACCTCCTCATCTTGTCTCATTGGAAGGCTCATGATAAACAAAACAACAGTACATATCACGAATGAGAGAAAATTACACAATCAAAAGACATGGTAAATACAATATTAAGAGGTCACTATTTTACAGTAAAGGTTTTTTTTAATAAGTAGAGGATTACACTCTAAAATAAGATTAAAATATAGCATATTAATACATAAATCAGTAATAATGAATTATTATCATTATAGTATGTAAATACACAAATCAGTAGCATATTATCATATCAAATGTTATGTACTGTATATAATTGTCCATGCTATACTTTTCTATGACTAGAATTGCAGATCTGCTCATATCAATCTTATAACAAAATTGTAAGTGATGCAATAAACTATGTTATGGTGTCTACGAAATCACTAGGAGATAGGACATTTTTAGCTCTGTTTTAATCTTATGAGACTTGCACCCTTTATCCAATTTGTTGTTTTGGGAAACATTGTTATATAATAGCACAGTACTGTACATAGCTGTTCAAGATCTTTTTGTAAAAACTATTAATGTGTGTAATCATGACCAGAGGCAAAAGCTGAATATAAAAAGAAAAACAAACAAATAAATAAATATAAATAACAACAACAACCAAAAAAATCCACACACACACACACACACAGAAACAAACAAACAAACAAACAAATATATGGCACATTAAAGTGATCCAATCGATGTTAGCATTTGAAAATACTTTCTACCACAATAATTTTAAAATTACCCTTATGATAATAGATAGATCCTGTCAGGTGCAAGTCATAAACTGTTGGTAAAAAAATAGCCAAAGTACTCCAAATTTTAAGTGGAAGGCAAAGAAATGATATAAAATGCTTGAAAAGTATTGTAATTATGGTTCTAAACTGATGAAGTACAAACTTGGGAATTTTTTTGGAGAGTTTTTTGTTTGTTTGTTTCTAGAGGGCACATGTATTCACTGGAGAGACAGAAAGACAAAAATCAAGAACTCACCCCCCAGTGGCGATGGCCATGTCACAAGTCATTCTTCTTCATTCTCCTCATGGGATTTTGGGCATACACTAACATATACCCAACATGACTCTTAAACTGCTGGATCCAGGACTTGAACCACTTTAGTATTTTTTGATAGAAAAAAAGAACTTTTTTTTTTTTGGAGAGATTTTTGCTATAAGGAACATGCACTTGCTGACGAGACAGCTAGAGACAGAGAAACAGAAGTGAGAAATCACCCCCTAAAAGGATGGCCAAGCCACAATCCCTTCTCCTCCATTCTCCTCTTGGAATTTTGGGCAAACATGCACACATACATCCGGGTCTGTGGCTTGAACCATCTTCAGCCATATGACAGTCCAGTGACATAACCTTTATGCCATCTGCTATTCCCCAAGAACATTGTTTTTTTAAAGAAGACATGTTATCACTTAAAAAATTTCAACCATATACGTGTGTGTGTGTGTGTGTGTGTGTGTGTGTGTGTATGGAGAGATTTTTTTAGAGAGAGTTAGGAATTACCCCCTGGTGTGATGACCACACCATAATTCCTTCTCACCCATTTTTCTTTCAGGATCTTGGACATGCAAGCACATGCACCCAGCTTCCAGTTTGAGTTTTAAACCGTTGGGTCTGGGAATCCAACCATGGTCAACCACATGGAGTCCAGCAATGTAATTAATAAGGCATCTGCTGGTTCCCCCCAAATTCTACTATATTAAGTTTTGTAACAGATCACCACATTGTCATCTCCACACTGACTATATTTTATCATCATGTATTTTTTTTCATTTTTCATCTCCTTCATATTGGAACAATTTATTCTGAGGCTCATTAAAATATATACAATAGGGACCAGCAGTTATCATAATGGCTATGTCACTGGACTCCCCATGTAGTCAACTGCGGTTCGAGTTCTGGACCTGGTGGCTTAAACTTTCGCCAAGTGCATGCACATACATGCCTAAGATCCCGATAGAAGAATGGAGGAGAAGAGATTGCGGCATGGTCATCCATCCCCTCGGGGGATGATTTCTTGCTTTCTGTCTCTGTGTTTCTCTCTGAATTCCTGACAAGTGCACATGCTCTATAGCAAAACAGAAAACAAACAAAAACGCTCCAAAAAATATATATATATATATATATACACGCAATATTCTCATGAAGGTGAGCTCTAGTTTTTTGCACCACTAGAATTAAGGTAGATTATAGAATAAAGTTAAAAAAAAATCAATTGATATTGAATTTAAAATCTATTGTTTAATTACCCTACCATAAGCTTTTTTTTTCCTCAATAGGGTTTTAAAGGAACCTTTTGAGAACTGAAAATCAATTTAAATAACCTATAATTTATGTGTTTTATCTATTTTCTAACTGAATTATATCATCACTACATAAATTATACAGAAGGTCCAGTTCTAAGACTATATTGTTCTTTATTAAACACGGTGAAAAATTATTCATTTTCTCTTGATATCCTTCAGCACATGGCAATAGTGAGGGTTTAATATTGTCATTCTAACTACAGAAAATAAAAACATTAGGGATTTTTCTATACTAGTCAATATTATGTCAAGATAATATTATTAATCATTTAACAAAATTAATCATACACTGTTTCATCCCATTCCTGAATGGCAACTAAATTTGCATATCTGTGTGATGTAGCAGTTTTCATTTGGATAATCATAGACTTGTTGAAAACAATTTAAAAGCGAGAATAAAGAATATAACCTTGATTTCTACTTGGCCAGGACAAGTTGGCAGCAGTTATGGTGGTACTGAAATTCTCCAGATGTTTTTAATGAGAGCTATTAATTCTCTATCCTCTAATGACATTAATCGTTCAATACAGAACACGTACGATATGCCCTCTGAGAAAGAAGATTCAAAGACTGCTGTTACCAGAACACATTCCTTTCTACAACTTAAAATCTAGAATGATTGTAATGTATTTTGAAACAATAAGATATGCTCAAAAGGAAATTGCCAAGTTGTGTAGTCTATGTTTAGATGAGAAAAGTTACTCATTTGCATAACACTTTTAAAACATGTTGTACATTAAATCGTTCTTAACCTGCACACAAATGTGTAATAATGAATGACTATTACGAATTCTTTGTAGGAAAAATGCAATTTATTGGAGTTGCGATGATTTCTAAATTGTGTCTATTTATATTGTAAGATCAATACTCATATATGTCTAGTGACAACATCAACTTTAGATAACACTTTTCAATTTTATATCTTTCTCCAACCTAGTTGTGTATATATTTAGTTTTCCTGAATGTATTAATTACTTACTAACAAGCTTCTCTTGTGTGACATATTTCTTGAGATATGTATCTTAAGAAGTTATTTCTAAGCATACATATAAAGAATAGAATAAATGAACATTTATTAAGATGTAAGTAGTGGCACACATAAATAGCACCTTTTTAAAAAATAGTATCTTTGAAAGTTTTTAATCTTTTTATTTATTTATGAGAGAGAAGAAATTATTTTTGTCAGTCTTACCATATTGGGATCATCCTGCCCCACCGTTCCAGCTAGCTGGGATAGCAAGCACACATCACCATGCCTAGCCTTTCAGACCAGGCAGAGAACTGAACCTGGGCTTCCTCTGTGGCCTCCACTACTGATCTTAGCATCTTAACTACTGATATCCTCATGACCAAACCTAGAAAGTTGTTATTTTTAAAGTCTATTTATTTGTTCATTTTCTATTAGGGCAAGATATATATATATAGAGAGAGAGAAAGAGACACAGGGGCACCCCCACAGAGTCTGGATCTTTAGGCCATGACCAAACCCCCATCTCGGGCAGCTTGGATCACAGGCATTTATGTATACCCAGCATTCTTAAGGAGTTGCCAGAACATGGACCCAAGACTTTCCCCATATGAGTCCAGTTGTGTTTTTGCTATGCCACCACCAGACCCCAGAAAGCTATTATTTTATTTTACGTTTTTTACAGTGTCAAACTTTATTATGCATATTGCTCATACATTGAGTAAATGGAGAAAATGACATATGAACTTGGTCTTTGATAGGAGAACTTATGCCATTTTTTATATTAATATTATTTTAAAATTCCCCAATGGATGCATGCACTCTCCAGAGGAAGAAAAAGCAATAAAACATGGTCATGTCACATCCCTCTTTTCCATTTCTCTCTCCTTTTCAGAAATTTGAGACTGCATAGATTGACTAAAGGCTGTACCAACACAAGAGATGGGTGTGAATGCCAGATGTGGTGTGTGTGGAGAAGTGAGACTTAAGGAAGTACATTTGGAGGAGGGATATGGAGGCAGAGCATTGACAGGATGGGGAGATGTGGTGTTATCAGTTGAAGATATTTGATCAACTGGACTGAGGAGAAATGTTCACATACTGAAATGTTCACTTTGTAAGCCAAATAATGTGATTGAATGTATATTAAAAATTAAAATAAATTAATTAATTAAAAAAAAGAAAAAAGAAATTTGAGACTGCACACACGTTTCTAAAGCCACTGGGTAAGGGACTCAAACCACATGGTGGCATTTAGGATCCAGCTGCCTTAATCATGTCATGATCTGGTCCCCATGCCTTTTCCTCTACAGAATTCTTTCCTTTTCACATTTTTATGTTGATTAAGAAATTCATAAATTGGGACCAGCAGTTAGCATAGTGGCTATGTCACTGGACTCCCATGAGGTCAACCATGGTTTGAGTCCCGGACCTGGTGGCTTAAACTCACGCTGGCCACGTGTGCATGCATGCCCAAGATCCTGAGAGGAAAATGGAGAAGGGATTGAGGTGTGGCTATCCTCCTTGGGGGGTGATTTCTCGCTTTTCGTCTCTCTGTCTCTCTCTTTCTAGTGAGCACACGCACCCTATAGCAAAAACCTCTCCAAAAAAATAATAAATCCATAAATTATTAAATTTGTTAGTGAATCATATTTTCTCATTTACAAAACATATATTCAGTGTCTATGATATGCTAAGTCCTGTGTTCGAAACAGGAAAAAAAATGTAACTGTAAAATACAATTAGGTAAGAGTGAAGTCAAAGCACAAGTTTTAGTAAGGAGCAAATTGTCTGGAGGGGTGACATTGTACTAAGATCTGAATCATAAATGGAAAAATCTGGGCAGAGTGTATTTAAGGCAAAGGAATGAGAAAATGGAAGAGTCTAAGACTGGAACTAATTTGTCTCACAAACAGGAGGCAGGTAAGTATAATCAGAGCACAATGAACAAATACCTGGTTAGGATCAGCAGAGATAAATGACATAAGGCACTCTATGGTATACCGTGCATACTGGAATTTTATAGGCAAAAAGGCATTTAAATAGTGTGATTTTTATTTTTAAGAAGTCACTTTGGTCAGTATGTAGAGAATAGATTGCAGTTATCAACAATGAAAGAACAGATCCCAGACAGGAAAGTTATTGTTTCCTGTATCTCTGGTGAAAAATTATGTAGCTTGTCAAAGGAAGTTGGTCAGAACATGAATCAAAAAATCATTTCTAGGTTTTTGACATGAATAACTTAGTAGATGACGGTGCTAGTTAATGATTTTCAAACACTGTAGGAGGAAAAGTGAACTATAGGGCAAGATCAGACATATTATTTTCAATCCTATATGTCCCATTCAGCAAAATTTACAGAAATTTATTGAAAATTCGAATTATATTTAGCCTATCACTTTTTAAGAGCCAATTTCGTTGATTTCTTTTTTTAATTTAACTTTATTTATTTATTTTAATTTGACCAGAGAGAGACAGAAAGAAAGAAAGGGAGAGAGAGGGAAAGCGAGAAAGCAAGCCTCCAGAACCAGGATTCAAGCTGCGGTAGACCATGTGGGAGTCCAGCACCCTTAACAACCATTTCTCCTGTCGGCCTCATTTAGAGCTATCATTTTAAAACCAAATTTCAGATGCCTATCCTAAAGCAACTCTCTCTCTCTGTCTCTCCTAAACATTGTTTTTTAGTGCAGTGTAGAGTCAGGTATAGGCTACGTGAACTTCCATAATTAGTCACTGTAGTAAGATAAGTAACAACCTTCCTATAGGGTTCAAAAGTATTATCAATAAATATTTGAGATCTTGTGAAAGAATTCTTAAAATTTCAAAATTTTTTTAGTACAAAATTATTTAATATTTTACAGCCAAAATAAATTCTTTTTGAAAGCATATCTCTTAAATAGTTTTTGTTTATTATTTTTAACAGTTAGCCAAGTAAAAAGATTTACATTTAACATGCTTAAAAATTCCTAAGCAAATTAGTTCAAAGAGAAATGTAAAAGGGATTTTGAAAATGTCAATGTTTTACTTAGTATAGATTTGAACTTCCAGTCCCTGGGGTTGTGATAATTGGTGATCAGTGCGTGATAAGAACAACACAGTTCTTCTTTGATAAAATTATAAGAATATTTGGTTCAGAAAAATTTTCAGTGGTTTTTATAATTAACAGAGTTATAAGAGTTATGTTTTGTTGATTTTCATGAGATTATATGCATTAAAGTATTTGGTTGTATATTGCAGAATTTTTATATTTGTATACTATACACATATGTCTTTAACTGAAATCTCTTTTTAGAAAGCATATTCAACTTGATGATAAAAATCTATAGTTACCTAACAAAAATAGTGATTATTAAATACAACATAAATTTTCATTAGGCAGCAGAAGTCCTGGTTCCAAATGGAATCAGCAGTTTTTTCCCTAACTAATTAGCCTATGCTAGGGTTATAGTCTCAAAAATCTGTCATCTCATTAAATGCAGGTAAAACTAGTGTTCTCTTACTGTAGTCATTTCAAATTATTCTAATTTTATTCTGTAACTATTTTATTACCACCAACTAAGGAAAATGGATATTAGGTAAGAAAATGTAAGTATTGAGAATTTAATTTACTTATTAAGACATCATATTTAATGTTTATGTTGTAGAATTTGGTGTGCCTTACAAACAAAATAAAGCAATTTATAATTACATTGTTCTTTGCCTTAAACCTAATTCACTCCCTGCCAATAAGCCCATTCTATCCTTCCATTTATAGGTAAAACTGTTGAAAGAGCAATCAGGAAGCCTTAATGTTTTCTCCTTCTATTCTACCCAAAACTTAGTAAAACCTTTTGGCTTTTGACTCTTCTGAACCTTTTAAATTGCTATTGCTGATGTTACCAATGACCTCACTTTTGCTACATGTAATGTTAAATCTTTAGATTTTATTTTATCTCAATAATCATCAGCATTTGTCAAAGTAAATCACTCTCTCCTCTAAGGCATATGTTCCACTTGTCTTCCAAAATATCATACTACCCTAATAGTTCACAAAATTGTTCCTCCTTCAGTTTCACTGACTGGTTTCACTCATCTCCCAGACCCAGATCTCTTTTTTTTTTTTTTTTTTTGGAGAGATTTTCACTGTAGGACGCATGCGCTTGCCAGACAGACAGAGAGAGACAGAGAGACAGAAAGCGAGAAATCACCCCCCAGGGGGGCTGGTCACGCCGCAATCCCTTCTCCTCCATTCTCCTCTCAGGATCTTGGGCACGCACGCACACGCGCCCGGCGTGAGTTTTAAGCCACCGGGTCCGGGACACGAACCGCGGTCGACTACGTGAGAGTTCAGCAACATAGCCATTACGCTAACTGCTGGTTCCCTTATCTCCCAGATCTCTTAAAGGCTTAGTTCCTGCCCCCCTCTTTTTTTTTTTCTTTTCTAGGCTACACACTCTGTTTTAGGAATATTTTCTGTTTACCTTTAAATTACTTCAAGAAGACAACACCTAAGTTAATCTTTAGCCTGTACTCCAACTAACTGCCTAATCAACATTTGCATTCCTATACTAGAAATTGCGATCTTGATGGCGCCAACTCAGGGGTTCAGATATCCAACTTCAAAATATATATATATATATAAAATACAAAAACAAGAACACAAAACTCTGCTTTTCTTGCCATGGTCCTATCTGAGTTTATGATTATTCCATCCTCCCATTTGCTAAAAAATTGAATGTCATAGCCCAGTTGTTGTGGTGCAGGTGGTGTGGCACAACTGTGTGATACTGGAGCATTATGTAAAGCCCAAGATTCAGACCCTGGGTCAATTTAAATATAACAAGTCGATGGATGATCCTGACTGGCTAGAAGATAGGGAGTGATTACATCGTGGTGGTGAGATCCTACTGAGGGTACTTCTCTCTCGCTTTCTCTCTCTCTCTCTCAAGAAAATCTAGAATTATCAGTTTCCTTGTAGGCTTATTGTTTTTGTAATAACATAAAGATATAAGTAGTTAAGAAACAAAGAGTAATCACATTTGTTACTTTAAATATTAAACATTGATATACATTTTGTTCATTGAAAATATCATATTGATTGTTTTAATGAATTACTATTGACTCCAATAATTTTATCTTTATACAATTGTAACTCACAGTAGAGAATCTGGTCCCATGGAAATAAGTTGATAGGAATGAAGAAGATTATTTATGGAAATATCAACTAGTAAAGACTACTCATTTTCACCTGCTTTTCAAAGTAAAACAAGTGTGGATATATTTTCAAAATTTATATTCAATCCTTTGTCAAGTAGCCAGTTATACAGTTTGTGAATTTAAATTAATGTTCAAATTAACTTTTGATAAGGGATTCTACTTCTTATGTATTGATACTGTAATGGAAGAAACTGTGTGCATATACTACCAATAAAATACATAAAATGTTTTTAACAAATTCACATACATACAGCGCAGATTATTACCTGCCTCATTAGTAATTGGTATTACATTATAGAAAATAACAAAATATTTTATGGACTGCTTTTCCAGTTTTTTTTTTCTCTTCAATCTTATGTGGTATTTAGAAACAGGTATCATTCTTTCCTTCATGCATAGTATCAAAATCATCAAAAATATTTTCAAGGCTTGCAAGTGATACAGAGGTTCAGGCAGTTCCACATGGCTAACTGTGTGATTTGAGTCCTGGACCCAATGACTTAAAAAACTAGTTGAGTGTGTGTGTTTGCATACCCAAAATCCCAAGAAGAAAATGGAAGATAAGGGATTTCAGCATGGCCATCCTCAGTGGGGTGTGTGTGTGGGGGGGGTTTCTCTTCTTCCTGTCCCCTTACTCTCATCTAGCATATGCAGTCTACAGCAAAAGCAAATGTAACAAAAACATTTCCATTATCATTTACTATTTAATCATTAAAAACCTTACAGAAGCAAATGTTTTATATTTTATATGTAAAGCATTAGTGGCTTTTTAGGCTTCCAAAAGGAGTATCTTGGGGTGCTAAGAGCTAAGTGTCATAGGTGATTTTAAATAATAATGAAAGATTACATTAATGATGTTTTTCTTGGAATTAAATACTTGGTGAAACAAACTAAAATAAACCATTTCAAGTACCACTTCTAGTCATACTATAGCTTGAGTTGTTCAGGGTACTGGTAATAATATGGACGACTACCTCACAGAATAAAGAAAACTAGCAACATATTCATTTTAACTCCTTGATGAATTCCCAAATATCTGTAATTATATAATTCCTTGGGAATATAAGACATTTGAGGCCCAGAAATGCTGGTGTGCAGTTAGCACCATCACTTAGGGGTCCACGGCCACTCGGAAAGCTGAAACTCAGGCTATCCTGAACACGTTGGGCATGATTGTGTGTAATTGCCTAACTAAGAGGCTGGAGAAGGAGGATTACGACACAAGTAAAATTCTTGTCTAAAATGTCTCTTTTTCTGGGGCCAGCAGTTAGCGTAATGGCTATGTCGCTAGACTCCCACGTAGTCGACCGCGGTTCGAGTCCCGGACCCAGTGACTTAAACTTATGCCGAGCACGTGTGCGTGTGCCCAAGATCCCGAGAGGGGAATGGAGGAGAAGGGATTGTGGCATGGCCATCCCCCTTAGGGGGTGATTTCTCACTTTCTGTCTCTCTGTCTCTCTCTATCTGTCTGGCAAGCACACACGCCCTATAACAAAAACCTCTCCAAAAAAAAATAAAATAAAATAAAGTCTCTTTTTCTCTCTTATATTTCTCTTATAAAGAAAAAACAATAATACATTTTAATATGATAGTGATACAAAGGAATTATTATTTTTAGCATAATTGCTGACAAACTATTTATTCTAAATGGCACTATGAAATATTATACTATCTACATTTATCTGTAAATCTAACTATCTGTAAGTCCATGCTTTTTGGTTTTGTTTTGAGTTTCTGCTGTCGGATGGGTATGTTTGCTGGAGAGACAGAGAGAGCTAGAGAGACAAAATGTGAGAAATCATCCCCTAGGTGGATGGCCATGTTGTAATCCCTTCTCCTCCATTAGCCTCTCTGGATTTTGGGCATGTACACACACGTGCCTTGTATGTTTCAAGCTGGGACTTGAACCAGAGTTGACCACATGGAAGTCCATTAGGTTAACCACTATAGTACCTGCTCCATAAGCCCATTTTTAAAATTCACTTCAAAGTCACAAATAGTCATTTACTTTACCCCAAATATATCATAATATATCATCACACATATCATTAAAACTAGAGTTTAATATTGTGTGTACATTTTTCGGCATGGTAAACTTTAGGTACAGTGAAGTGAACCAATTTTAAGTTTATCATTTATTTATTTATTAGAGAGATTTTTGCTTTTGGGCCTGTTCACTCACTAGAGAGAGACAGAAAGCAAGAAATCACTTCCCAGGGAGATCATGACATAATCCTTTCTCCTCCATTTTCCTCTCTAGACTTTGGATACAGAAGCATACGTGCCCGGCATGAGTTTTAAGCCACCTGGTCCAGGAGTCAAACCAGTCAACTACATGGGAGTCCAGTGATATAACCATTCTGCCATCTGCCATTTAATGATTTTTCTAACAGAGATATATAGAGTAACCCAAAGCCATAACACACAATAAAATATCATTGTGTTCTCAGAAAGTGTAATTATGTCTCTTTTGTGTAATCTTTGATTCACTAATGAAAGTGGTATTTTCTACTGAAACTTCGTTTTATCTATTCTAGAACTCTACATAAATAAAATTGTAAAGATTAACTTTTGCATGAAACTTCTTTCACTCAAAATTCTAACTTTAAAAATTTAATCGGTGTTTTACAATCAATATCAATAACTCGTTTTTAATTGCTGAGTAATATTTTATTATGTAAATATATCCAAATATGATTATACCAAGATAAGTACAACTATATAAAAACCATATTCAAAGTGGTGAAAAGTAATACCAAACAGAAATTCTGAAAGATAGTCGTAGATAAAAAAAAAAAACACATTGCTTTTAAGAAAATTATCTATAAGATGGACAGATGAGTTTTCTAAAGAGGCTATAAGTCAGAAGAGAATAGAAAAAGAGCTGCTATATAGGTCATTGGAAAAGTCACGACATTTTTCTACGTTTTTCTCTTCAAAATTCAGTCTTGACTTTCCCAACAACCTAATATATTTTAAAAAACAAAGAAAAGAAAAAGTTGAGAAACCACCAACTTAAAATTACACACATATTGAAAAGCATTCTACAGATATGGAGGCAAAATAAAAGATTTTTTTGTTTATTTTTTTTCCAGAAAAATAAAATATTAAGAGGCTTAATTACTGGGACTAGCAGGTGATGTGGTGGTTAAGACGTTCATCACCCACATGGCTGACCATGGTTCGAGTCCAAGCAGCTCGAAAATCATGCTGGGTGGATGTAGGTGTGTATCCAAAATCTGGAGAGGAGAGCAGAGAATGGATTCATTTTAGCTAACCTCTCGGAGATAATTTCTCTCTCTCTCTGTTTCTCTCTATCTCTCTCTAGTGAACACATGAGTCCTATGGCAAAAACTTAAAAAAAAAAAAAAAAAAAGAAGAAGACTGGTTTACCAGAAAACAAGTAAAGATACATTAATATATTTCTGAGCCAGCAGGTGGTACAAGAAATTAAGGTGACTGACTCTCACATGGCTGGCAGCAAGGTCTGAGTCTCAGATTCAACAGTTTGAAAAACATGCCAGGCATGTATGCATGTGCAAAATCCTCAGAGGAGAATGGAGGAGAAGGTACTGTGGCATGGACATACACCTAGGGAGTGATTTCTCTCTTTCTGTTTTTTTCTCTAACAAGCATATGTGCTTTACAAAACAATACACACACACACACACACACACACACACACACACACACACACACACTCAGAGAGAGAGAGAGATATTCAATGCATTTATTTAGAAAGCAGTGAAAGGATCACAGAAAGAAGAAAATGTCAGCTCTCCCTGCTGGTATGGTAGTCTCTCGGTATTTCCTATTCCATTGATGGTTGCCATCATTTCCCTGTCCTACAAATGAATTTGACTCTAATTATATTTGAAAATAAAATAGCAGCTCTTTCTCCTCAGAGATTTGGTGTTTTCACCATCACAGAGCTTGTCTTCCTTTCACACATCTTCTTTTTTGATGAGTCCTGCCTGATTGTATTGTTGGCATCCAATTGCCACTGTCTTTACTTATAGCTAATTCAATCAAAGCATATTTGCCTCAGGGTAAAAAAAGTAATTCTAAAAGGAGGAATCATGGGGAAGAGCTTAGCATTCAGGTCACATCTTTTCTAAATATGTCTGCAAGGTATTTTCAGAATTTAAAAACTTGATTATGTTGTCTCTCAATCCTAGACTTTCCAGTTTCAGGTATTTCCCATGGTAGGTGGGGAAGAGGGAGAAGGTTTAGAGTGATGGATGCTTTATTAACTCTTTCTTTATGGAGGTACAGAGAGGGGCAAGTAAACCTACAGTTAATTGTAATGAGAGAACCATCACTACTTGTGCAATAAAATTATATGGAGTAGAGAGTGCATTTGATATCAGTAAGATCTTATATTTTGCAGTTCTTTAACAACTGCATATTACCACCAGTATATTAAAAACAAAAATAAAAGCAAACAAAAAACAAAGACAACTAACACTATTTTTTAAGAGAGATTTTTGCTATAGGGTGTGTGTGCTTGCCGTAGAGACAAAGAGAGACAGAGAGAGACCAAAATGGAGAAATCATCCCTCAGAGGAGATAGCCAAGCCATAAGCCCTTCTCTTCCATTCTCTTTTCGAGACCTTGGGCACACATGCACACATGCCCAATATAAGCTCGAAGCCTCCGGGTCTGTGATTTGAACAGCAGTCTACTATGTGGGAGTCCAGTGACATAACCATTACCTTATCTGTTGGTACCAAGATCTAACTCTATTCCTAAATAGAGATGATAAACTCTGAAACAGGAGTGACAAACTGTTCTTTGTCTTTCTGTTATTGTTTTTTTAAAGAGTACAGTTGTGATGGGACCAGCAGTTAGGATAATGGCTATGTTGCTGGACTCCCACGTAGTCGACTATGGTTCACATCCCAGACCCAGTGGCTTAAACTCACGCTGGGCGCATGTGCGTGCGTGCCCAAGATCTCGAGAAGAGAATGAAGGAGAAGGGATTGCAGTGTGATCATCCCTCTGGGGGAGGGAGTGATTTCTCACTTTCTATGTCTCTGTCTCTCTCTGTCTGGAGAGTACATGCGCCCTATAGCAAAAAAATCTCTCAAAAAAAAAAAGAACAGTCTGTGCTTTATTTTTTAAAAAATAATTATTTATTTAATTTTACTTATTCATTTGTTTATTTTAATTTGACCAGAGGATGACACACACACACACACACACACACACACACACACACACACACAGACACACACACAGACACACACACACACACACACACACACACACACACAGAGAAAGAGCGAGAGGAAGAAAAAAAGGAAGCCACCACGTCCAGAGCTCAGATTGTGGTCAGCCACTGGGTAGTGTCCAATGTCTTAACCACCATGACACCCGCTGGTCCTGACAAGTTGTTTTTGACAAATATGTTAGTCTATGAAAAGGCATCTAAAATTGAAAATTGACACTGTAAAAATATTATATTAATATATTACTTTTGAAGATGCAATACTTTTTTGTATATCGAGTTCCAAGTTTAAAAATTATTTTTATAGATATTGGAAACTTTTTTTAAATTTAAATTTATTTATTTCTTTTATGAGGAAGAGAGACAGACAGAAGATAGGGATGGTCACAGGGTCCCCATTACCCCAACTACCTCCAGTGTCAGCTGGCCTATATCATGTGTGGACAAACCCAGCATGCTCCCCAGCACATGCACCCAAGGCCTTCATAGTGTGGTATCAGTTGTGTTACCTCTGTGCCACTGCCCAGCCCTAAACAGTTTTTAGTTTTTGACGCATAGCATTTTTATAATATGACTTACATTGTTACTTATATTCTCTTCTAGGGGTATCAATAAATTTCATAAGCATGTGTTTTATTCTTGACAGTCAGAATGCTTATTTCTCACTGAATTACCTAATATTTATCAGTATTTAACTTGCATTTTGCTTTTTGTCTATACTGGTAAGTTATTTTATTCTGTATCTATGATGCTATGAAATTGAGTCATTTGTTATTATGGCCAATTGTTTTGTTTTGTTATAATCATTTTATCATAAATATAAGTTCCTTTTCCTTTGAGATTTCTTTTCTTTCTTATTATTATAATTAGTTTTTACTTTGAAAATGTGGTATTGGTGGATGTCAAATTATATGATAACCCAGCTGTTCACAATAGGTGTAAAAGCATGGCCAGGTAAATATACCAGTTTATAATATGTATACATGCAATAAGTGAGAAATTGGCCCTGGGAAATCAACCTTGATACCGGTCTGTCTCAGAGCTAATATCACTTTGGTACATGTTAGCGAGTTTGCAAGTTACTTAATTTTATGTAAGTGGAACCAAAGCCTAGAAATATATTAAAAACTCTTCTGCATTTTATTGGAAATCCGTTGGTATCATCAACAGTGAAAAACAGATTAGTCTGACCAAATAACTATGACTACTGGGACAGCTATGCCTTCTGCTTCATTTGGCTTTTTATTTGGAGAACATATAATTTTTGCTTGTGTTTATTGGCATCATTGCATCACACACATCCAGATCTTATTAAAATTGCCATTTTAACAACCTAGAATGGACAATATTACTACAGAGAGATAATAGGTAGATACTTGATCTGATCTAAGACTCACCGCTATGAAGCATTTCATTTAGCTAGTTTTGGCACTGTAATATTTTCACTTTATTTTCATATGGATCTCATGTTTTGATAGATTATTCTGATTTTTTGTTAGGAAATGCACATTAAATCTAGACTCTCAAAGAGGATTTTTTCCTTACTGTTTAATTGATATTTTTAAATTCTCCTTTATTTCTACATCTGGTTGGAATTTTGAACACTTAGTACACATGTTCAATGTGGTGTTCAAGCCACTGGGGCTGAGATTTGAACCATAGTCAGGCATTTGGAATCTAGCTTCCTTAATCAGTAGGCTACAAGGCCATCTCTCCCAAAATTTAATACCATAGTCAGATTAAATTTTTACCTTTAATGATCAACATATTAGCCGCAAATTTCAACACTTGATTTTTGGGATGAATGTATTTTAACAAAGCACACCTACATGTCAAAACTGTAAAATATTGGATATAAATGTTGCCATTAATTTTCTAGAGCTCATTTCATTAGAAATATAGCTGACGTATTGTTTTATAATATTTGGCTGTCTTAAATTTTCTTTGAGCTGTATTTTCACTCCAACATTCATTAGCTTCTTTACTTTTGTATTTATTTTTTTACTATGACTTGATTTGAACACTTTTTACTTTGCACAGGCAAATAATTTTGCAAATCCAACGTATGTATTTATCTGCTGCCAGATTCGCATGATCAAATGACACTGAAAAGACAGTGTTTACTTAGAGTTGGAATGATTGCTTCTTAGATAAAGGATACGCATAGTCATTTAAAGAGAGATCAAATAGATGCTCAACAACTCAGAATTTCAAAACTTCAAGGAGAGTTAGCCTACAGAGAAAAGACAGTGTTTGCCTAGATTTGGAATGATTGCTTCTAAGCCAATGGATATGTGTAGTCATTTTAAAAAATGTCAAGTGGATGCTCAACAGAATTTAGAAACTTCCAGATGAGGTAATCTACAGAGTTAGCCTTACAAAAAGACATTCAGAAATAACTAATGTTAGGCTCAGCATAATCAGTTGGCATAAACAAAGACACTTCCACAATTCTGGCTGCCTGGAGACAACAAGAGGATGATGGCATAGTGAGGGCCTCTAGAGGGTAACTCTCTAACTCTCCCTGTCTCTCTTTTTTTTTTCTTTCTTTCTCTTTCTGTCTTTTATTTTTCTTTATCTTTCTTTCCTTCTTCTTTCTCTCTCTCTTTTTTCTTCCTTTCTTTTTTTCTTCTTTTTTTTCCCTTCCTTCCTTCCTCCCTCC
>NW_006159540.1:710929-713531 GCF_000334495.1 Tupaia belangeri chinensis
TCTTTCTTTCTTTCTTTCTTTCTTTCTTTCTTTCTTTCTTTCTTTCTTTCTTTCTTTCTTCTTTCTTTCTTTTTTTTCCTTTCTTTCTATTAGAGAGAGATTTTTGCTATAGGGCACATGAGCTAGCCGGAAAGACAGAGAGGGAGAGACAGAAAGCAAGAATCATTCCTCAGGGGAGTTGGCCACATCCCAGTCCCTTCTCCTCTATTCTCCTTTGGGATCTTGGGCATGTACGCACATGCCATGCCTGGTGTGAGTTTAAACCACCAGGTGTGAGAATTGAAATGCTACTGACTATGTGAGAATCCAGCAACGTAACTATTATGACATCTGCTGGTCCCTCTTTCTCTCTGTTTTTAACATTTATTTCAGCTATGATCAAGGGGAGGTAGGAGAGAGAGAGTAACCTATGGCTGGACCACACTGACTGGGCCTAATTTTATCTGATTTGGAAACTAAGCAGAATTGGGCATGGAAAAGAGAGAAAAAGATCAAGAGTCAGCACCCCCAGCAAAATTGTGGTTCTGTACTTCACTCAGCCTCATCCAGTTCCAGATGACAGGAACATGTATGTACATGTATGCCTGTCAGAGAGAAGTCTCTGGTTAGAAACTTACACATTTGGCATCTTCCTATGTGGGTCAGCCTCACAGAGCATCATGTTTAAGTGCTATGCCGCTGACTAACCTGCTTTTCCCTCTCTTCCTCCCTTCTCTCACACTCTCTCTGACTTGTTCTCTATTATTCTCTCTCATTATCTCTTTCACTAAGTAAATAAATAGATAATTGTTTAGCAAATGAAATTGAATCTCCTTCTTCGTAACTCTTACTGTAACATATTTAAGGATGCCTCTCAATAGATATATAAAATTAAGATGGTATAAAACAAGTGCATTTTTTTGGTATCTCTGCTCATAAGATAATTGTTAGTAATCTTAGTACTTGTTAGTACTCAAATAGTTATGAGTAGAAAGATGTTTGTCTCTTGCACCTCTTAAATCATCATTTTCTACAACAGTGGCTGATATATAATGTTTATTAAATTAAAAAGTTTAATGTAGTATTATAACTATTCATAATTCTATTTACAAATAAGACAAAATATCACAACACTTTACATTGGAATTCCCTTTTGCTACAGTAAATATGCTTACATGTCTTACTTTCTACATTAAATATGCAAATGGCTTAGCAATTACTTCACAGAATTCTCAAATGGCTGATTGAGGTTCGAGTCCTGCAGTCAGTGACTTGAAAATCACACAAGTGCATGTGTGTGCATGCCCAAGATCCTAGGAGGAGAACGGAGGAAAAAAGGATTGCAATGTGGTCCTCCCCCTGAGGTGTAATTTCTCATTTTTCTCCTCATTTTCTGTCTGTCTGTCTCTCTCTCTCTCGGGAAAGTGCATTCATCCTAAGGAAAAAGCCTCTTAAAAAAAAGAACAAATTCAGATTTATAAAATATTTTTATATTTTTTAAATTTACATTTTATCACTATGCTTTTTTAGAATTATTTTATTTACCTTTACATTTATTTATTTATTTTAATTTGATCAGAGTGGGACAAAGTGAGAAAGCAAGAGAGACAGAAAGAGGGAAAGTGAAAAAGCAGCTCACCAGGCCTGAGAATCAAAGCATGGTTGGCCATGTGGGAGTCCAGCGCTATTGACCACCATGTCCCCTGCCAGCCTCAATCACTGTACATTTTCAGAGTACAAAATGTTTTCTCCCAGCATGAATACAGTGCATGTTAGTGAAGTCAGAGACACTGCTGTATAATTTATCATGAGCAGAAAACTTTTCATTTTTGTGTATATAAAATGTGTTATTTGCTTAATTTTTTCCCAATCCACTCTCTCCCATAATCTATTACTCACTCCTACCCCTCAAAACTGTCTCTAGTGTCTACAGTTACCATCCCTGCTATTACATTTTCCAATCTTTCAGTCTTTCATAGTTGATTACTTTGCTTAGCATGAAATCTTCCATATTCACTCACTTTGAATCAAATGTCAGGGTCTCCATGTTTTTTATGGGTGAGTAGTATTCCACAGAGTACATATGCCACAATTTTTCAAACCACTTGCCTGTTCTTGGACATTTGGGTTCACTTCGTGTCCTAGAAATTGTAAATAATGCTGCGATAAACTTAGATGTGCAGGTAATTTTCTGACTGAGGGTTTTCTCATCCTTTGGGTAGATATCTGTGAGTGAAATTACTGTGTCAAATGGTAGTTCTATTTGTAGGCTTTTGAAGGACCTTCATGTTTTTCTCCACAATGGTGGTACTAATTCACATTCCCACCAACAGTGTAGGAGTGTTGCCTTTTTACTGCACCCTGGCCAGCATTTTCATTCTTTATTTTTTTAAACACAGTCATTCTGACTGGGTCTAAATGGTATCTCGTTGCGGTTTTGGATTGCATTTCCTTTATAATAAGGTGTCTTCAGCATTTTTTTCATGTTTTTTGTCTCGTCATATGTATTTCTTGAAGAGTTGTCTGCTTGGCTTGGCTCATTTTCCCATCTTTTAGTTGGACTGTTTTTTTCTTTTTTTTTTTTTTTGGGGGGGGGGGTGGCGGGGCAGCCTCGGTTGGGTCC
>NW_006159540.1:714332-752155 GCF_000334495.1 Tupaia belangeri chinensis
TGAAGTTATCAAACATCCTGCAAGCCCCCTCTTCAAAAGACCCTTCCCAGTAATCAAGATCTAAGAAGAAGATACAACAGACAAATGGACTTCCTCATCCTGAGAACTGTGATTGATTTTACCTGATCTGACAAGACAAACAACATGTTTTATAATTATTGCCTCCATGCTTTGTATACCCTGTTCCTTAGAGTAAATTTTTTACTATCCCTCACCCTCCTTACTTCCTAAACCTCCCTCAATAAATACGATGTTTTAATAGCCACGGCGCCACAGTCTGGAGCTGGCTCTGGCTGTGACCGGCTGAGAACATGCTAAGGAGCAATGAGGTCTCAGTCTAATTTCTGTTCCTGATCACCCGTGTCACATTCCTCTGTACGAGCCACCCTCCACTGCCGAGGCCAGACCCCGGCATATTCTCCCATTCTGCAAGTTGTCTCTTCATCCTAATTATTGTTCCTTTTGCTGTACAGAAGATTTTCTTTAGCCTGACATAGTAACACTTGCCTATTTTTGAGGAAATTGCCTGTGCTTGAGAATTTTATTAAAGTTTTTGTCTACTCCAGTACTTCCAAGAGTTTCTCCTGTATTATCTGCCAGTAGATTTAGAGTTTGACAATTTATATTTAGATCCTTGATCCATTCTCAGTTGATTTTCATTAGTGGTGAGAGATAGGGTTCCAGTTTCATTTTCCTACAGATGGATATCCAGTTTTTCCAGCACCATTTGCTGACTCCCTTCAACAAGCACACTGAGTTGTCTTGTGCCCTTTAAAAAAATCAGTTGGGGGAACTAGCAGTTCACGTAATGGCTTTGTCGCTGGACTTCCACATAGTCGACCACGGTTCGCCTCCCAGACCCGGTGGCTTAAAACTCATGCCGGGCGTGTGTGCGTGCGTGCCCAAGATCCCGAGAGGAGAATAAAGGAGAAGGGATTGTGGCGTGACCTTCCCCCCCCCGGGGGGTGATTTCTTGCTTTCTGTCTCTGTGTCTCTCTCTGTCTGTCTGGCAAGTGCACGCACCCTATAATGAAGTGGCAAGGGCACGCCCCCTATAAAGAAACCTCTCCAAAAAAAAAAAAAAAAAACAAAACAATCAGTTGGGTGTTCTATTTAGGGGTTTATTTTGGGGCTCTGAATTCTATTTCATTGATCTACCTGCCTAGTTTGTACCAATGCAATACTATTATGATTATCACAGTTTTGTAATATATATTTTGCAGTCAAAAAGTGAGATGCCTACTAATTTATTCTTTTGCATAGTATTATTTTAGTTATATGGAGCCTTTTATGATTACAGAAAATGTTATGATTGTTTTTTCTATTTCTGTGAGATATGCCTTTCAGTTTGATGGGAATCACATTGAATTTCTAGATTAATTTGGGTAGAATTGACATCTTGATTACATTAATTCTTCCTATACAAGAATATGGGATTTTTTTTTTCACTATTGATATCGTTTTAAATTTCTTTTTCCAGTGTTTCATAATTTTCCTTATAGAGGTATTTGAATTATTGGTTAGGTTTATCCCTATATATCTTATTGTTTTCGTGGCTGTTGTAAATGACATTGCTTTCTTTAATTCTATCTTAGTTTGTTCACTGTTGGTGTTCAAAACTGCTATAGGTGTTTGTACATTGATTTTTGTATCCTGAAACTTTTACTATACTCGTTCATCACTTCCAAGAGTTGAGTGTTTGTTTTTGGTGGATTCTTTTGAATTATCTATGTATGTAATCATATCATCTGCAAATAGAGATAATTTTACTACTTCTTTTCCTATTTCTGGTGCATTCCTGTCCTAAAAATTTGAGCAATCTGTATTTGAAGAGACATTTTTTATATTCCTAAAAGTCTTCAGGTGACTGGCAGGTGGTGTGGTGGTTAAGGGTGCTGGACTTCCACACAGCTGACCATGGTTCGATTCCTGGATTGGCAGCTTGGTTTCACTCTCTCTTTCTCCCCACCCCAGTCAAATTAAAATAAGTAAAATAATTGTTTTAAAAATAATTTGTATTTTGTTATACTAGGAGATTCGTATACTCATCAATGACTTCTGTATGAAATTCTTTATTTAGTACTGTAAAACATCTGTGAACAAGGTCCTTTAGTAAAAGAGAAGGAGCAATTTACTTGACACAGCTTGCGAACTGGGAGTACTTTATTTTGAGATGACATTGTAATGAGTATAATCTAATATTCCATATACCATGCATATAAAAATACTATCTTTGCAAATATCTGTACTTAAAACCTCTTGAATACTCCCACTAATGGATATTTTAATCTTTTCATTTTAGGAGAAAAATGAGCTTCTTCATTAATTTTTAAACTTATTTGAGATTATTCCCCTTCAGTTTGCTGCATTTGCACTTAGGTTGAAGATAATTATTAGCTTCAAGGTGGATAGGATCTCTTGAATAAGTAAAAAAAAATCAATAGATGACGTCCAAATAGGATTTACATAAATTCATATAGTCTACATTAACCAATCTCATCAAGAGAGCATCTGCTGAGATACTCACGTAACCATTACACCATGTAACATTTACTAATATGTTTGGAGTGAAAAAAATATCTGATCCTCTTACTCTTTGTGCTAAATACCAGTTTTTCATTTTTTATATTATTTTTAAATATTTATTTAATTATATTTATCTTCATTATTACTTTTAAAAATTAGTTATAAGGCATGCGTACTCACCACAGTGACACACACACACACAAACACACAGAGAGAGAGAGAGAGAGAGAAAGAGAGGCAAATTGATAGCAAGCCACCACGTCTGAAACTCAAACTTCAGTAGGCCATTTGAGAGTCCAGAACCTTAACCACCATACCACCTGCTGGCCCCCAATATTTTTCTTTCCTACAAACATGAGTTGTCTCACCTACTCTTATAAATTTGCTGGGATTGCAGAAAACTTGGTAGAACTGACTTCTCTACTCACGCCGTGTCTATTTGCTCTTCATGCTCACACTGAAAATTCAAAGCAGTCTATGAGGCTTTTGCTGGTCAGAATTCCAGTTGGAAAACCGAATGAAGTGGTACCTACCCACAGATTCTCCAGAGTGTCTGTTTAATCTTCAACCCCTTTTTTCATACAAGCTCTAGCGACAGTGAGCGCATGAAGTACTTCACTCTGTTGCTCCCACTCTCTCTTCCCTACTTGAGAATTTGTATTTCCTTTGTGAAAGGGGAAACATGGACTCAGCAATTTTATTCTTAAATTTTAATTCTTATTATAACATTCACTTCAGAGTTTTACCTTGCTTTCACTAAGACAACTCCCCAAGATCATGGATGACATGTCTAGCTAATTAAATGGCAATATTTGTAGGTGTGCAAGAAAAAGAACATAATGTGTACTGGGTAATAAGTTACAATATATTCTCTCTGTCTGTGCGTGCATGTGTGGATATTTGCTGAGCCTTGAAGAATAAACTTTAGGGGAGAGGGCTGGATGGTGGCACAGAGGTAAAAAAGCTATCCTCTGCAGATGTAACCACATGGAATGATTCCTCCCTGAGTACCATGGACGCCTGCAAGTCTGTGGTCCTGACTGGCTAAGACTGGGAGTAGACTGTAGTATTAAAATTCTGCTGAGGATGCTGTCTCTCTGTTTCTCTGTTTTCTTCTGTTCTCTCTCACTCATGGAGAAATAAATCAGTAATTTAAAAATGGACTTTTTCCTTCAAGTATGTGAGAAGAGGCCAATCCTGAAAGAAATGGAACTCATACACAACAGCACAGAAATGGAAACTACATGACACAGTAGATAATGCTACAAATACTTTGTCCTGGTTCGTATATATCATCTCCTACATGAAAGCAGTTTTCTCTCCTTCAAAGTAGGTCTGGTGCATATATGCCCAAAATCCAAGGAAGAGAATGGAGGAGAAAGGATTTTGGTGTGGCCATCCTCACTGGAAGGCGATTTTTCACTTTCCCTCTCACTGTCTCTATCTCTCTCTGGTGAACGCACATGTTCTATAGCAAAAACCTAAAATCAAACAAAAATAGGTCTGAAAATTCATGTCATGAAAGAAGTAGGCTTTAGCTAATTTTATAGTGTTTCTCAATTTGTCAATCCAGTGTTTCTAGTTCTACCAGTGATAAATATAAAGTTGTAAAGGAATTATATTATCCTCCTTTAACCCGTGACTCAGAGCATAGCTCACTTACAGCACAAAGGAGAACACAATAAATCTTGAGCAGCTGTTTTAGGTTTGAATATTATGACACTTCTGTGGAATAGATGCAGAGACATTGCACTGCTGGATTCTTTTTATTTACAATACATCTTATTTGTTGTAGGCATTTGGATTGTTTTCTTAGTTGACATAGACAGGAAGAAGAAGAAAGAATCTACATGTCAGGGGCAACCCATGGGAAAAAATGATCAATAACTAGTCCTGTATGCTAATTTGTAACCTGGATCAGGTGATAATGTAAGGAAAGTGATTTGTCATGTTGTTGTTTTGTTCTTAAATTTTCATTAAGACATGCAGTGATTTACTTAACTTGTTTTATATTCTGTTCAATAAAATACCTCAATTTTCTTCAGGTGCATATTATTTTAAACAACTTGGCAGTTCTTCATGGTAGAACCCTTTTCTTATTAAGTGTTTTTGACAGTTATCAAATGAATGATGTGCTTCTTAAAATAATACTCTTTGGAAGTTAAATGGTTGTCAAAAGAATTCTTTCCTCATCTAAATAAGGTGTCCTTGTAGTTTAATATTCACTTCAGCTAATACCACAAAATCACATGCTCATTAATTATTTTATTAATTGCCATGCTTGAGAACAATTACTCTGTAGAAGGAAGCAAGCACCATATTCT
This sequence comes from Tupaia belangeri chinensis, assembly GCF_000334495.1. NCBI lineage: Eukaryota > Metazoa > Chordata > Mammalia > Scandentia > Tupaiidae > Tupaia > Tupaia belangeri. Next base: position 719,183 of record NW_006159540.1, read on the forward strand.
TTGGAAGACTCTTATGGTGCTGTGTCACTTCCCATGATTCCACTTACTACTTACTTATAAATTAATTTTAAGTTAACATAGCTCCATAGAAAACAGTAATGTGCTTTGACAAAAATATTAGGAAATATTTTTAAAATATACTGAATTATATGGATATTTGTATATATTAAAATATGTAAAACAAATTTAAATGTTAATATATATTAACACTAATATTAGGTTTACATTAATAGAACAGTTTGCTATTTATTCTATATATGTAAAATTTATTTTAGCTATGTATCCGTTTATATAAATATTAAAAGACAGGAAGTCACTAACATTTTGTTACATGACATTTTTTATGAAGTTTAATATTGCTAGCAGTATGATGCTATGCAGTTTTTCTGTGTATTATTTCAAGAAATGAAGTTAATGTCTTAAATGTCATTTTAAATGACTCATTTTAATGTCTTTGCATTTTCAAAAATCTCGTACTGAAATTTTGTTCTTGTCAAAGGGTTGCACTACTATAAGATATACATATATTTGTATGCATTGAAATTTATTATTTTCACAAACTTATTAGTTCCTCATTTCTTTTTTCTTTTTTATTTTTTTTGCTTTGAAATCTTTCACAGATATACAAGGCCCATCATCCTTTTTTCATATTGTTGGTTCTTTCTTTACTGAAAATATTCCAAGTATATAAATTTAAACATTTAGGGACCAGTAGGTGGTGTAATGGCTATGTCATTGGACTCCCATGTAATTGACCATGGTTCAAACCCCACACCCGGTGGCTTAAACTCACGCCGGGTGTGTGTGGGTGTGTACCCAAGATCCCAAGAGAATGGGGCAGATGGGATTGCTGTATGGCCATCCCTCTGGGGGATGATTTCTTGCTTTCTGTCTCTCTCTGTCTTTCTGGAGAGTACATGCCCCCCATAGCAAAAAACTCTTCAAAAAAAAAAAAAAAAAAGAAAAGAAAAGAAAGAAAGAAAAATATGTAAACATTTATAGTTGCTGATTTCTTTGTTGGATTTTCTTTAGTCTCAGTAAGTTTTTACTCTTTTGAAAATTTATATTTTATGCATAAATTGAAAATATATTTGACTTGTTTAATTCACAAGAGTATGGTGTTGAATTTTGTTATGCATTATATGAAATTTAAATAACTGATTTATATCAATGTGTAAATAAAATATTTAATGATTTAGATTTTCATTATTCAAAAATTATATTTTGGGGAATATATAAAGGCTGCTTTACATTGAAAAAGGCACTTTTTTATAAGAGAGATCTTTGCAAAAGGGAGCATGTACTTGCCAGAGAGAGGGAGAGACAAGAGAGACAGAGAGACAGAAAGTGAGAAATCAGTTTCCTGGGGGTATGGCCATGCCTCAATCCCTTCTCTTCCATTCTTCCCTCAGGATGCACAAATGCTTGACCTGAGTTTTAAGCTATTGGGTCCAGGATGCGAACCATAGTTAACAACATAGGAGTCCAGTGTTGTACTCTTTATGCTATCTGCTGATTCAAAGGGAGGAAATAATAATCAGATTTTTTTCTCAGTAAAGTTCACTGAGATGCTAGGAAGAACTAAGTCCAGAGAGGAAAAACATGATAAAATGAATGAAATGAAGATTAGACAATTTATTGAAAAAAAATTTTGGGAAATGCAAAAATTAAATTAATACAAATTGACATCTAAACTGTGAATAGGTAAATTAAAAAAATGTTGTCTATTTTATCTCCCATACAAGTTTTCATGCTCTTAGTTTTCATAGAGACTAGTCAAAACTTTTAGTGTTATTGTTAGTAATAATAAAGAATCAGTCAATGACATATAGAATGCTAACTATTGGCAGTCATATTCCAAATAAAACCAGAACACAAACAAAAATGTCAGTGATGTGGGTCACCCTAAGCTACTCTATGCATTTCCTTTTCCTAAATACAAATCTGAGTATGAAAAAAATCTATGAAACATAAAATCATTGACTCTTAATGTTTATTTTAAATCTTTAAGTGGTTTTCTTTTCTTTCCTTTTACTTTAAGAATTATTTATTTTATTTTATTTATTATAGCTATTATTTTTAAATTTTTCTGTAGGAAACATGTTCACCAGAAAGAGGGAAAGTGAGACAGCAAGCCACCGGGTCCAGGACTTGAACCATCATTGTCTGTGTGGGAGTCCAGCACCTTAATCCACACTACCTTCTGGCTCCAGTGTTTTTATTTTCTTAAAATATTCTTATTGATAAGTAACTTTTCATTAAAAATATGACTAAATTCAACCAGAACAGTCACTAATTCATAAAATTTTGTTGTATCAGAGAAAGATATATTTATAGAATAGTACAGAAATGCTAGTTATGAACACTAAGTCTTTGAATTCACCTTAGATAATTTACAACATGAGAAAAATAGCTATGGAGTTAATAAAATTGTGAAGAAAAAGCTACTTAGCAGTATTTCTCAAAAGTAACAAAACACTTGGAAACTTTCCTTTTGTAGAATATCTAATGATTTTGCTTTACTTACTATTGCTTGCTAACATTTATGTTAAAATTAATCTTATTTAAACTGTTATTATGAAAAATATATTTAGTAATATATGCACATGTTTATTTTAAATATTATCTAAGATTTTCTAAAACTTCTGGTGAATAAATACATAGAAAATTAAGTTATTTTTAAACTTTGCATGAATGTCAGAAATACATTTTATCTGTAAACTTTCTTTAATCAGTTATTTAAAGTTGATAGTATTGTTCATGAGATTATATTAATATAATACTACTAATAATAGTGAAAATAATGTTCATATAGTTTAAATATAGTTTAATATTAATATTAATATTAATATTAAATTAATACTAAAAAGAAATACAACAGAGATAGCTTGACTTTTTTTTTTGGTAGAGATTTTTTTCCTATAGGGCGCATGCACTCGCCAGAAAGAGAGAAATAGAAAGACAGAAAGTGAGAAATCACCCTCCAGGAGGGATGGCAATGCCACAATCACTTCTCTGTTCTCCTCTTGGGTCTTGAGCATGCACGCACACATGCCCAGTGTGAGTTTAAGCCACAGGGTCCGGGACTCAAACCACGGTCAACTATATGGGAGTCCAGTGATATAGCCATTATGCTAACTGCTGATCTGGATAGCTTGATTTTTATGACATAATATTAAAATTAAACTACAATGAGAGCCATTAGCATTAAAAAGACAAATAAAAGCATTATCTTTTTGGGACCAGCAGTTGGCATAATGGCTATGTCGCTGGACTCTCATGTATTTGACCACAGTTTGAGTCCGGGACCTGGTGGCTTAAACTTATGTCAGGCTCCTGTGCGTGTGTGCCCAAGATTCCAAGAGCAGACTGGAGGAGAAGGGATTGTGGCATGGCCATCCTCCCTGGGGAATGATTTCTCGCATTCTGTCTGTCTCTATCTTTCTGGCAAGTGCATGTGCCCTAGAGTAAAAACCTCTCCAAATAAATAAATAAAAATAAAGCATATCTTCCAGTCTTAACCATTTATATTTTATGTCAGTGATAGGTCAAGTCAATAAGCCTTGGTAAAGAAAAGTGTTCACTTTTATTTTGTGGAGATGTAAATCATAATAGTGTAGTCTCCTGAGAATGGAATCGAATATGTAACATTTTTGAACAAAGTAAAAATGAAGACTAATGTATGACATATTTTGAAGGAACAAAAATTTATGAATGTGCTGCAAGCAAACAATTATTGATAAAGGTTATTCCTGAATGAAACAACTAAATTAAAGATTATGCCATTTCAGCTAATAGCATAATCAATACTGCATTTGTTTGCTAGGCACCAAACCCTTTCAGTTACATTTGCGAGAGAATTAAATGAATGCTTTGGAATTCACTGGGAAAATATTTTCCAAAACTCTATTAAGTATTCTGTTGCTTTGTTACACTCAATTGTAGTATCCAAGTAAATTCACAGTTCTAGAGTCAAGCATCATCTTCTTTATGAGAATGGGGGAATTATAAATCCGCTCAGTAAACACACTCCATAGTTTTCAGTATGAAAACTAAAAGCTGCATATAGATTTTTACAACATTGAGTTGGATACGTAATAAATGTAATGAAGCTCAATAAGATCAAAATAAACAAGTTGTTATCAAAGTATTTAAAAATGTATTTGCCTTAACCAAAAGACATGCTACATCCACACACAAAGGATAATTTACTTTAGTGGCCTAATACACATACCCAGACATGGACAAACACACACCTCTGCATAAAGATGCACACAAATGTATATGCACACAATTAATCTATCTTTCTGGCACATTACCATTTCATAAACTGTGAAACATTTAGTGACTATTGTACATCTTTTATATAAAAATGCTAATTAGAAGAGACATGATGACTTCGTTGAAGGCACGTTAGTTGGGATATTTTAGTTGTACTTCGTTAAAATATTCGTTTTAAGTTTATTTCTTCCATGACAGAGAGAAATAGAACACTCTCTATAGGGTCTTGATTCATGTCCATACCCTGCCAGCCCATGATTGTGAGCATGCACATGTCCTGTGTACTCAGGAAGGTCTCTGGACATGAAGAGGAAATCTTCCCACATGAGTCTGCCTACCAGAGAGTCGCTTTTCACCTTTGGCTACCATGAGGCTCATGACATCATGAAGATTTCTTTCCTTAACAGTGTGTAAACACCAATAATCACTAAATACTTTGTTGAAAGTATTAAGATCTATGACATATGTGACATATGAGTGTAATTCACTGAACCAAACTGGCTATAACCAATCAGTAATCAATACTGTGCAATCCTTGCAGAGTTTCACTAAGTGAACTAATAAACTTTTGCCTGGCAATGGTTCTTTTTATAGTGTTGTTCATTTTGTATTACTTGATTTCATCCATTTCATTTTAAATCTGGATTTTATTTTATGTTATACCTTTTCCTGGCTACTTTATTATGTTTTACATCTTTAATAATGTATTGCTGATATGCATGTATATAGATATAGATAGAAATGCTGGTGGATTCTTAGTCTAAATAAAACATTCCTAAAACTTATTAATTCTTACCTTGTCAGAACTTAAACTTGCTGCCTAAAAATCACCAAAGCTGAATCTCCATCACCCACATACCTGTATGATTATGTGTAAAAAGAAATTAGGCAGAAATTATAATATTAGGTTAAATTTTATCTGAAAACCTGAGAGGAGATTTTAGTATAAAGTAAAAAAAAAAAAAAAAAATGGGAGAGGGCGAGGGCATGGCAGTAATAGGGAAAGCTAATGGCTAAACTTTAAAAACTCACTCAGGTTATTTATAAGAAACATAGAGACAGATCAAAGCAGGCAAAGCAAGAGAACCGATCTTGAAATCTTACAACAAGAAATGATTTTTTAATGTTTTAAATTATATTTATGACCTATATATATTAAAAATTTCAGACAAAATTGTAAATATTCTTTCCTTGACAGTGGTGTCATGGGGAAAGAAAGATTAGAAAGATGTAATACCTTTCCTCACCCATCATAAGAGTCACACTGACATTGCTATTACAAAACTCAGGTTACCACAAAAGAAGCATAAATGTTTATTTAAGGAAGGTTTGGCATGGTATGGGAGACTTCAGAAATAAAGACCCAAAGACTCAGGGAAAATGATTTTATACTGAGGTTCTATGAAGATAGATAACACTTTAGAATGTGATTGGACAAAATGACTACTGAGAACAAACTGAGAGGGAAGCCAGGAAGGTCATCTCTTCAGATTCTTCTTGGTCCCATTGTGCAGCATTTTTTTTCCTTCCAAGTACAGAGATCTATAAGAGACAAGTGGGAACAGGAGAAAGTGGCCTTTTGATAGTTTATGGTATGCTTCAGAGGAAAATTACTTTAGCTTCTACAACACATCCTGGGAAAGAATTCTGGTTTCTCTGACTTGCTTCAAGGGAGCAAGAAATGACAGCAGAGCAGGTTAGAGAGATCTGGCTCAGGAATCCCATCCAGTGACCTTCAGTTCAGAGGACTCAAACACCAAACCACCATATTTGAGGTACTGTCTTCTGGGTCCCAACCATGTCTTATCTCTTTTCTTTTTCTTTTTCTAATTGCTAGAGGATCCATGCACCCACCAGAGAGGGAGAGAGAGAGAGAGAGAGAGAGAGAGAGAGCGAGCAAAAGGGAGCATTGGGAACACTCCCAATGGAGTGTTGCCAGGTAACAATTCCTACTCCATTTCTCCCTCCTGACAGAATTTTGTGCATGTATGCACATACACAGGGCATGTTTTTCAAGCTGCTATAGACAGGGTTTGAACTGTGGTTGGCCATGTGAAATATAGCTCTCTTACATACTAGGCTATGGGGCTAGCCCACAGTGTCGTGTTTAAAAGTCATATTAATTTATTTTTTTAAATAAATGAATACAGGTTTTTTTGCTAAACAAACACAATCATGTATGTTGCACAAGTAGATTTGTTTATCCATATAAATACATAGATACAGCTATAGATATAAAATACACACATATTTCTAAAATAAATAATTTAATGGCATAGGAAAATTCTTAGCAAAAAAACTGGTTAGAGAAAAATAAGACCCAAAATCTTATGCATAATAGCACATGATAGTTTGTTATTTACATATATTGAGCTAAAAGGTGCCCTAAAATCATACATGAAATTGTGTTTCACATCTGAGTTCCTTTGATAAATTAATTTAACCATTCTTAAGCTCTTAGCCACCTTGATGTGATTTTTAATTTCCTTTTAGTGTCAATATTTTGCAGTTTTATGACGTTAACCATAGTTTCTTCCTATTCAGAACTTTTTGTGTACTTTCAATATACTTTCTACGTTTTGGGACAATGCCTAGCCCTAAAGTGGCAAACATGGATAATTTATATGTCAAGATGGGACTTACATTCTTAAGTCTAGGGTCAAGCAGCATCATTTTCTGTAACGGTTAGATAATAAATATTTCTGCAGCAGAGTCACTTTTGTTTTTGTTGTTATTATGTCTTTTCTCTGCTCTGCTCTTTTTCTTGTTAGCCCTTTATAAAAGTAAAAGTCATTCCTACTTCATGAGTCATACAAAACAGGCCATATTGGCCCAGTAAATCATAGAGTGGCGGCACCTGTTACATTTCAATAATGTCCTAGAGCTGGGTTTGGATAGTTATTAGTAAAATAGCAACACTGATGTCAGACATCCTCCAAGGAGCAGGCTGGTCTGAAAAAAAAAAAAATATATATATATATATATTTCTCCAATAAGACTGAATTACTCTAATGTCAGTCATATAGGTGAAATATTTGATCATAGTGAATTCAGTGCCAAAAATATTCTAAAAATAAACAAAGATTATTTTCTGAGTTGCTAATATTCATTAAAATTTTAAGAATAAGATATATTTTAAAAGGAGGAGATTACGTTTTTTCTGTAATTAGGGGCCATTACCCAAATTTTTATCGGACACTATATGTGGAAATCAATTTTTAAATATAATAGATTTTTATTAGTCTGCATTTGTAATTAAGTTATTCACTGTAATTTATTAGAAATAGCATTTCTGTATTTCCTTTAATATTTATCTTATTTTAAAATACTCTTCTGTGGGCCAGCTTGCGGCATGTTGCTTAAGGCAGCTTCATTTCATATGGATGTCTGGGTGATTCCAGGACTGGACTGACCCCTTAAGACACCCACTGAGTATGTGCGTGCATGCCCAAAAATTCCAAAAGGAAAGAAAAATGGAGAAGGGACTGTGGCATGACCATTCTCCATGGGGAGTGCTTTCTCACTTTCTCTTTTTCTCTATCACTCTCCTCCTCTCTCTCTGTCTCTCTCCAGCAGGTGCATGTGAGCTCTGCCGACTTTTCTTTTAATTACTCTTCATTCATTTTTCCTTTCAGTCAATGAAGTATATACTTGCATACCCATGTGCACACATAGATAATCTAATTATGTTGTAGATATTTTATATTATTTCTGAATCTTGTTTTATTATAGAGGTCCAATTCATTTAAACCAGATTCTATCTTGGCTTTAATCTATTCTCAAATGCATGGTATGGATTGGTAGAATTAAATAGAACAGAAATGGTGGATTTCTACTTTTTATCATCCTATATATATTTACATAGGTTTAAGAAATATGCTTTTTGACAGTTGTACACACCTAGTTATGATTTAAATTGCTTACTCAGTGAATTTGTACATCCAAATTAATAAGAAGCTGAAATTAATATTAATTAATCTAATATTAATTTATCAATTAGATTTCACAACATATTTAATTCTTATTTTATGATCAATGTTCTGAACCCTGTGGTTGGTAGGTTTATTTTCTCATTTCACCTACTTACTTAAACTGTATTAACTTATTTTCCAGCACTTGTGAAAAAAACATACAGTTGTACTGTATGATACAATAAGAGAACTATCACAAAATTTAGTATCTTAGAATTATACATAATTTGCTAGTTAATGACAAATAATTTGGTTTAAGAATAAAATTTGTCAACTTTTGTATATATTAGTAACTTCATCATTTTTTTTATCTTTAATTGAAAAGAAACAAAACAAAACAAAACAAAAAACACAAATACTTCTCTGGGCCAGAGTAAAAACGATCATCTAGCAATAAGTTCAGGCTTATTTCTTTCTATCTCAGTATTTTATTATGTGGTTGGATATTTCCTCACAAAATTGTGGACTTTTGGTTGGGATTAGTTTAATATCCTAGCTTGAAGCTGTCTGGTGACCTCAAGAGAGATGAAATTACAAGAAAGTTCAGAGACAAAGAGCCATTAGGTGAAAAAGGATATCAGCTAACGAGTCTCTTGTGTTTAAAAAGTACCTAGTACTATGAAATTCATAAGGTCAGATTCTTTTTAGAATATCCTTTCTTTTTTCTTTCTATTTTTTAAATTAACATCAGAAAGAAAATAGCAATTCAAGGTATTCTTGAAATTGTCCAGTGACTCTCAACTTCCCAATTAAGTCAGTTTAACATCCAATTCTATTACAAGATCCCAAGTGTAGAAGTATTTACAATGATGCAGGGTAGAAATGTAACAGAATTTGTGTGTGTGTGTGTGTGTGTTTGTGTGTGTTTATGTATATGTATATATGCTTAACTAGATTGTATATTGCAGTAAAATCTTAAAATATAATTGTCTAAGAGATTTATTCTAAATAAGGATATACTGAAAAAGAAGTGCCCTTCACTTATAAAATACCACTGTTCTATTCTGGGCATTAAGAAACACCATTTTCCATACCCAGAATAAAATTATTGCAAAGTGTCACCTTTTTCAAGCATAAAACATGACTAGGATGACTCCAGAGCACCAGCAGTTTCTTTGCTGTCAGCAGAATCAGCAGGGGTGCCAGCCAAGAGAGCTGTAGCTAGTTAACAGTATAAATGTTTCTAGAAAAGAACATATTCTGAAGTGAGATATTTTAGTCCAACATTCTGCAAAATTTACCTTCTAAATGTGGATATGAATAAGGTTTGGTTTTAGAAATTTCTGAATAGAGTATGAAAAAAGGATGAAAGATTCTCTGTATGCAGGGAAGTTAATAATTACAACCATTAAAGTCATTCTGTCAAAAAAATATATATCAGATTTTGTAGCTGTTATACTCACTACTATTGGGAAGCCATACTGGAATAAAGCAGAGATCCAAAAATCAAACAGCAATCTCCATCTTCCAGATGTTTGTGAATCACTGATCTCTAAAGAAGAGTAGATAAGAGTTCTTGCCTGAGATTTTCTATTTTTCTTTTTCTTTTTTTTTTTTTTTTGAGTTTTTTGCTACAGGGTGCATGCTTTCGCCAGAAAGACAGAGACAGAGAGACAGAAAGTGAGAAATCATCCCCAGTGGTGATAGCCACGCCGCAATCCCTTCTCCATTCTCCTCTGGGATCTTGGGCACGCTTGCACACGTGCCCAGCATGAATTTAAGCCACTGGGTCCGAGACTTGAACCATGGTCAACTGCATGGGAGTCCAGCGACAAAGCCATTATGCCAACTGCTGGTCCCTCTATTTTAAAATTAATAGGTATCTAAGTACTATTAAAATTCACAGAACTATTATTAAATTTCTAGAACTCTTATAAGTAAATGTGGTATCTAATTGATCAACGTGTATGATGCTTTATTGTTAGAGTATCTCCAAGAAATATGTCAAAGAATGCTTTGCCATTTAAAGAAACTTTAATGAAATCATTGTTCTAATGACACATAATAGTGTGTAAGTATAACAAAAATTACCTCAGGGACAGCAATAAAATAAAAGTGGATGTTTCTAAGTAATTTTAAAATTAAATGTAAACTTGTAAACCCAATAATAAAAAAACCTAAAAAACAAAAGCTATTATTTTAATATAGTGAATGTCTAAAATACCAGAAATCAATATGTATAGATTTATAGTATGAATATCCTATTTACTTTTGTGAAATATTAGACTTTCCCAAGAAATTAAGTTTAATATATCTACAGATAATTTCATCTTGATTTCTGAACATTTTAGTTTAACTGTTACCAATTGTTAACTGGTTACTTTCTTCTTATAATGATAATATTATTTACTATACAGTGCAAGGACTATCACAAATTATATAGTAATACTATAGATATATGTATATATTCACATTTAGAAGAAAAAAGAAATAATATCAGTATTTACACAAAATAAGTTGAAAATGCCCATTAAATTAAAATTTCAGCTATATAACATTATAAGCTTTTTAAACTGATAAACAACCTTTGTAGTACATAATGTATATAATTGTGAAACTCTTAAAATAGTTTTATTACACTAACAAGAAAGTAAAGTAACAGCTCTTGCTTTTACTCAGCATCAAACTAGTTTTTAATCCAGTACAAATGGCAAAAAAACAAACAAACAAAGAACAAAAACCTCTAAGAAATAGGGAAATTTAAAAGTGAGCAATAACTCTTTCTTTATAAATAAAATCACTGCTTATCAAAAATAGGGAGATAATTTCTAAAGTTATTCTGAAATCTAATAGCAGATAAAAGGTTTTACAAATATTAGAGGGGAAAGCATCTATATAAAAATATATGAAATTTCAAATATAAGTCAATGTAATTTCTATATACCATTGATTAGACAATGGAAAATAGAGTAGAAAAAAATTAATTATCATTATCAAGCAAAAAGATCCAAGGAAATACCTTGCCATGAATCCATCGTTAATTATACTTAGAAAATCTAGATTTTAAAAAAATACAACTCAAAAATTATGATCCAAAATAATGAAGTTAAATTAATGTTAGATAATTTAGTAAGGCAAAAATTTTTACTATTAATAAAAAGGCCCACTTTATAAAAAATGAATGCATTCCCCAGAAGGTAAGATAATTTACAAAATATGTATACTTAATAATAAAATAAAGACAAAGTAAAAACTGGCAGAACTAACTCAAAAACAACCAAGAATCATAGCTTAAGGTACTACATACACTTTTTTTTTTTTTGCTTTTCTTAATAATAGCACATGCATGCATGAAAAACTAGGGAGCAAGAAGAGAGATAAAAAGAGTCTGGACATTGTTCTTTCCCACCCTACCAGCTCTTGTGTTAGTTTTAAGTCATCGGGTCTGGTACTCGAACCACAGAAAACTATGTGGGAGTCCAACAATGTAATCATTATGCCATCTACTGATCCCAACAACACTATCTTTTACATTCCCCAAGTGGTTTTATTATCTTCTATCAGGTATATAGGGTTGGTTTACATTGGAAAATAAGTCATTTAATAAATCATGCTACCAGATAGTATTTCAAGAAAACAATGTGGTAAAATGTACTATCCATTCATGAGTTAGATTTAGTTGGGTTCTTGGAATGTTGTTCCATAGTTCAAGAGTTGTTGGCATTATTCAATTTCAGTTTATTATGTTGCTACAGAAAAATGTTTGCTGGATAAATAATTAATGCATTATTAACATTAAATTCCAATAATCTTTGCAATGAATAATTATGGGTAACTTAGTTACTATAGATGATTACATTTCTACAGAGAAATAAATAAAACAATAAAAACTCATTTTGCCATTTCTCAGGATATATCCTAGTCTTCCAAAGCATGAATAGTTTTGTTAGATATGGAAATCATATCTACATCAAAGTTGTTTTCCTAAAGTTATATATATTGCTTTCCTTGGTCTTTCTTTCATCTCCATATCATAACTTACGTATTTATTTATTTATTTTATGATCTTGCCATAGACTGTGTCTGCTCAATGGAGAGAGAAAAAGGGAAAGTGAGAAATCACACCTCCCCGCCAGAGAGGGATAGGCACACTGCAATCTCTTCTCCTCCAGTCTCCTCTTGAGATTTGGGCACTCATTCATACACACAGTGTGATTTTCAGGCTGCAGGGTCTGGGACTCAAACCGTGGTCAATCATGTGAGAATCCAGCACCTTAACCACCGTGCCACCTGCTGACCCCATGTACCATAACTTATTTAATCAGTAGTCAAAATATATCATTTGGGGAAGAGATTGATTCTCTCTTCTTACTGAAAATATTTAAGAGATTTCAACCACTTTTACCATTGTACACAGCCTTTACTGTTCCCTGTGGCTTTAGTGTAGCTCCTTCTCAGTGTCTTCTTCCTTTGAGAACTGATACCAGAAATTACGTAAGAGATCAGGTAACGGCATGGGGTGTGGGGACTGGGTTACTCATTGTCTCTGCCTATTACCTTGAAATTACCTTCAACTCTTCTCCAGTGTTTCATTGTATTTGGAGCCTGCTCTCCCTGCACATCAAAATCAATAACCTATTGTCAAGTGTTTCATTTCTATCAGTGTTCTCTAGCACATCTAAAGCTGCTTGTTAAAAAAGTCCATCCTGCTCTACTGGAGATAGGCAAGGCTTTGCTTCAGAATCTCAGGGGACTGAGTGGTGATCTTCCCAATGATGTTTGGCATAAACCTCTCACTCTATCTTTTTCCCACCACTGATATCTCCAAAACCGTAGGATCTGCCAGTGTCTTGGACTCAAGTGGCAGGTCTGGCTGTATCTGCTATGGAACCCTTTCTTCCTCTAAACTTCATTCAACACTTTCAGTCTTTTATACAGCTTCTGAAATAAATAATAATAATAATAATAATAATAATAATAATAATAAAAAGAGCTACATCAGTATTCTTCCTATAGAAAGTATTAACCTCTAAAATTTGGTAACCCATCAGAAACTGTACCTCATTCTTTGTAGAAGGGGATGCAAAATGTTTACTGTTTTTATTTATTTGGAGGATTTATGTTAGAACATCAATGACAATTTGACTGTAGCAGCAGTACTATGATTTGAAATTTTTTTATTCCCTCCAAAATTTAAGCTGAAACATAATCTCAGGTTCAATAGTTTTGAGTGGTGAGTGTAACAGAAGATGATCAGGTCGCAAGGGCTCCACCCTCATGAACTGATTAATGTTTCAATGAACATTAATGTCTTCTATGAGAAGACAGTGTTGCTCCTCTCTAGAGGATGCAGCAATGAAATGCTATCTTGGAATCAGAAACCACACCTGCCAGCATCTTGATTTTAGACATCTCCTCCTTCAAAAGTGAGAGAATACATTTCTGTTTTTATAAATTACCTAGCCTCTGATGTTTTGTTACAGTAGCAGAAAATGGACTTACAAAGAGAGATTCCTGAAAGATTTTCCACCCTCTGGAACAGGTATGTCTTAACAATAGCTTAAGTTAGTTAGTCATTTTTTCTTGGCATGAAGTCATTGATATAATGACATTGTTCTTGGGATACCCAGGTAGTTCAGATCTCTCCAGACTATACTATGTTAGACTGTGGAAGAGTAAGTAGAGCCTTAGGGAAAAATACATTTCTTTAAGATATCTTCTCTATCTCCTTCAAAGTTCAAACTTAGAACAATAACTGTAAACATCATAGTTATTTCAGAACTATCTAGAAATAGCTTACTTTTGAAATGGTCAATATTTATTCAAATATTGAACTTATTTACCCTTTCTAATTGCTATATTTTCCCTATTAAATACATCAGTAAAATACAAATATGGGGGCTAGTAGGTAGCATAGTGGTTAAGGTGATGGATTTCCACACGGTCAACAATTGTTTGAATCCCAGAGCTGGTGGTTTGAAAATCAGGAGCATGTGCATGTATGTCCAAAATCCAGAGGAGGGATTGAGAATTCATGCCCCTCTGGCTGAGTGAATTCTCATTTTCCCTCTTCCTGTCTCTCTCCAAAAAGTGCATGCACACTATGGCAAAATAAATAAATAAATAAATAAATAAATAAATAAATAAATAAAATATTACACTAAACTTTCTACATAAATCACTGTATATTGTTAACTTGAATTTCACCCATTTATATTTATGGTTTTTTCTTTTTTTTTTTGGAGAGGTTTTTGCTATAGGGCACGTGCGCTCACCAGACAGAGAGAGACAGAAAGATAGAAAGCAAGAAATCACCCCCAGTGGGGATGGCCACGTCGCAATCCTTTCTCCTCCATTCTCCTCTTGGGATCTTGGGCACGCACATACATGAGCCCAGCATGAATTTTAGCCACCGGGTCCGGGACACGAACCGCAGTCGACTACGTGGGAGTCCAGTGACATAGCCTTAAGGTCTATTCGAACACTATATTTATTCCCAAGCTATCACTTGTCTTTCCTTTTTTAATAAGTCACAAATTTCTTTTTTGTAAAGAATTTTTTTATTGACTTTATTTGTTCATTTATTTTAATTTGACCAGAAAGGGGCAGAGAGAGTGAAAGAGAGAGAGAAAGTGAGAAAGAAAGACACCATGTCTGGTACTAGAACCATGGCTGGCCATGTGGGAGTCCAGCGTCCTTAACCACCACAAAACAGGACCCACTGAGTCACAAATTTATATGCCTGTTATTAAAGAAAGATCAACAGGCTGCGGAAGTGGAACCACACACACACACACACACACACACACACACACACACATATATATATGACTGAATTTTAAACAAGTATTAAATCATTCCACTTTGGAAAGTACAGACTTTTAAACAAAGTTTCTGTATTGAGAAAAAAAAAGGTTTCTTTCTCATTCCCTATGCAAAATATAATCTGAAAAGAATTGTATATTTAAACCTAAAACCCTTGGGACCAACAGATGGTGTAATGGTTATGTCCCTGAACTCCAACATGGCCAACTGTGATTTCAGTCCTGGGGTGTGTGTGCCTGTATGCCCAGAATTCTGTGAGGAGAATGGGGGAGAAAGGATTGCAGTGAGACCACCCCCTTAAGGGATGATTTCTCGCTTTCTATTCATCTTGTCTCTCCAGCAAGCGCATGTGCCCTATAGCACAAATCTCTCAACAACAATAAACATAAAACACAGAAACAAACTTTCTTTTTAAAAAAATAGAGATTATTCTACAACCATGCAGGAAAAGGATTACTTTACTATGTTATAATTAAACATAAAAGAAAACAAAAATTAAAAACAAAAATAAAAATTTTAAATAATAGTGACATGTGAAGTGAATAGATCTCTTGCATTTCATGGAGTACACAACGAGGATACAACAACATTGGAGAAAAATTTGGAAAGATTTCTAATTTATGAATTCATACTTTACTCATTTAATATTTAATAAAAAGAAATTAAAACGTCTGTCCACAAAAATGATGTAAAAAAATATTAATGACTGCCTTATTTATAATAGCCAAAACTGAAAAACAACTCAAAAGCCCAATAGAAGAAAAAAAACAATGAGAAAATTATATTTTGACACATTTATAAAATATAATATTTATGAATGAAATTAATAAACTATGGTAAATGCAAAATTATAGGAAAACATAAAGAATATTGGAACAGGATCATGGTACAGAAAAAACATGATGCTCTGTATGGCAGACTTACCTGAGAAGATTACCAGTTTTGCTTGGAGACATCCTGAGTATGCCAGCCAGTTGTGTGCCCATAATCGAGGTGGTTAAGGCTGAGGGGTGTTTTGTGGTGTGAAGAACATATGGAAGATTCAGTTTTTGTCTCTCCTTCTCTCTCTCATTTATAAAATAAATAAATTTAAAAAGAAACAATACTGTTAAACAAATAATGATCAATCAATATATACATAATTCCACTTATAAAGTCTATTAATTTGCAAAAGTTAGACCAACAATTTCTGCTTTAAGGCTTGGGAATGAGAATTGACTAGAAAGGGATATAAGGGAAAATTCTGGGTTATGGAAATAATCCGTGTGTGTGTGTGTGTGTGTGATTGTCACATAGGTGTAATCAATTATCAAACATTATATGACTACTTCTGATTCAACTTAATTATGTTATAAAATAAAATAGGAGTCTATAGCATACATTTTCCCTCTATATCTAATGCTCAAAATGTGTTTAGTGACATGAATTTTTTCCTTTGTATTTTCCTTTGTATTTCTTGTTTTGTTCACTATCATTGTAATGTATCCAAATGTTTCATATCAACCTATTTAATTTATACTGATTATCTTTTTCATGTTTTCTACATAGATCTTCTTTTACTCATTCTTTCAACTGCTGTTTTAGTGAAAGAATTTACCGTTTCTGCCAAGACCACTGTTCTTGTGACTAGTGTCTCCTGTCATGAGGTCTCCATTCCATTTGACAGCTTGCTGCCAGATAGTTTTATTTAAAATATAAATCTGATCAAGTAACTTTATACTTTCCTGCAGAAAAATCCAATCAGCCAACATACCATAACTCTTTCTGAGGGCTCCTACATACCTACTATTTTCATCATTTCCTCTGTCTCCCCACCATTCTGCCTAAACTAAATTTTGTAGGTTTATTCAAATGAATGGAACTATTCTATGAGTCTATTAATTTTTAATAATGTCCTCCTGTGTGGAAGATGCTTTCTTATTATTTTTACTTAGAAAAACTTGAGGACTGATGTTTTACTATGTCTTTTTGAAACTATCCTTGCTAAAAACCATTCTACCTCATTAGAAGGTTGGCCACATTCTCCTTTCACATATACCTCACATAGAACCATTAACACTTAATTTCTTGTATTTATTTATTGTCTTTATTCACATGAATTCTCTTAAACCCTAGAAGGCAAAAGAAGTATTCAATGCATATTCATGTCTGTAGCAGGTAGCTTAGTTCTTTGAGGTAGTAGGCAAATCATAAGTGCTACACATATTTATTAAGTTATAAGATGAATTAACACATACACAAATACAATAACATAAATAAAAAGCACCACATAACGCAATGTCCAGTGTTGAGGAAGACGAATCTGTCTATATTTGTAATTTGATAATTACTGTAAGTATGCTGTGAAAAATCAGATTGTCTCTTATTCTATCTCCTAATTATCAACTATTTCAATGAAGCTTATAAATTATTGCAAATAAATATAGTATTCTCAGTATTTAGTAGAGTATGGGACGTTAGTAGAAGAGTTTGAGTAAGAACAATGCTAATTTTCTTCCACGTTTGGTAGAATTTCCCTGTGAAATCAACTGGTTGTAGAATTTTCTTTTTTTGATTGCTGAAGGGTCCAGATTTTCTATTTACTTGTATCAAAACATATTTCAAGAAATGTTTATACTTTATTCACATTGTGAAATTTATCAGCAAAAATTTATCATAGTATTCTTTTATTATTTTTTTAATGTCTGTAGGATCCATATTGATGATCTCCCTTTTTATTCCTACTTTGATAATTTGTACTTTCTCCTAAATAGTCATGGTAGAGTTGTATCAAGTATATTAATCTCTTGAAAGAAAATACATACACACATACATACATACATACGTACACACATACATACATATGCTACAGCTCTTTTTGTCAGACATTTCACAATTGTTTGTCTTCCTACTTTCAAATTCATCTCCTATCAATCTGTTCTTTTCATTTTCATTTTGCTCTTCTAAATTAAAAATATATATATATATTTGTGCTCATATAATTTGATAACCTAACATAGTCAGTAGATGATCAAACGAATTAGATTAGTATACAAGGACTCTCATGGTTTAGACTTGTGAGATTTTTTACCCTCGATACTAATCAGTCTTGTAACACATGCTACACATGGTAACTACATCATGACCATTCCAAATCACTTCAATAGATTAAGGAAACAAAATTCACTGAAGCCTGTGAAAACACGAGATTTTTAAGAAACATTATTTTAAAAAGCTCTGACCAATCTTACTCTGATTAGAAGCAGTTTTCTTGGTTACTCAATATACTTCTGGTTTTCCTTTTAAGTATATTTTGTAGCAAATTAAAAAAAAATTAGAGTATGGATATACCTGCAACCTGTTTTTCATTCATTTTTAACATTTGTCTGGCATATACCAGTTCAAGAAATACGTATATTTAGCATAAATTAATCTTGTGAATTTACTTGCAGTTTTAGACAGAAACAATTGTAAGTGATATTAATTAAAACTTCCATGTTTTTGGGACCAGCAGTTAGCGTAATGGCTGTGTCGCTGGACTCCCATGTAGTCGACCGCGGTTTGAGTCCTGGACCCAGTGGTTTAAACTCATGCCGGGTTCATGTGAGTACGTGCCCAAGATCCCAAGAGGAGAATGGAGGAGAAGGGATTGTGACGTGGCCATCCTCCCTGGGGGGTGATTTCTCACTCTCTGTCTCTCTGTCTCTCTCTGCCTTCCTGGCTAGTGCACGTGCCCTATAGCAAAAACCTCTCAAAAAAAAAAAAAAACTTATATGTTTTTTGGAGGAAATTTTGCTCAGTTTAGCAATGTCTACATGCTACACTGGTAATACAATTGCTATTTTGAGCAAGTTCAAGAACGGTGAGCACACAAGTTTCATCAGTTGTCTACCTCATTGAAAACAGCCCTGGTGCATTTTACTTATTTTAACTATGCCTCGAGATAAAAGTGATTAAGAGCTGATCTCTATATCTAGGCCAGATTTGCTCACTCTAAAATCCAGTATGCAGTATTTGTCATAATGGTGCAAATTCTGAATTTTATTACAGAGATATGCTAATAAATAGGATGGAAAACTTGACACAGATCTTTCAGCATTTTTTAGATTCTTCACGTACAGCAATAAAGTTAAAATCTGGTCCCTTGTAGTTTTGAAATTTTAATTTCCTATGCTTTAATTAAAGATAGAAGATCCTGATTTTGTCCAATTTGTTGCCAATTCAGCAAAATTGCTTATTAATGTTGAACATTTCTCCAGAGAAGGTTAGATAAGACCCGAGCCTGTTCACATTTAAGAATGTGGAGAGTGACCAGCAGATAACATAATGGTTACCTTGCTGGTCTCCCACATAGTCAACCAGGATTCGAGTCCCAGTCTGGGAGTCCAAGTTCTGGTTCTAAAGTCCTGGACCTGGTGGTTTAAAACTCACGCTATGTGCGTGCATGTCCAAGATCCCAAGAGGAGAATGGAGAAGAATTGTGGTGCGACCATCCCCCCTGTTTGTGTGTGTGTGTGGGGGGGTGATTTCTTGCTTTCTGACTCTGTCTCTCTGTCTTTCTGTCTCTCCAGTGAGCATATCCACCCTATAACAAAAATCTTTCCAAAAATAAAAAATAAGAATGTGAAGATACCTGCAGTTAGAGGTATAGCTCTTAGGAGGTTTTCTCAGTCTTGCTTTAAACCAAAGGTACATGAATCTGGAAGGAAAAAATATACTATGACATTTCTGTTTTTAAATCCAGAAAAATACTTAATAAAAGTGTTAGCTGACATTTTAATTACCTTGCAGTTTTAGACATTTACTGAAAGCATGACTTGAAAAGCAGTATTTTCTTAGCCTGCATATGAACTGATTGATTTTCAACAAACTGCTTTTCTTTGATAAAATCAACATTAATTTTCTCTTCCTAGACTATTTACCTGTCAGAATGAACAAATAATCCATCAAACGATTGCATCACTTTTCATCTTATTCTTAGTAGAAATAATGTATTGTTGAGTGATAAGGTGGAAAAAATTCTAAACATATCTATCACTAGCTAAGAGGCATTGATTGAATATATAACTCTTTTGCCTGCTTGATGCTTTTAATCATATATCAACTACAATTTCATTCAAACAAGCACTTCAAGTTTTTTATCCTCATCCTATTTTGGGGATGAGATGGAGGATCATGAACATATGGGAGAAAAAAAAAAACATCATTTGAAATCATTTGCATAGCTAAGAGCACAATGGTCAATACACAATATGTAACAAATATTTTGTGATATTATATCATAAAAACAGGCATGGATTTAGGAATTTATGCATATGTGAATGTGTAAGTACCCAAGAAAGCACAGTTATATAGAGATGAGAATATAGTTCATGTCTGTGGCCTATAATAGGTTCTCTATGTACATATTCATCCACAACACACGTATGGCATACACTATATATATGATTCATATATATATATATATGTGCATACTATAGGTACATATATGTGTACACACATATCTCCCAGCATGTATATATATTGTACCCTATATATGTGTGTGTTATATAGATACCTACATGCATACCATACATGTGATGTATAAAACACATATAGTTTGTGTTAGTGTGTGTATATTACATATGTGCACTATATAGACATGTTATTATACACACTAACATATGCTTAAAAATTGAGTTAGATGATCTTTTATGATCAATTGAAAATTACTTTCATTTTAATATAAATGGTATTATTAATGATGATTTTTAAGTATTGTGAAATCTATAACAGATGTTCTCTCTGAAAATTGAAAATTACCAATATAAATTTCTTGGGAGAAATATATTATTCATATTAACTGAAATGCGTATGAAAATAATTACATATTTACTTAATTCTTTATAGTACCATACTTCCTCATTCTTTTGAATAACTTAAAGTTCAGTTTATCTACAGATTAATATGTACACACATCTTCGGTCAAATTTAATCTAGAGCTAGTCATGACTAGTTGCTCCAGAAATAGCAACAGGGTAAAAATATATAATGTTGCAAGAGTTAGTGGTTGGAGAAATTACATTTTGGAATGGAAATTTGATTTTAAAGTAAATGCTAAAATCCTTGCTATGACAGATGGACGCAGCAGCTTCAGAGTGGGCCCCTGCTGTCTCTGTCACACTCTTGGCTGCCTCGTGTAGGCTCTAGCCCTTAAAGCAATAATAGCCCATGAGGAGGGGCAGGGATAAAACAACCTTAAATAGCCGTAAGTGGTATGAGCACAGATAATTGATATGTACCCTCAGATTTTTAACCACTAGCCATTCACCTGAAAGTTATATCAGCTGTTTAAAAAGGTTAGATAATTTACAGTAAAATGTCACATGAATTTTTCTCTGTAGCTTTTATAACATCTTCAACTATACCTTCCTTCTCTAGACATCTGTTTTTTCCTATAGTGCCTTCTTTCTTTATTAATGTTAATTCTTGAAAACAGTAGATTGTGAGTGTTGCTGTTGGACTACTGTGATGAAAGTAACTTATAATTCTGTTGGAAAACCAGAGTTGAATGCATGTGTAGTTTCCTGAGGAAAAAAGAGTAATACAACATGGAGAATTATTTAATGTTTTGGAGCAATTTAAATCTCTCACCTATTCAGTCATATCTACCACCTGTTACACAGGCTTACTATACACCTGCAATGCTTATAATAACTAAAATTGTATGTACGCATTGTCAAAACAATTTACCAATCAGTAGAAAAAGAATAAAAAATAAAAAAAGAATTCTTGATATTATTACAGATAAAATAAGAGGTGCTCAGATTAAGATTATTTTACAAAGTAATTGTCTATCATTATGTAAACATTATCTAACATCTGAGAGATGAGGTTTAGCAGAAAAAAAATAGCTCATCTCTAGTATAAATATTTAATAGAATGTTAACTGATATTTCTCCATCTTTGCCAACCTGAATAAATTATGGTTTAATTTGGTTAGAACAAGGACCTAGACTGTGGCACGATAATGGCAGATACGATAGGCATAATAAGTGGATATTAGTTACACATCAGACATAGTGGTCTGAGCACTAGTATCCTTTGACATTTGTCATGCATAATGCACATACGTCAATTCCACAATGTCACATTAAGAACTAAGAACACTAACGTAGTAGTCTTTATTGTTATTTACTCGTTTATTTTAACTTACTAGGGGGTGTGTGGGTGTGTGTACTTGCTGGAGAGAGACTGAGAGAGAAAGAGGGAAAGCGAGAAAGTATCCTCCACGTGGGTGGTTACACTGCAATCCCTTCTCCATTTCCTCTGGGAATTTCGGGCACACAGGCACAGGCTCCCAGCATGTTTCTCAAACTACTGGGTCCAGTACTCAAACCATAAAGTTAGCCATGTGGAATCCAACCATTTAATCATCACATCACCAGCTGACCCACGAATAGTATTTAATTGGTAAACTTGCAAGCCAAAGGCTAGCATGCAAATGAAGAGTTTGTGTCAGTTCTCGCTGTGTCCACGAGGGTGGTGGGGTGTATGCAGTGAGAGCACTAGTGTTCCAGTGGCAAATGCCCACTCTCTTTCTCTCCTTCCTTGTAAGACATGCGTGTGAATGTTTGTGCCAGTAGTAAGACAATGGACTGCTTGGATACCAGGGAGTCTGGATTTAAATGCCAGCTCTCTAGCTGTCTTAAAAACAATAGCCACCTACCACCTTAAGAATTTCATACATGTGAAAAAATTAGTTCAAATGAAATACCTTCACAAAAGTAGTCAGAAGCCTCCTGTACTAATTAATTCATCATTCATAGAACATAAAATTAGTTTCTTAGATTAACTTCCAACAATTATGGTGCAAATGGAGCAAATAATCAGCTTATACATTTTACACAGTGGTATCATCTCCACTTCATAATTATACACTTTTCATCAAAGAAAAAAATTGCTTTGACCACTTTTAGCACCATCCAGTTTATACTTTATATGCATGATTATATTACCATAGAAAATAAAATCAGAAAGTTTATTATATTACCATAGAAAATAAAATCAGAAAGTTTATTATATTACCATAGAAAATAAAATCAGAAAGTTTAAATTTTTATTTTATTTTAAATTGAAATGCAAAGCACAAAATTAAATCAATTTATATTTTTATATGTCTATTGGTATTACTTCTTCAAATATGGCAACATTCTCACTACTACATGGTTTTTAAAAATAATTATTTATTTAATTTTATTTACTATTATTATTATTTTTTAATTTGCTATTAGGCACATATGCTCATGAGAGAGAGAGACAGAGCAAGAGAGAGAGAGAAAGTGAGAAAGTAAGCTGCCAGGTCTAGGACTCAAATCATAGCCATGTGGGAGTCCAGTGCCTTAAACACCACACCACCTGCCCACTACTACATGTTGATTAAATTATTTTATTTATTTGTTATCAATAAAGTAACTACCACTTAATTTTTTCCTCATTTAAAAGTTTATGAAGGGAGACCAGCAGAAAGTATATATTGCTGTACTCCCACGTAGTCAACTGTTGTTCAAACTCCATCCTCAGGGACTTAAAACTCACACCAGATGTGTCTGCACGTATGCCCACCCAAAATCCCAAGAGGAGTATGGAGGAGAAGGGATTGCAGTGTGGCCATCTCCAGTGAGGGGTGATTACTTACTTTCTGTCTCTCTGTTTTTCCAGTGAGCACACATACCCTATAGCAAAAATCTCTCTGAAAAAAAAAAAAAAACTTTATGAAAGGAAATATTAAAAAGTAAAATAATCTTAAGATTTTGAAAGAATTTTTTTACAAGATAATGATGTTTAAAAGAATGGAAAATGAAGGGACAGCAGGTGTCATGGTAGTTAAAGTGCTGGTTCTCATATAGCCTACTCCATGGTTCAATCCCAGACACTGTGGCTTGAAAAACAGACTGGGTACATGTGTGTATGCCCAAAATCTCTAGAGGAGAATGGAAGAGAAGGGATTATGGCATGGCCATCACCCCTAGTGGGACAATTTCTCACTTTCCAGCTTTCTCTATCTCTGTCTTTTTCTTTTCTTTTCTTTTTTGTTGGAGAGGTTGTTGCTATAGGGCTCGTGTGCTCGCCAGAAAGACAGAGACAGACAGAGAGATAGAAAGCAAGAAATCATCCCCCAGGAGGGATGGCCACGCCACAATCCCTTCTCCTCCATTCTCCTCTCGGGACCCTGGGCACACATCCCCGTGGCCCGGGCATGAGTTCAAGCCACTGTGTCTGGGACTCGAACTGCGTTAGACTATATGGGAGTCCAGCGACATAGCCATTATGCTAACTGCTGGTCCCTATGTCTGTCTCTTTCTGTTGTGCACAAGTGCCCTGTGAAAAAAATCTAAAAAAAAAAGGAAAAAGAAAAAAAAAGAATGGAAAACATACCAAATGTTGTATGTGTAATTTTATGACATACTAAGAAAATAATTCATAAATATTATGAAAGTGAAGAGTACAAAGTGGTGAACAGCATTGCTGTCTTCGAAGAATGAAACAACATTAATATGGAGTTAAATGTATTAATTTGTAAAACATTTTTATAATTAAAAACAAATATCAAATGGCAGTATTTTAATATTTTCAATAAAAATAATTTTTAAAAAAAATCATAAGGTCACTATAGTTTCACTCTCTGCACCATGCCTTTCTGATTTATTTTATTTATTCATTCATTTATTAATCCATTCCATGAGCCAGAAAGAGAGAAAGTGAGAGACACTTTCAATGGAGTTTCATGTTGTAATCAACTCTGAGCTTCAGCCTGCCCCATACCACAGGCATGGGTATATGTTCATGGAAGTATCTTTCCACTTGCGTCAGCCTCATGGCACATTGAGTTATCACTGCACCACCATCTGGCCCCTCTTTGCTTTTATTTTTAGATGTAAAAAATGATGTTATACATTTTTGGTTTCTGATAGGGGAAGTACCCATCCCACTAATATAAAATCCATAGTAATCAAATGCTATGATAATTTTTAAAATGTGGTTTATGAATAAACAGAACTCTAGAGGAAATGTTTTGTTGTTGTTGTTTTTGGAGAGTTTTTTGCTATAGGGCACATGCGCTCACCAGACAGACAGAGAGAGACAGAGAGACAGACTGGGAGAAATCCCCCCCCCCCCAGGGGGGATGGCCACGCCGCAATCCCTTCTCCTCCATTCTCCTCGGGATCTTGGGGATGCATGCACACAACCCAGCGTGAGTTTTAAGCCACTGGGTCCGGGACTCGAACCGCGGTCGACTACATTGGAGTCCAGTGATACAGCCATTACGCTCACTGCTGGTTCCTCCGAGGAAATGTTTTAAACTGTTAGTATTCTTCCCTCTAGGATTATCAACTCTGCTATATCTTGATTGAATTATACCATTTA
Organism: Tupaia belangeri chinensis; assembly: GCF_000334495.1. NCBI lineage: Eukaryota > Metazoa > Chordata > Mammalia > Scandentia > Tupaiidae > Tupaia > Tupaia belangeri. The sequence continues at coordinate 744,586 of NW_006159540.1, forward strand.
CCACCAGTATATGGATTTAAACTTCATATTTTAGTTGGTATCATTTTGGGAACTGTAGACTTTATCAACTCTTCTATTATAAAGAATTAAATGCACTTAACTGTGATCTTTAAAAAGTATGAAATACCAACAAAGTCAGTTGGCTACAGCTCTATACTTTCCTTTAGAACAATATTTATTTATAATTATTATGTACTAGGTGCTCCATACCTAGTTATTTCTTGACATGATTCCTTTGTCTAAAACAAAATAGAGGGCAGGATGAGGTGCAGAGGTAATGTAATATTCTGTGAGCCTGATCCACATGGGAGGGTTACAGACTCTTTCCTGGATATTTCCCTAAATATACTGGATATATGTGCCTGTGATCTGGGGCTGCTTTTCGCTGGGGGTGGATCAAAGTGAGAAAGACTGTTTAATAGAAAACTCTCTCCACTTGTATTTACAGATTAATATTTTCTTTCCTTTTTTTTCTTTTTGGAGAGGTTTTTGCTATAGGGTGCATGTGTTTACCAGAAAGACAGAGAGACAGAGAGACAGAAAGCAAGAAATTATCCCCCAGGTAAGATGATGCCACAATCCCTTCTCCTCCGTTCTATTCTCGAGATTTATTTATTTTTTTTAGAGGTTTTCGCTATAGGGCATGTGCGCTTGCCAGACAGAGAGACAGAGAGATAGAAAGTGAGAAATCACCCCCCAGGGGGGATGGTCACACCGCAATCCCTTCTCCTCCATTCTCCTCTTGGGATCTTGGGCACACACGCACATGTGCCCGGCCTGAGTTTTAAGCCACTGGATCCGGGACATGAACTGTGGTCAACTACGTGGGAGTCCAGCAACATAGCCATTACGCTAACTGCTGGTTCCCAGATTAATATTTTCACTTACACCCACTCTTTAATGATGATATAGCTTCTTATGTCAATAAGGAAAGTTCATATTGACTTCTGGCCCATAATTGTATTTCTTTCCAACTCTACATTTAGTGGCATCATGGCATAATCTGAAATCAGCCATGGTAATAGTATTTACACCAAAATATATAACCACTTGAGGTTTCTTAACCTCCAGAAACAACTCTATAGAGATAATATATACTAGCACGTTACTAGTATATACAGAGTTGAATTGCTGGATTAGAAAGTATGTGTATTTTTACTTAAATATATAGAGTTAGACAGTCTTGCAAAATAGGTATAAATATTAACCCCATAAGCAATGTACATAATTTCACTATTCCATTCTTTGTCAAACTTGATATTGTCCTATCATTAAGTTTTAGCCATTTTAATAGAGGCATAGACATATCATATGATGGTTTTACTATGCATTTCTTTGTCAAATAATTATGAGAAAGTTTTCATATGCTATTATTCATTCGAATATCTCTTTCGGTGAAGTGCTAAAAGTCTTTTAGCCTTACATTTTCAGCTGTTTTTCCTTTCATTATTAATCTGTAAAACTCATTTATACATCCTAAAAGGGTCCTCTCTGATGTGTATGCTTTGCAAATATCTTTTTTCTCATTTTGTAACTTTTGTTTTCATTACTTTCGTATTTTTTCTTTTTTATTATTTACTTATTTAATTTATTCATTCATTTTTTTTTAATTTTACCAGAGAGAGATAGAGGGTGAGAGTGAGAGAGAGAGGAAGTGAGAAAGCAAGCCACCAGATTCAGGACTTGAACCCTGGTCGGCTATATGGGAGTGTCTAGCGCCTTAACTACCATGCCATCTGCTGGTCCCCATTTTAGTATTTTTTTCTAATGAACAGAAAATTTTAATTTGATCAAATAGAGACTAGTTTTATTTTAGTTAGAAAATTCCTAAATTATATTACTTTACAACTCATGTTTAAGTCTGTAATCCATATGGAATTTACTTTTTGCATAATGTGATATAAAAATCAATTTATTTCTTTGCATATGGATATCCAACTGACACAGTATCATTTATTAAAGTAATCCTTCATTCTCCATTGTAGTAGTTTCTTTGTCATAAATTATATGTGACTTTTTTTCTGTACTCTTTTTTTTTCTGTTCTACTGGTTAATGTATATATCTGCACCCTCTCTTAGTTGATTTGCTGCATAATAAATCTTGATACTTGCTAGTATAAATACTCCAACTTTGATTTTATTGTATAGTATCTGACCATGGTACGTTATGTAAATTTTCATATACATTTTCTAGGAACACTTTTAATTTATTAATAAAATTCTACCATGTATGGAGAAGGGAGATCAACTTTCTATATAATAGCTTGAGGAGTTATATTGACTCATTTGTCAGTGAAATTAGTAAAAACTATTAAACACACACATATACAAACATTCTCCACCACACACACAGAAACACACACACACACACACACACACACACACACACACAAAAAAAAAACTGTTTAGAGCCTCTGGAAGTGGTCCTCAGCAACAACAGCAAATGAAGAATCATCAGTTTAAGAAAATCTACAAAAATTCCTTAGAAAAATGAGCATTTGTCCTATGTGAACCTAGCTGGCCTTTTTCGTCTTCTCTCCTATTTCAGTGAGTTGAAGACTCCACTTCCTGACTGCTACAAACAAGAACTATCCAGAACTGTACCCAAGCCCCTGTGTTCCAGGGCTAAAGGATTTTCTTCCTAGAAGGAAGAAGATTCTTTATTCTGTCCCAGCTGCTTATTTCTCAGGTTAAGTCCAGGCAAGTATTGTTGAATATGGAAGTGCCCTTCTTCTCCTCAACCACCATTCATTGAGAAAAATAACTTTTTCACAAATAGTTTTGAGGCAAGTGGAGAGCCACGTGCAAAATAAAGTAGTTGGCTCATTACTTTCACCATCTACAAGATGAATTAAAATAGATCAAACATCAAAATTAAGAGAAAAAAATCTAAGAAAATTCCTTAGGAAAAGTAAAGATCTGTCCTAAAACTCTTAGAATGAAATAAGTGAATTATTCTCCAGGACCTACTATTAAAAGGATTCTTAGATACGATACCAAAGCATAAGGAAACCAAGCAAACAAATAAATAAGTAAATTGGGCTTTACATAAATTAATAGCCAATGCTTTAAATTTCATAAACAAAAAAAGGCAACCAAGAAAGTAGAAGAAAATATTTGCAAATTATATGACTGACATTTATATCTAGAATAAAGAGCTCTTACAATTTATTAGTAAAAAGACAACTCAATTTATAAAGATGGGCAAAGTATAGAATAGATATTTTTCCAAAGAAGATATATAAAAGTCTAATAAGCACTTGAAAAAATGTCTGGCATCTTTAGTCAATAAGAGTATGTAAGTTGAAACCTTAGTAAAACACCACTTTACATCCCACTAGGATGGCTTGACTGAAAGTGGGAAAATGTTAAATACTGGTGAGAATCTGAAGGAGTAAGAGCCATCATTCTCTGCTGGTAGGAATGTACATGAAGCTAATTTTAGGAACATTCCAACAGTTTCTCAAATGATTAATCATAGTTACTATATGACTCAACAATGCCATTTCTAGGTTTATAACCAAGGGAAATGACATATCCTCACAGAAACTGTCTAGGGCTATTTGTTGAAATATACTCATAAAGTCCAAAGGTAGAAACAAAAAATGTCTCTTAACAGACAAATAACTACACAAAATGTGATGTGTACACACAATGGAATATTATTTAGCAAAATAAAAAATGGTAAGCAGTACTGATGTATGAATGAACTCTGAAAATGTTATGCTCAGCGAAAGAGGTAAGTCACAATAAACATATTATATGATCCCATTCTCATGAACATATAGAAAAGAGAAGTCTGTAGAGCAAGACCCATCTTGTCTCTATTCAGAACTAAATCATTCATACATAGCTGCTGTGTGTTTGTGGTTCACAGCTTTTAGTATGATCCTTTTAGAAATTGTGTCTGAACAAAGAGAGGTGCTTCGCTCAAGCTCATGCTTCCTCTGAGGACCAGTTCACATCCAATAACTTATTGATGTGTGAGATGATAATTGTGTCCCCTTCGAAGGATGTAAGACAACTCTTGCAGACCCTCAGAAGGTCCCCTGCAATCTGTGATATAGAAAACCAATCTTTCTGCTAGATTACTGCCTTTATACTCTCACAAGTATTCATCCAAAATACTCTTCTATAAATTTCTTCTATGAAATCTTTATTTCAGAGCCCATTTCTAGAAAATCTGACCATTGACAGTTGATGTCAAGAGCAGTAAAAGCAAGCAGACTGTTAAATAAGCTTTAAGAGCTATTAATATCACTTTCTGAAAATTCCCAGTACTGATATTGAATGGATAGCCAAAGGCATATGGTACCTGTTCAATTGTTAAACTTTCCACTCATGGAATAAAATGGTGGACTAATACTGGAAGAGAATGCATTGGTAGGTGACATGCTTCAGACTCTCAGAGGTTAAGAGGACAAAATAACTGTAAGAACTTTAAAGTTGAGTTACTATGGCTTGGGACAGCCAATGTTTTTTGAAAATATAGTGAAAGAATAAGGATGTAAGGTGAATTTTTCCAACATGAATAAACTTCATGCCAGTCCAGTTGAGCATACTATATACATTATCATCAACAGATTATAAACCATTTCTATGTCCCATAAATGTCTTGCCTCTCTATTTTCTTCCTTAATGTCCTTCCTCACACTCTCCCCATTCTCTCAACCTTTCAACACACTGTATCCAGTATTTAGAACCATTTTCAATGCTTCTGTATCCTCTAACTCTTTCAGTTTCTGCTACATAGTGCAGATAGTTGGTTTACTTATTAAGTGGAGACATACAGTGTCACTCTTTCATAGCTTGGCTTCACTCAGTAGTAAATCTTTTAGACCATGCAGAAATCTTATTTGTAATTTGAATAGTTTTGTAATAGGTATTTATGGATTAGCATTGATATTTTTTCCAATGTGGCTTTTTTTTTTTTTTTCATAGACAAATCCTTAAGTCTCAGGATTATATTGTGAGGAAGTTAAAAAAGTGGTTGAGGCTGTCCTAGATAGCTGGAATTTCTGGACATCACATTTTTAGTCATGTTTCTGTATATATGAGCAATGATAAGATATACCTGGTGTCAGTAATCCATTTTGGATTAATAATGGGGATTATTTTGCAGTCTGTAATTCTGTATGGGACTTCTAATATTGAAGAACATGACTACCTCCATTTCTTGATTACTTTTTTTTATAGACCTAATTATAAGAGACAAAACCCAGGGACACAGAGCTGTCCACCTCTATCCCTATAAGAATGGTATGCAGGTTGTGTGTTATCTTGATCAGGTTTATCTTTTTTGTCTTGAGAAAGAAAACAAATCAATTATTATACCATAGCCATCTGAATGATCTAAGTAGAATCCTGTGGAGAGGGTTTCTTAGACACTCACACACATCAGCAAAGTGATATCATATGATGGTGTGAAAGAACTCTCATTGTTGAATTCTAACGTTATTTCAAGTGAAATTAAAATATGAAATTAAGTGTGTGTCTGTGGTGTATATATTTCAAATGCCTACTTTTATCATTTATCCAAATACTAAGAGTATACACTATGAGGTATTTTAAAATGTATTCTTGATCATGTTGCACCAACTAAAGTCTATACAGCAAAAAAGATTTTTAAAAAGAAAATGAAATGTTTCATATTTTATATAATGCCAGAATTATACACAAACTCTAAAAGCTATTCCCTAAGTATTAAAAGAAGGAAAATCTCCTAAAAGTATCAAGTGAATAATATTATCTTAACTTTTTACTGTGTGCTTCAATATTGCATCATCATATTTAAGAAGAGCAGAAAAATGGCTGGTCAAAATATTTTTTAAAAATTGTGATAAGTGCCCATCTCTAAACTGAACAAATATTAGAACAAAAATGATTCTTCATTTAAATTGGCCAGGGCCTACACTTAAATGTTCATTATAAGAGATTTGTTAAATAGTTTTTCCTTAATATAAAACATTTTTAACATTTTATTAAAAGGGTTGAAATGATCTGAATTCAAATGAACTTTTGGAATTCAAGTGATAGAATTAAGAATTTAACTCAGGGTGTCATGGGAGGCCATCTAAATGTAATTTTGTATTTTTATAGAAGATCTGCATTCAATTCAGTAAAGCATAATAAAACTTAATTAAAAAATATTGTAAAGATGACATATTTATATCACATTTCATTTGTGCCTATATTTAACCATGTCTTGTTACTTAAGAAACTGTAAAAATTATTTTTCTTTTATAAGAGTTTAGCAAAAAAATAAGTAAAATAAGTTTAGATACATAATTACACATACTAAGAATAAATGGCATATAACCTCACATCACTTTAATTTTGAACCACAAAGTATAAATCTTACCTTCCTTTTTGAAGTAGAATCAACCAAGGGTTTTGTTGTTGCTGTTTTAGTGAATTGTTGTGAATTTATATTTTTGGTTATAAGACAGTCCATGTATCTTAATAATCTTTTTCGAATTAATTAATGGATTGTGTGAATGAAAGTAATAAAACTCTGTAAACACTTTAAGAAGTAAAATTATGAGTGACCCTGGCATGGAAACACAGTCTCTGGTAGCCCTGAGAAAATGTTTTTGGAGAATTAGATACTTAGTTCTGAGTGTAAGAAAGACAAGCAGAACTATTGATTGGCCCATGGAGTTTTCATTATGGCCTGACCCAAAATGAGGAACATCTAGAAGCAGGGGCTTATGGCTTTCAAGTAGTCTGAAAATTTTTTCTCTAGTAATGGCTAAAATCCCAAGTCTTTGTCTCAAAAACAGTCAGAGTTGTCAGTAAAGAGTGTCAGAGTTTAACAGAAATAAGGCTTTGTAATATGTTCTCACGATGCTGTGTCAGAATACACAGAGCAACTCAGTCCCTGGACCAAAGTGGCCTGCTTTAGCAAAATCAACTGCTTCTTAACCAGTGTCATTCTTCCAGACCTCTAGGGAAAATTCAAAACAAAAGAAAGTAATCAGCTTCAGTCCTCGGTTGATTAATTAATAAGCTTAGAAAATGAAATAAGCAGAGACAAGCAGTCAGTGTAATGGCTGTGTTGCTGGACTCCCATGTAGTTAACTGCAGTTTGAGTCCCAGACTCGGTGACTTAAACTCACATCAGGTGCGTGTGCGTGTATGCCCAAGATCCCAAGAGGAGAATGGAGGAGAAAGGATTGCAGTATGGCATCCCCCCTTGGGGGTGATTTCTTGCTTCCTGTCTCTCTGTCTCTCTGGTAAGCGCATGTGCCCTATAGCAAAAACCTCTCCAAGAAAAAGAAAGAAAATGAAGCAAGTACTTAAATAACCAACTAAGCTTAATGTAATTTTAAGAAATCATCAGACCAAAATCTACTTGAAAATAGAAACAGAAAAATTAACTAGAAATGCACTGACCAGGAAAAAAATTATTTTGCCATGAGGGTGTCCATTTGCTATCTTGCACTTGATCTTTGGTTTCATGACTCTTGTGCAAGAAACAGAAAAAAAATGCTGACAAATATGAACCCAAAGTGGAAAAGCTAACGGAAGCCCACAGTTCATGAAGATAAGAATTTTATTTTCAGGGAAA
>NW_006159540.1:752362-760417 GCF_000334495.1 Tupaia belangeri chinensis
GATTGCGGCGTGACCATCCCCCCTGGGGGGTGATTTCTCGCTTTCTGTCTCTATGTCTCTCTCTGTCTGTCTGGCGAGCGCACGCGCCCTACAGTGAAAATCTCTCCAAGGGAAAAAAAAAAAAAAAAGTTAACTTAGCTATGAATTGAAGAAGAAAAAAATCAGCTCATTCATGCTAATTTGTACTCAGAAGCCAGTCCTAACACATTGCAATCCAAATCATACCCTCTACATCATCCTACCTCTTCTCCCCATAATCTCAAATTATGACTTTCGTTTAAAGCTGATGAGGTTTGATTAAGACTTTAGAAGAACTTTTTTCTCCCTAGAGGAGCATCATAATAAACATCATAATAGACTTAAAAGGATTTCTTCAAATAATTTTTTCAAGGAAAATAAGTAGCTCATGGTAAGGAAAAAAAAAAGGCATATAATTAATAACCATAATTGACATTACTAACTATATCTCTTTAAATAATTTATATGCTAGATTTTCTGATATAGAAAATTAAGTGCATTCAATATTTTGAAAAAATAGAGAATACACATTAAAAAAGATTGTCTAAATTAGAATTAAGAGGTTATAAGTTGACAAGAAATTTTTAGAAATAACTAAATTGTGTATTATGAAAAAAACATGTATAGGTTTCAAATTTTTTTGCACTAAAGTATCTTGTAGTTTAATTCCATTTTTCCACAAACGTTTTGAAGTTTCCTTGTATAATCACTCTCTATATAAACATATACCATGCATATAAAAATCTATCAGAATAAGTAAAGTGGACACATGTAAAAGGAAAACACAATAGATATTTTAAACTCTGAATTTTTGGAAATGTTCATGATAGAGAGTATGTGCATACTAACACTAGAGACAGAGAGAGGGACAGAGAGAGAGAGAGAGAGAGAGAGAGAGAGAGAAACAGGATGCTGCCATGTTGTGATTCCCTTTCTCCAGCCTTTGAGTTCATCAAACACAGGATGGTGCTTCAGGTTTATCAGCAAGGTTTCTTCATCGATGATTGGTACATGGCTTCCGACACTATAATTCAGCACACTACTGAATGTGCCACCAGGATGGATGTAAAAATCCTGAATTTGATGTCTGAATTGAGACTTGAGAAACTGAAAGTAAACATTAAGAAACTTAACAGAATGCAGCACAAAGCATATACAAGAATTGTAAAAAGACACCAGATACATAGTAAAAAGTTCTAAAGTTTGACTGATTAAAATTCCAGAAAGAGAAGTGAGAGGAAAATAAAACAATTATTACTCAATTGCCTTGTGTTGGCAGCCCTGATGAAATTTACAGAAATAATTAAAATTGCCTTGCTTTAAACTTAAGAATACTATACATTGCCAAAGAAGAGAAAGTAATAATAATTTACCAATTTCTCCCTTGGTTTATGTGTTGGTTTTTAGAATAAATATCTTTTTTTTTTAAAGGTTTTTGACATAGTACATGTGTGCTCTCCAAAGGCAGACAGAGAGAAACAAAGACAGGGAAAGCAAGAAATCAATCCCCAGGGTGGATGGCCACACTACAATCCTTTCTCCTCAATTCTCCTCCTGAGATTTTGGGCATGCACACACATGCACCCAGTGTAATTTTCACACCGCTGGGTTTGAGACTCTGAACCTTGGTTAGATATGTGGAAATTCAGTCTTTAACCACCATGTTACCCACAGACCCCACAGAATAAATATCTTTGATGTAGCATATGAGAGCGTTCAAATATTTTAACTTAGGCAGGTTTAATTGTTACTATGTGGTCTTGAATAGGGAAGTCAATAGAATGAAAGTCAGTAGATTCTGATGTTACAGGAAGCTCTTGAGTTATCAGAAGAATATGTTGATACCAATGCATTTACCATCATTTTGTAAATTTCAAAACTTGATCTCAATTTTTATCCTGAGAAAATCTTGCTGAACTCTGAAAATACAAATTATATCTCTTTATCTAAAGTGTTAATATAAAATTATGCTCATATAAATGTCTTTGCTTTCCCATATGCTTAAGAAATAGAGGCTAAGAGGTGAAATTTTATTTAACCTATAAAGCTATTAAACAGATATACCAAGAATAGATTCATAATTTCTCTAATATTACTGAAACAGAGTTATTGTTTACTGGTGATCAAACAAATAGTGACACTATAAACAAAGGATCTAGTTATTTTCAGAAATATAGTCAACAGCTTTCAGTTTGAAAACCAATCAATCTAAAACATATTTTCTGATCATCTTCCCTAGTGTGTGCAATTAAATTGTTTTGAGAACTTTGTATAATAACTTGCACTCATTAATTTATGCAGCAATAACAATTTTGGCATGAGGTTAGTACTGCAGGCAGATAAAACAGATGAGCAGGCAAAATTTTCACTGACTGGAAAGACAATAAGCCTCAGAGGATGTAAGGGAAAGGCCGTAACTGTTAAGTGCTTACACAGAGTGGCTTTGACTACAGTTAGTTCATCTGTCTTTTAGGCTATTGGTATTGTAACATTTCCCAGAATAGGATTTACAGTTTGTAAAGATGAAAAAGGTTATATAAAATCACATTCCATGCATCTATTAGGTCTCTGGGAAAGCCATGACTTATTTTTCTATGTTTTCAATACAAAAATATGTCATGCTTTTTCAGATGATCCAGTATTTTTTCTTTAGTTAGAGTTTTATTTTTTTATTTTTTGTGTGATAATTTTTAATTTATATTGCTATTATTTTGATCATACCTTTTTTGTACTCAAACTTTTTTAAATTTTTTATTTCATTTTCTTTTATACATTCAATTACATTAATTATCTTACAAAATGAATATTTCAACAGGTGAACATTTCTCCCTAGTGCAGTTGATAAAACTATAAAATATCTTCCAGAGATAATACCACATTTCTATGTCCCATTAATGCTTTGAATCCCCATTTTTTTTTTCTAAATGTCCTTCCTCAGACCCTCCGCTTTCACACACATTATATCTGGTATTTACATCTATATACTGTGTTTCTATATCCTTTAGTCAATCAGTTTGAGTCATATAGTACAGACACTTGGTATATAATAAGTGGGGACATACAATGCCTCTCCTTCACAGTCTGGCTTGCTTCACTCAGCAGTTAGAGTTTTATAATGCCTCTAATAATATCAAAATTTGAGTAATATCAAACAGTAAATTTTAGAGGAACAAAGCTACATGATAAGTTGGTATTTGTATTTATTTATTTTCATTTGTAAGAATTGTTTGATGTTTGTTTTGAAATTTGAGGACATTGAACACTTATAATCTAGCAATTTAGGGTAACAGTAGCTCAAGTTTGTTATGTAGGTATTTAAAATTCTGTTTTATTTTTCTAAGGAAATGAAATGACTTTATGCTTAAAATTAAATATCTAAATTATATTTAAGCATTTTATTCAGCGAGTCAAGTAGTTTGATACACACACACACACACACACACACACACACACAAGCTCAAGAAACCTCCTTTAACCCTTTCAAAATAAAGAGTTTATTAGTGCCAGTAGGTGCTGTGGTGGTTAAGGTGTTAGACTCCCACAGGGCTGATTGTAGTTTGAATCTTGGATCTGGTGGTATGAAATCACTTTGGGTATGTGTGTTTGAGTGCCTAAGATTTCAGGAGGAGAATGGAGGAGAAGGGATTTCAGGGAAGACTTCTCACTTTCCCTCTCTTTGTTTCTCTCTCTCTCTCTTTGGTGAGTGCATGTGCCCTATGGCAAAAATCTTAAAAAAAGGAAAAGCAGTAAAAGAAAAAAGAATAAAGAGATTATAAAAGAGTTTATTATTTAAATAGTTCATATGCATGATACACAATGATACTGTTTCTCTTATTTTTTTTTCTTTTTATTTTTCTTTCTTTTTTTTTTTTTGGAGAGGTTCTCGCTATAGGGCGTATGCACTCGCCAGACAGACAGAGAGAGACATAGAGACAGAAGCAAGAAATCACCCCCCAGGGGTGATGGTCATGCCGCAATCCCTTCTCCTCCATTCTCATCTCAGGATCTTGGACACGCATGCACATGCGCCTGGCATGAGTTTAAGCCATTGGGTCCGGGACTGGAATCGCGGTCGACTACGTGGGAGTCCAGCGACATAGCCATTATGCTAACTGCTGATCCCTCTAGTTTTATGTTTTGTAACTCACGAATTCAATGAATACTGTTAAGGGTGTCTCTGTCTCTTTCTCAGTCTGGAAATAAATATACCTTTTCGAAAAAGTATGTGATAATTTTTAGATGCAGTGGAACAAGATAAACATGTTTTTACAGCTTTTCCCTGTCCGTCATCCACTGGAACACTGTTGAGGTGACAAATGGCACTAGTTATTTTTGTCCCACAATTGTCTCTGCTCAAAAAGTCATATATATCCATCTTTATTTACATACCTATGTGTCTGTAATACAGTCATGCTAACAGCTTTTAAAATCTATTTTCTCTTTTACAATAAAATATATTAACTATGCAGAAAAAGAAAGAACTCATACAGTATGATGAGATTATCATGAATATTAACTCTTAATGTACATATGGACATATGTAATTTGTTTAGATAATACATAATTTTGTTTTATATATTTATAAAAGCATGCAGTAGTACTTAAATGTTATAGTCTATCTTTAAAAAGTCAAGAAATAGAAAGAAAAGTAGATGAAAGAGAAAATAAATCAGGGTAAAATTAAACTATTATAAAAAGCTATATTAAATATATATATATATATATATATTGTGGCTATGCAAGCACATCAGGCATGTTTTTCAGGCCACTGGATCCAGGACTCAAACTGCAAAGTCGACCATGTGGAATCCAGTGCTTTAACCACTACCCTACCTGCTGGCCCTATTCAAACTTATTCTAAACATATAAATACAAAATTATAGATAACTAGACTGAATAAAAAGGTAAAATCTAAATACACTAGGTCCACAAATTGTATAATAAAAAAGAAATACTGTGCTATTTATTAAAATGTCATAGGAAGGCTATTATTATTAATAAAGTAGATTTCAGGACAAGAAATAATAAAACATATATATGAATAGAGTTTTTTTGGTTCTTGGAGAGATTTTTGGTATAGGGTGTGTGTGCTTGCCAAAGAGACAGACAAAAAGCGTGAATTAACCCCCTGGGGAGATGACAATGCCATTTTCTTGGGATTTGGGGCATGCACGCATATGCATCTGGTGTGAGTTTCAAGTAGCTGGATCTAGGACTCAAACTATGTTGGTCATGTGGGAGTCCAGAGCCTTAACCACTATGCTACCTGCTGGTCCTGAAATATTTAAAATAAATAGATAAATAAAATAATCAAAAAGACTTAGTAATCAAAAACATATCATTTACTACCAAAGTTTCAGAATAAATAAAAGAAAAATATAACTCAAAGGAAACAAAATCAAACCATAAATTCATTACCCTACTCTATTGAAAGGCCAAATTTAGTAAATACATAAAGGATGTAAATGACAGTATTAACTATCTTGAACTTAATGTCATTTATACAATATCAATAGCTTTGATCTTTTATATCCATCAAGAACAAAAGAATACACATTCTTTTCACTGAAAGCAGAAAGCACACAAAAGAAAACTAGTCTGTAAAATAAATATGAAAAAATGTAGATGAATTAAAACTATACAAAGTATGATCTCTGAACATGAGATATTGAAATTAGAAAGCAATAGTACAAGTAATTTTGGAAAATTTACAAATATTTTTAAATTTAACTGTATACCTGTAAATAAATCATTTCTCAAAAAGGAAAATGTTTTGTACTTTGAAATGGAGTCCAGCAGGAGGCATAGTGGTTAAGGCACTGGATTCTCACATGGCCCATGCCCACTAGAGTCCTGGACCTGGGAGCTTGAAAATCATGCTGGGCATGTGTATGTTCATGCCCAAAATCCCAGAAGGAGAATGGAAGAGAGGGAATTGTGGTGTAGCCATCCCCCAGAGGGGTGATTTCTCACTTTCCCTCTCACCATCTCTTTCTCCTTCTCTCCTCTCTGGTGAGCACTCAGGACCTTTGGCAAAAACCTTGACAAAAACAAAACTTTCAAAGGACTTATACTTAAAATGAAGCATATTAATATATGTGAGATCTTGTAGCTTTAAATATTTATATTAAGAAGCAATAAATGTATAAAAGCAATAACTTAAGATTTCAGTTTAAAAAGATGAAAAATGAAGAACAAGTCAAACTCAAAATAAGAAGAAATAAATGGGTAACAAAAGATAAAACAGAAACCAATGAAATTGAAAACAGAGCAACAATTTTAAAAATCAGTGTAATCAATAGCTATTTTAAAATAGATAATATGACAAACTACTAGACAGACTGATCGACAACCACAGAGAAAAAGTACATATCACAAGTATCAATAAAGTAAAGAAACTCCAACAGATCCTATAGACAATAAATGGCAATAAAGAACATAGTAGGAATAAGATGGGTTGTTTTTCTTTTAATTATTTTTTCTACAAGTGGCAAAAAGATAGAGACAGTGTCCACAACAATGTCTTGCCACTGCAATCTATCCCCAGCACTTTTCTGATTTAGCATTCTCCTGCCCTTCGGGTAAATACCTAGGAGTTGAATTGCTGGATCATATGGTAATTCTATTGGTAAGTCTTTGAGGAACTTCCATATTGTTTTCTACAGTGGCTGGACCAATTTACATCCCAACCAACAGTGTAGAAGAGTTCCCCTTTCAACACAACCCTGCCAAAACTTATCTTTTTAAAATTTTTAATCTTTGCCATTCTGACAGGAATTAGGTGGTATCTCATGGTTTTAATCTGCATCTCTCTTATGATAAGGGATGTTGAGCATTTCCTCACATTTTTTTTGGCTGTTCATGTCTTCCTTAGAGAGTTTTTTGTTCAGTTCATTTTCCCATCTTTTAAGTGATTTCATCATTTTGGGGCAGGGGGAAGGGGACAGTAAGCTTCTTGAGTTCCCTGTGTATTCTGGTTATCAATCCCTTATCTGAGGCATAGTTTACAAAAATAGTCTCCCATTCTGAGGGGAGTTGATTCATACTAATTGATGTATCCTTGGCTGTGCAGAAATTTCTTAATCTGATGTAATTCCACTTCTCTCTTTTGGTAATTATTGTCTGTGCTTTGTGACTCTTATTTAAGATGTTTTTGCCTATCCCAATGTCTTCTAGAATTTTCCCAGTGTTTTCCACCAATAGTTTTATAGTTTGAGAACTTAGGTTTAGATCTTTGATCCATTTTGAGTTAATTTTTGTTAATGGTGAAAGATAGGGATCCAGTTTCATCTTTCTGAAGGTGGATACCAGTTTTCCCAGCACCATTTGCTGAAGAGGTTTTCTTTGTCCCACTGGATTGACTCATATCTTTAAAAATCAGTTGGCTGTATGCTTTGATGTTTATTTCTGGGTTCGCTATTCTATTCCTTTGTCCCACTTGTCTGGTTTGTGCCAATACTATACCGTTTTGATTATCGCAGCTTTATAGTGTATCTTGAGGTCAAAGAGTCAGAAGTCTCCTTTTCTACTCTTCTTGCACAGGGTTGCTTTGGCAACATGGTGTCTTTTAAGATTCCAGACTAATTCTATTACTGCCTTATTTATATCTAAGAAGAATGTCTCTGTTAACTTGACTGGGATGTAGATTAATTGGGGTAGAATTGCCATTTCAATTATATTAATTCTTCCAATTCAGGGACATGAGATAACATTCCAGGTTTGTCTTTTTAAATATATTTTTTAAGATTTTCATAGTTTTCCTTTTAAAGATCTTTGAGTTCCTTGTCAGGTTTAATTCCTAGGTATTTTGTACATTCTGTGGCTATGATAAAAGGGATTCTAAAAGGGATTCCTTTCTTCAGTTCTATCTCAATCAGTTTATTGTTCATATATAGAAATGCTATTGATTTTTGCATGTTGATTTTGTATCTTGCCAATTTACTGTATTTATTTATTATTTTGAGAAGTTGTTTCATAGATACCTTTGGCTCTTCTATGTATACCATCATGTCATCTGAAAATAAAGATATTTTTGAC
>NW_006159540.1:760447-768101 GCF_000334495.1 Tupaia belangeri chinensis
ATTTGAATGCATTTTATGTTGTTTTCTTTTCAGGTTGCATGGGCCAGGACTTCCAGTTCTATACTGAAAAGGAGTGGAGAAAGTGGACAGCCTTGTCTAGGACCAGTTTTTAGTGGGAAAGGTTTTAGCTTTTTCCCATTCAGTATAATGTTAACTATAGGTTTTTCACAAATGGCTTTCATTGTGTTGAGATATGACCCTTCTATGTCAAGTTTTCTAAGAGTCTTAATAATGAAGGGATGTAGTATTGTGTCAAATGCTTTTTCTGCATCGATTAATATGATCATATGGTTTCTATCTTTCTTTCTGCTAATATGGTGTATTACATTTACGGTTTTACATATGTTGAATCACCTTTGCGTCCCTGGAATAAAGCCTTCCTGGTTGTGATGAATGATCTGTTTTATATATTATTTGGTACGATTTCCAAATATCTTGTTGAGAATTTTTGCATCTGTATTCATCAGAGATTGTGTTTTGTAGTTTTCCTTTTTTACTATGTCTATCTGTTTTGGGAATGAGGATGATGGAGACTTCATAAAACGAATTTGGGAGGCTTCCTTCTTTTAGGATCTTTAGAAATAATCTGATTAGAATGGTGATTAACTTTGCTTTAAAAGTTTTGTAGAATTCCCAAGTGAAGCTATCAGGACCTGGAATTTCCTTTGTTGGGAGGTTATTTATTATTGATTCAATCTCATGGCTTGTTATGTGTCTATTCAGGCTTTCTATGTCCTCCTGAATCTAACTTGGTAGATTAAATGCATCCAGAAATTTGTTCATCTCATCCATGTTCTCTTGTTTGTTGGTACGTAGTTGCTCATAGTATCCTCTAATGATGTTTTGTATTTCTATTGTGTCTGTTTTAATATTGCCTAATTCAATACATATTTGATTTATCTGGTTTATTTCTCTCTTCTTAATTAGCCTAATTAATGATGTGTCAATTTTGTTATTCTTTTCACATAACCAGCTTTTGTTTTCATTTTGTCTCTGTGTAGTTTATTTTCTACTTCATTTATTTCTTCTTGAATCTTTATTATTTCTCTTCTCCTGGCATTTCTTTTGTTGCTCTTTTCCCATTCTCTGAGGCATGATGTCATGTTGTCTATTGGTTGCCTTCCCATTTTTTTCTTACGCACACTAATTGCTGTAAATTTCCCTCTTATGACTGCTTTTGTGGTGTCTGATGGATTGTGGAAACTCACATACTTATTATCATTTGCTTCCATAAATCTTTTGATTTCAGTCTTTGTTTCATAGTTCAGATGTCATTCATGAGTAGGTTGTTAAGTTTCCAGTAACAACAGTGCAGGTTGCTGGTGAGCATCAGAGGTAGAGCAGCAGAGAAATCACCAATACCCTACCCCTGCACACTTTTGAACACTCAAAATTAACTCAAAGAACTTAGGAAGAAATAAATGTATATATCACCAGATGACTATCAACCATCATACAGGCACAAGATGTATAAGAAACAAAGAAAATATCGCGCCCCCCCCCCCAGGGAAAACAGCAATTCCTCATCATCTATAAACAACACAATGGAACTCGTGGAAATGTCAGATAAAATATTCAGATTATTTATTGTGACAAAACTAAGTGAGATACAAGAGAAAAGAGAAAATAAGCTCCAGGAGATGAGGAAGTCCTTTCATGACTTGAAAGAAGAAATAGAGACCATAAAAAAGGAGTTGAGGGATGAGCAGTTAGTGTAATGGCTATGTCGCTGGACTCCCATGTAGTCAACCGCGGTTCAAGTCCTGGACCCGGCGGCTTAAACTCACTCCGGGTGCATGATCCCAAGAGGAGAACAGAGGAGAAGGGATTGCGGCATGGCCATCCCCCCGTGGGAGGTGATTTCTTGCTTTCTGTCTCTCTGTCTCTCTCTGTCTTTCCGGAGAGCGCACATGCCATAAAGCGAAAACCTCCCCCCCCAAAAAAAAAAGTTGAAACCGGTTACTTTTTATTTTTTTTAAACAGGGTCTCACTACTGCAATCCTCCTGTCTCAGCCTCACAAGTGGTTGGGATTAAAAGTACATGCAACCATGCCTGTCCTTTAAGTTGGACTTGAAAGCCCTCACCTTCTATGTGGTCCCAGTCAGAAAAGCACAGCATCTTAAGAACATGTGTTACTTCGGCTAGGCCAAACCAGTTACTCTGAAAACGTAAAGGACTCACCACTTTATTACTCCACAATTTTTGAACATGAAAATTCTTGGTAGCCATGTTTCTGAGTACGATTTTCTAGAAAAGATCAAATTCATACGTAAATTCTGAATACCTGTCTCATGGCTTTGTAGCTTCTGAGAAGAAAATAACATCACTAAAGCTTGCATTTGTATAGCATTTTAAAATTTGCAGAGTACATTCTTTCATATATACTTTATAAGATTCTCACAGTAATCATTTCAGATAAGCAACTAAAATGTGAACCCATTTACAATTATGTTAATTAATCAGGAGAAATGATAAGTGCACTTTAAAAAATATCTGCTAGAGGGTGCATGCATTTGCCAGATGAGAGAGAGAGAAGAAGAAGAAAGTGAGAAAACAACCCCAAAATGGGGTGAAGTCACAATTCAATACTTTCTCCATCTTTTCAGGATCTTGGCCTAGCATGCACATGTGCCCAACATGTTTCTTAAGCTCTGGGACCAGAACTTGAACCATGGTTGGGCATGTGAGATCCAGCTGCCTTAATCATCGGACCACAGGCTGACCAATAAGTGCATTTTTATAACATTGTTCACATACTAAATATTAAAGGGTGGATATGATGAGGGCTATTTTATATATATATATATATTATATATATATAATATAATATATATATAATTCCATTTTAGTAATTATTCTGTTATAACATGTTACCTATTTAATATAAAGAATGAATTTTTAGACACTGAACATTCAGAGGTAAATATGATAGTGTTCTTGTTTTGTTTTGTTTTTGTTTGTTTCTTCCATGAGAGAGAGACACAGAGAGAGAGAAGCAGGTACCTTCAACAAGGTACCTTCATAAAAATTCCACCACCAGCCTTAACCTGATAAAATCATAGGCTTGCATGTACATTTGATGCATACAGGGAATTCTTGGGAGGTGAACTGGGGAAGCATTCATGTGACCTTTGCACCATGAAACATTGTATAACTATGACGACACAATAGATGGTCATGTGATAGACAGTGTTCTTTTTGTCTGGAACTATACATGCTACTGGAAAAGTTAAGGAACATTTAAAAATATAGTTCCAAACAGATATGAATGTTGAAGGAAAAATCTGTAGCATAAAAACTGTGTGAAGGGGACCTGCAGACGGCATAATGGTTATATCTTTGGACTCTTACGTAGTCGACTGTAGTTTGAGTCCCAGTTGCAGTGACTTGAAACTGACTTGAAACTCACACAGGGTATACGCGCACATGTGCATGCTCATCCAAAATCTCCAGAGTGTCTCTGCAGTGAGTACACGTACCCTGTAGTAAAAATCTCTCAAATAAATAACCATGTGAGGGGGGTAAAATCAAAGAATTCCAGACAAAGGTCCCCAAAGAAGAAGCTACCTTGACTAGTTTGAGGAATACAAAGAAAGTTATAAATGCTTAGTGTATAAGAAAAAAGTGTTGGGGGAGAAGTCAAATATGTAGGCAATGGAAACAATAATGTAGTTATAAAAGCTATGATAGGACCAGCAAACAGCATAGTGGTTATGTCACTGAACTCCCACATGGCCGACTTCAGTTCTAGTTCTGAATGTGGTGGCTTGAACTCATGCCAGGCATGCGCCCAAGATCCCAGGAGGAGAATGGAGGAGAATGGGAGAGAAAGGATAGCAGCATGGCCATTCCCCCCTGTGGGTGGTGATTTTTTTCACTTTCCCTCTGATTGTTTCTGTCCTTCTCTCTCTGATGAACGCATGTGCCCTAAGGCAAAAACCTTTACCCCAAGTAAATAAATAAATAAATGCTATTATAAAGAAGTTCTATTTTATTCAATGTGCATTAAGAAGCTAGTAAAATATTCCAGGTAAAGTAAATTGTTTATTTAATTTATAGTTTTAAAAGAGAGTCTTCTCCTATTGCTGGTTTAGAATGGATTTCAGTAGAGGTGAATAGAAGGAAGATGAACCATTAGTTCAAAAACGGCATAAGGTAACTCAGACTGGATTGAGAGCGGTTGAGATCATAACAAATTGAACTTGATAGATTAAAATGGGCTTTGAGGTAAATATGGCATGATGTTGTGTTTTATTTAATATGAGACACAGGAAAATAGAAGAATAAAGGCCAAATGCAAGACTTTTGCTCATCAAAATCAAGGAATGTTGTGTTATTTTTCCTGAGATGGGTCAAACTGATAAACAACACATTTTTGAGTTCAATATGGAAATCAACATACTATTTTGCATGTATTAAGGCTGATGCTGTGTAAACTGACCATATCAAATAGGTAGAAGTCTGGAACTCATTGAGTTCTGGACAAAATTTAAGGACTACTGATTCAATTATATGTACATGGGGCCTATATTGATGCAATGCTATTGGACAGGTTATGATTATGTGGGATTGGTGTGTAATGAACAAGAATTTCCAAGAGAAATAAATCCTTGGAACTCTCCAATGTTTAGAGATCAGAGTAGGGACAGCTGATTAAAAAACAAAAAATTGAAGAGGCCACCAATGACACCAGTAGAGTGTGGTATCACAAAAGTTTCTTTTTCTAGAAAAGACAGATGCATGGAGAAGGGATTGGGGTGCTTTCTTCTCTCCCTCCCCCTCTCTCTTTGTCACTCTTTCTGGCAAGTGTATATGCCCCTCTAGCAAATATTAATTTATTAAATTTATAAGAACAGTCCCATTGATCAGTGGTTAAGTGTAGTGTATCAGGAAACATATCTGATCTGGTGGCTTGAAAAACATCCTGGCCACATATGTGTTCATTCTTAAAATCCCGACATGAAGAGGAATGGCCCCAGGAGGAATGGCCACACCACTGTCTCCTCTCTCCTATTCTCTTCTCTAGATTTCAGGCAAGCACACACATCCCTCTGATGTGTTTTTTAAACCATCCAGTTCAAGACTTGAATCTTAGAGTTGATAAGTTGATACCATCATCTGACTCCAATCCAAAGTAACTCTTAATAGCAACGTACTCAAAACTATGCTACTTAGGATGATAAATTGTATACCCATCATGAAAGATACTGACATTTGGCTATCAGCTACTCTCCCTACTTGATTTGCAGGGAATGAAAACTTTACCAAAGCAGATTCTAGGAATGGACTTAGATTTCCTCTAACCTGCTATTCCTCCTCATTCCTTTTCCTAGATGAAATTAAAGCATGCCTAACTCATGGCATACTGATAATACTTTTCTGTCACTTCTTCCCAGGTCTTCTTTTTATTTTTATCCTGTTTTTTTTTTTTTTTTTTTTTTTTTTTTTGAGAGGTTTTTGCTATAGGGCGCGTGCGCTCCCCAGACAGATAGAAAGTGAGAAATCACCCCCCAGGGGGGATGGCCATGCCACAATCGCTTCTCCTCCATTCTCCTCTCGGGATCTTGGGCACGCACACACACATGCGCCCGGTGTGAATTTTAAGCCACTGGGTCCAGGACGTGAACCGCAGTCCACTATGTGGGAGTCCAGTGACATAGCCATTATGCTAACAGCTGGTCCCCTCTTTTTTTCTTTTTTCTTTTTCCCCTCTACTCATTTGGAAAATTGTGAATGTTCTGATCTTTTTCTTACTTGAGAATTTTATTAAGAGGAATGTATGGAGATGGGAATAACCACTATTGCAATTGCTTCTTCGCTCCAGTAAAGAGGTCTGGCTCCTAGTGTTTTAAAACTCCCTTTGTTATAGACAGCATTATTTCTCTCTGATTAGGGTGCTATTTTCATAATAATATTTAAGCCAAATAATGGAAAGAAAACAGGCAAAATTGCATGAAATGTACTAGTTGTTAGAGTATGGATTTTTCAAGTAAGTTATTTTTGAAAATAATACATTGAAAATTTGAAATATAACCAGTATAGGGGAAATCATCATTAAATATATTTAACTTCCACACTAGTTATTTTATTTAGAAAATTAAATGAATGGAAACAATCATGTGTTTGTGTACGTAATTTTGTGATAGGTAGCCAGATAGAAATGAGATACTAGCAGAAGGACATCTGTCACATCAATCACGACTTATCAGGAGTTACAACCGGAACTTCTGCTCCCACCCTTCCAGCCAGCTCCTGGCATCAAGAATGTTGTTATCTTCCCTTTTGCCATCCCAAATACACATAAAGAAACTCACTATGGGGATGGGAGGCTAGGTCAACATCCCAATTCCCCTTTGGGGCAGTAAACTGATTGGGCAGTTCTTCCATCTATGAATACTCATAGCTTCAAAGTCCACACTGAGTATGTGTGTTAAGGCAATTAAATTCCACACCTAAGAGAGAGACACAAGCCCGCAAATTCGAAACAAAGCCTGATACTATGTTAGACATTCCTCTGCTAAATATCCATTAACAACTCTCAAGATAAAAGTAACACCTAACCCCATGCCCAGTGCATTTGTCTTTCTCTGGTAGCTGCCCACCTGCACACATTTCTGGCATCAGGGTATATTTCTTTGCCATAAAAGTCTTTATTTTTGTAATAAAATTTCCCTTTTCCAGGACAAGCAGATGGCATAATGGCTATGTCACTGGACTCCCATGTAGCTGACCACGGTTCGAGTCCCGGACCTGGTGGCATAAACTCATGCCAGGCGTGTATGCATGCATGCCCAAAATCCCGAGAAGAGAATGGAGGAAAAGGGTGTGATGTCTCACTCTCTGTCTCTCTCTCTGTCTTTCTGGCGAGAGCGTGCACTCTATAGCAAAAACCTCTCCTAAATAAATAAATAAATAAATAAATAAATAAATAAATAAATAAAATTTCCCTTTTCCTAGTTATAAATGTTTATGGTGTTTCATTCTGCATCATAGCTTGAGTTTCTAATCTTAGAGATCTGGACCTATAGAACCCAAGATTTTACACAATGAAGACCGGTTCTTCAGCAACCCATTAAGGACCCACTCTCTGTTTGAGAGCTCTGTTACTCTTTCTCTCTCTTAATAAACTCACCACTTTCCTATCTATTCTCTGTGTCCATGTTTCTAATTTTTCGTGAGCATGAGGCAAAGAATCGGGTTCACTGCTCTTCCTGCATTGGGTATTGGGACCATGCACCCCAGCTTCCTGTGTCAATGTGATTATGTGTGCATTTGTAATTTCAGAAAAATAAATAACTATTAAGCCAGGTATTTACTCAAGTGTCATCATTTTTATTATAGGCTTAAAAATAAATGTTAGTTTAAATACCACTGATAATTTAATCATATAATGTTTGATTGCTAATGCACAATCACTGTTTGCAGCAATTATTCCAATTGCTTAAAAAAATGTAAGCCAAACTCTTTGAGCATATGGTACTTTCCTGACAGATTCAAACAACAAAACAAACCCTCAAATAAACAGATGAGTTCAGAGTGAAGCAAAGCAAATACTATCTTCAAGGGGTGTCCATTTGTCAGCCATGAATAGAAGACAACCAGCTGCTAAACAAACCCAGGTCCCTGCTTAGATTCTTCAGAAACCCACAAGGG
>NW_006159540.1:768313-777444 GCF_000334495.1 Tupaia belangeri chinensis
AAAGAGTGCAAAATCTATTAAAAAGCGAAGAGCTGACTCAGCACCGACAGTGAAGTTAGGCAACTTACCAGGTAACTATGAAAATCCTGAGTGGTATAAATTTACAAAAAGTTTCTAAATTTATTGTGGTGAATAGAAAGATCCCAGTGGCCAAATCCAATCCAATTAGGATAAAAAAAGTCTTCCTCCTTAACTGCCAACTTTTGTATGAAAAATTGCTTCTTCTCAAATTCAGTCAATTTTAAAATGTCTACTAGCTGAGTTTGCCCAGCAGGAGGCCAAAGGATCTATTATGCTGACAGATGCTCCCTGCTTTAAGACTGCACAGAATTAAAATCCCCTTTATTTTCTGCTTATAGGCATTTAAATAGAATTAATATGAAAATAAAATGAAAAATTTATCATTTAAAACTTTCATCTTTTTACATTAAATGATTAGAAATATCACTGGAAATCTAAAT
Source organism: Tupaia belangeri chinensis (assembly GCF_000334495.1). Taxonomy (NCBI): domain Eukaryota; kingdom Metazoa; phylum Chordata; class Mammalia; order Scandentia; family Tupaiidae; genus Tupaia; species Tupaia belangeri. Next base: position 768,775 of record NW_006159540.1, read on the forward strand.
GTGTGTTCATATGCCAGGCTATATTTTCTCTGTTTCTTTAATTTAAAAATCATTTTTTTCAGAAAAAATTGGTAATAATTATTACAACTTTGTATTTATGCAGTTATGAAACATATATCATTTTTGTCTTATAGATATAACTGCCACACTAAGAGATAGGCAGATATAATTATATACAGTTAATTTGTGAGAAAAAAAAAGTTTGTTTATATTTATTTATTATTGGGTAGCCATCAAATGGTAGAACCAGGTCTATTTTCCCAGATCCTTTTCTTACAGCTCAGAAAATATTTATATGAGTTTTGTTGACATTAGATAAATTCAAGTAAAAATGTATTCATTAGGTTACATGTTCCAAAACAAAGTAGAATACAAAATTTGGAGCAATTATCCATATACCTTGGTACAAGTTGTAGACTTTTGTTAAAAAAAACTTTGTAACTTCATAAATCATTTAAATAGACACATTCAGTTTTTGTTCTTTACATATTGGTAACCCTGTATTAGTTTATTAAAGGTGTCTTAATTCAGTACCACAAACTTGGTTGTTTAAACAGCAGAAAATTGTCTCACTATTCTGGAGGGAGAAGTCTAAAATCAATATGTTGTCAGGCTTGGTTCTTCTGAGGGCTGGGAGATGGCATAATGTTTACATCCCTGGACTTCCACTTAGTCGACTGTGGTTCAAGACCCGAACCTGGTGGCTTAAAACTCATACCAGGCACAAGTGTATGCGTGCTGAAGATCCCGAGAGGAGAATGGAAGAGAAGGGATTGCAGAGTGGCCATATTCCCCGGGGGTGGGGGTGGGGCGGGGGATAATTTCTCATTCTCTATCTCTCTATCTCTCTGGCAAGCACTTGCACCCTATAGCAAAAATCTCTCTCTTAAAAAAAGAAAAAAACATAAAACATGTTCTGGGACTCTCTCTTCGTCTGATAGATGGCTGTCTTCTCTATCTTATCACACTGTCATCCCTCTGTGTTGTTGTTATTTCCTAATTTCCTCTTATTTAATAGAGAGGCAAGACATTTAAGGGACACAGAAACGGAGGAAAGTCTATTAATGGTAATGTGTATGAGATCTTCAACTGGTCTGCTGTGAAGTGTATTCATGCTGAGTAAATTCATTCTACAAGCTGTAGTGTTGTACAGTGATTGAAAACAATAATAATGCTTTTAAACCAAAAAAGATTAAAAAAATAATACCCATCATACTGGAGTAAGAGTCTTACTGATGAACTGATTTTAACAAGATTTTCTCTGTGAAACCTACCTCTAAATAAGTTCACACTCTGAGGTACTGGGATGAGAACTCTAACATATGAGTAGAAGAACACAATTCATTTCATAATTACAAAGTGAAAAACTTTTAACCCTATACTTCATTCCCCATAATACCATTTTCCTTCTTATTTGCTAACAAAGTAGTATATTGTCCTTACTCTTTGGAAAAGCTATCTTCATAGGGACTTTGATTTCATCACTGAACTGTGTTTCTTCTCATTTTCTTTTTGATTTTTGCCATAAGGTGTGTGTATTACCTGAGAAACAGAGAGAGAGGGAAAGTGAGAAAACCTCCCCCAGAGGGATGTCCCTGCCATAATCCTTTCTCTGCAATTCTCCTCTTGGGATTTTGGGCACCCATGTACATTTGCCTAATTCATGTTTCAAGCCACCACGCCTGGAACTCGGACCACAGAGTTGGCCATATGGGACTTAACACCTTAACCACTACTCCACCTGTTGGCCCATATGCTTCTGTCTTTTTTTTGTTTTTAATCTTCAAATCTTTGTAACAATATTGAAATAAGGATCTCTAAAAATACATCTGCAGCTTGGGAACCAGCAGTTAGCGTAATGGCTATGTTGCTGGATTCCCACGTAGTCGACCGTGGTTCACGTCCCAGACCCAGTGGCTTAAAACTCATGTCGGGTGCGTGTGCGTGCGTGCCCAAGATCACGAGAGGAGAATGGAGGAGAAAGGATTGCGGCGTGACCATCCTCCCTGGGGGGTGATTTCTCACTTTCTGTATCTCTGTCTCTCTGTCTGTCTGGTGAGCGCACGCGCCCTATAGCGAAAAACCTCTCCAAAAAAAACAAAAAAAAACAAAAAACAAAAACATCTGCAGCTTTATTAGCAATATGAAAACAACTTAGATGCCTATCGACATATGAATGGAGATATAACATGTGGAATATACATACAATTGAATATTATTCACCCTTAAATCTGGAAGACGTTATGCTAAGTAAAATAAACTGGTCATGTTGTGTGATAGCATTTATAAGAGAGATCTAAAGTAATAAAATTTATAGAAACAGAGTAGAATGGTGGTTGTCAGAGGATAGGTAGAGTTGAAAATAGGGAGTTGCTGTTCAATGGGTATACAGCTTTATTTATACAAGATGAACAGGTTTTAGATATCTGCTGTACAACATTCTGCCTATAGTTAACAAAACTGAAAATTAGATATTATGCAACATGGACATGGTACATACATGGTAAGCAATACAAAATTCTCAAAGGACAGTTGTTGATCCTATAGTAAAGGAAGCCAAATTAAAGTAAATTTGTATATTTAGAGTCAATAAAGTATCTAATACATGTTTTAAATTTTTTTCTTTTAAAATTTTATAATTTATATATGTTATATTTTCTTTTTTGTTTATATTCAAAGTTTTTAATCCTAAACTCTTCACCTCTTCACAAGCTGCTGTGCAATCATCTCTGTCATTTTTTTTTTTTGAGAGGTTTTCGCGTGCGCTCGCCAGACAGAGACATAGAGACAGTAAGCGAGAAATCACTCCTCAGGAGGGATGGTCATGCCGCAATCCCTTCTCCTCCATTCTCCTCTGATCTTGGGCATGCATTCCCACGCACCTGGTGTGGGTTTTAAGCCACCAGGTTCAGGACGCGAACCACGGTCGACTACGTAGGAGTCCAGCGACATAGCCATTACATTAACTCCTGGTTCCCATCTCTGCCATTTTTAACAGCTGAACTTTAAAGTAAGGTCTGTTTTCACACGTGACTTTGTTTTCTTCCTGGTTATTCCATATCTCATAAGTAATTACTTTTTATATTTTCTTATTACATTTAATTGTATTTCTTATGGGGTCCAATATAATTCTTCTTTTTTGTTTAGAGAAATTTTTACTGTAGTATATGTTTGCTTGCTGGAAAGACAGAGATAGGAAGCAAGAAACTGCTCCCCAGGGTGATGGCCACACTGCAAACCCATCTCCTCCATTCTCCTTTTGGGATCTTGGACACGCACACACACGGGCCCAGCGTCAGTTTTAATTTGCTGGATTTAGGACTTGAACTGTGATCGACTCCATGGAAGTCCAGTGACATAACCAATTTGCCATCTGTTAGTTTACAAAATATACATAAAAGAACATGTACAGTATGTGGTAGTTGAATCAAGGGTATTACCATATATATTATCTTCAATAAAGAATATTAATTATGCTCTATACCTCCAATTCTTGTTCTACTAGTTTTTTTCTAATAGTTCTAGATTTACACATTTAGAACTCAACAAATTTCTTATATAAATACATATCTCCGTTTGTCCGTGTGTGTGCGCATATATGTATGTGTGTGTGTGTATGTGTGTGTATATATACATATAGATGTATATAGTAATCTTCTATGCTTCTTTTAATTTTTTTATGTATTTTTCTTTCTTAAGAATGAATAAACAGTAGGCTTCACATAAAGTTATGGCTTTGGTCCTTATAACTCCAAGCTAATAGAAATCTAAGTTATTCAATATACTGGTGGCCAGATGATGATGCAGTGATAAGACACATTACTCTGTGAGGCAGGCCCGAGTGGGAAGGTTTCCAGTACACATCTGAAGAACGTGCTGAGTACATTGGCACCTGTGTGCTCATGGTCTGAACTTGCTGAGACTAAAGATGGATCCAGGATAAGGATGTCGTATCTCTCTCTATCCCCCATGCTCTGTGTGTGTCTATCTCCATCATAGAATAAATAACTTAAAAAATTATTCATCATAATTGTTATTACTGTTATTTTATTTTTTAAGAATTATTTTATTGAACTTTATTATTTTTATTTATTTAATTTAACCAGAGCGGGACAGTGTGTGTGAGAGAGAGAGAAAGTGAGAAATTAAGTTGACAGGTCCAAGACTTGAATTGCAGTTACCCATGTGGGAGCCCAGGACACTTAAACACCATGCCACGTGCTGGCCCAGTCATTATTGTTATTTTTTAATTTGACCAGAGAGAGACAGAAAGAAGAAAAGTGCGAAAATGAGCTGTCTGGTCCAGGACTCAAACCGCAGTTGACCATGTGGGAGCTCAATGCCTTAACTACCAACCCATCTGCTGGCCTCTAAATAACTGTTTTCTAAAAAAAATCTAAGTTAGTTTTTATCTTTCTAAATTTTATATTCTGTCAACCTCATGGTTATGAATATATGACTCTTTGTACTTAGTAATTTTATTAATGAAGATTTTCTGTATTTACCTTTTTAAAAATCATATGTATAGAATGCCTCTATGGTAGAGTAAATAAGAATTACTGGTAGCTTAGGTAAAGTACATTTCAGAGAAACAATTAGGTAAAACACTTACATCAAGATTACTGAGGTCCTCCTGGATGATAAGAAGGAGTACTGTTCCTCTACTTCATTAATCATAATTTTGTCCATCCATATGTCCAACATTTAAAAGATAGACATTATGATACGTTAAGGGGTTAAAAATTACACTGTCATAAAAGCAAAAATATGGGAAATATTATGATGAATATTTGACATTTTAAATTTGTTTTAAAGAAGAAATACATATCAAATTGTAGGTAAAATTGCTCTAGAAAATTGAATTATTCTATATAATTTTATATTTTTGTTATGAATTTCCAGTATTTTCTAAAATTACCAAGTGTCATATATATAATTTTGAAATCATGTAAAATGCTAGATATTAAATTTTAGGGTGAAATTTTGCTTTTCTTTCTCAATCAAAATATGAACTAAAAATAATAGAACAAAAACTATGGATTACAAAAAATAGTATATGTAGTATCATTTAGCTTAATTTTGTGTATGTGTGTGTTCTGATTTATTTCAAGCATAGTAAGCCTGGCTCAATTTCAGAGTATAAAATCTTTTAAAAATATTATTACCTTAGAATCAGCAGTTGGCATAATGGCTATGTTGCTGGCTTGCCATGAAGTTGACCACAGTTCGAGTCTCAGACCCAGTGGCTTAAACTCATTCTGGGAACATATACATGCATGCCCAGGATCCCAAGAAGTGAATAGAGGAGAAGGGATTGTGGCGTGGCCATCTCCCCTGGGGGATGATTTCTTGCTTTCTTTCTCTCTTTCTGGCCAGCACACATGCCCCATAGCAAAAACCTCTCAAAAAATATTATTGCCTTAAAATATCACACAGTTTAATTTTGCAATGAGGCATAAAACTAATGCTGAATAAAAATTTACTGGTTGATCATTTTGTGTAGCTTTATTTAACCTTATCGGTTTTAATTTTTTTTAACTAATATGAATTTTCTCTATATTTTAGTTTGATCTCAAAACATTACTCAATAAATGATGGCTGATTGGTTTTTAGCATTTCAGCGTCTTGTGTGTATTTTAAAACCTGGCTGCAATTGGGACCAGCAGTTAGCATAATGGCTATGTCGCTGGACTCCCACATAGTCGACCGTTGTTACATCCTGGACACGGTGGATTAAAACTCATGCCGGGTGTGTGTGCATGCATGCCCAAGATCCCGAGAGGCAAATGGAGGAGAAGGGATTGCGGTGTGGCCATCTCCCCTGGGGGGTGATTTCTTGCTTTCTGTCTCTCTGTCTCTGTCTGTCTGGTGAGTGCACATACCGTATAGCAAAAACCTCTCAAAAAGCAAAACAAAACAAAACAAACTTGGCTGTAATTGAATATGTGAATAATCTAAAATGATAGTTAAAAATTTTTATTTTGATACATAAAGGTGGGAAAAGGATAACATTATTTAGTATCCTCAATGCAAGTTGAGGATCCTAGAAATTAGTATAGTTCTTTGCAACCCTTGCATAATTTTGGAAAGTAATATCCAAAATATAGTGCTTTACAATATATATATTTCACTTTCAGTTAGGTACCCTAAGTCAAATTTTGTTTTAGAAAATATTTTACTTTATACTACTACTATAGAACCTGTTTAGATTTAGAAATATGTGTATAATATATATATATATATTGTAACAGTGTGACAAAAGAATTTGAAGTGTTTATAATTTGTAGTAACTCTTAAGAACCAACTGCCCCTTTATTGACTAGAGATTACAAGGATGAATAGATTGACAGATTGGAGAAAGTGTTACCAAGGTTTGAAAGTTTTGCTGATCACATGGTTCTACTATTTTTTTCTCCTGTAGTGTATGTGCACGAGAGAGAGAGAGAGAGAGAGAGAGAGAGAAGACACTCCCTGAGATGATGACCATGCCACAATCTCTTCTCCATTCGCCTCTTGGGATTTGGGGCATGTACACAAACACACCTGACATGATTTTGAAGCCACCAGGTCTGGAACTGAAACCGTGGCAGCCATGTGGAAGTTCATCTTATCCAGCATGCCACCTGCTGGCCCTGGATGATACTACTTTTGTGGCGATAAATGATTGAAAATAGTGAGTCCACTGTTGTGGAGCAGAAAAGTGTGACATTAAAAACAACCCCAGGCAGAAAATAACCACTAGAAATTGCCAAAAAAAAAAAAAAGTGTTTTAGAAATACTGTACAGGAATATAAATTAAATTACTTTTGTTTACTGTGATAAATAGGAAAATCTTTAAACATTTTTCTCTGCTTTGGATTATGTTCATTTAAATTAAATATTATTTAAACAAAGAATCTTGGAATTATACACATCACTTATAAATATACGGAAGATGACACTAACCAAAGTTAAGCAGTACTGAATATTTCCATATAAACTGTTTTGTAAAAATGCAGTTTTTATGCATTTCATAGTTTTCATCTTAAAAAATTAATATATGAAGAGAAATTCTGCATCAAACCTCCAATATGTTTATTATCTTTCCTTTCACCTAACTGGATTAAAGAGAGTCAGATATGTAACTTGAAAAAACTATATCTGATAAATTAGCTCGTAGGAAATATGTATTGTCAGCACTTGCAGATGTCAATGTGAACTTATCAAAAGTTGTTACAAGAAGCACCAAAAAGCCACTATAAAAGTAGAGCCTGCTGCTTTGACGGATGGCTAAAGAAGTAATGTCACAATTAGACACACAAGATTATTTTTAGAAGAGCTTCATATATATGCAAACGTGAATAGTACTTGTCCAAGTCCAAGCATTGGCCATGGGGCCATGGGAGATGAGCTATGAGCTCAGGGTCTTCAAGTACGCTGGTTTAACCTTTTAAACCAAAAAAAAAAAAAAAAATCTATATTTTTATGGATGCCATTAATTAAAATTAGTTTGCTTTATTTCTACCTTATGAGCACATAGAACTTTATGAATAAGAATTGGCTTTTCATGTAACCTAGCTATAGGAAGCGACTGCACTGATCATGTTACCAAATACTATTCTGGCAGATATGAATTATATTTATAACTAAAAAATATATAAATTAGCATGATATTTAAATAAGCAGCATCAACAGTTAGCATAATGGCTATGTCACTCGACTCTCATGTAATCTACAATGGTTTGAGTCCCGGACCTGGTGGTTTAAACTCAGACTGGGCACGTGTGCATGCCCAAGATCCTGAGAAAAGAGGAGAAGGGATTGCGGCATGGCCATCCACTCTGGGGGGCGTGATTTCTCACTTTCTGTCTCTCTGTCTCTTTCTGTCTTTCTGGCGAGTGCATGCGCCCTACAGCAAAAGCCTCTATAAATAAATAAATAAATAAGCAGCCCCATGAGATTAAGTTTATGAGTCTGTGCTTACAAGTCTTACCATGTCAGGATTCAAAGTGTGCAAAGTGGAAAAACAAAATTCCAATTTCTAGTAATTCAACCAAATAATATATTTCATTTTGTGATATCTAACAGTCTATTTGGATGACTGTAATATTAAGACTTTTTTTCTTTTTTCAACATGTTTGGTAAAAATTTTATGGAAAGAAACTGTAATACTCCAAAATAATCAAAAGTACTGAAAGTTATGCATTTTGCTAAAAAAATTTTTTTTCTAATATCTTTATGTTGGAATATCTAACTCTGACCGTTGTGTGGACAGCACTGTTAGGGATCTCATAAACTAGAACAAACCAATAATAAGGTAAAAGAGAAAACAAAGGAGTTTGATGCAGGAGAATTCCATGACATTGTTCTGTGTTTTTATGAATTCTCGACTTTTATTTCTCTTCAGCCAATGGTTTTAATACCATGTTATCATTTAGAAGTACTTTAAAAAATTTCTAAATCATTTTACAAAGTGCTTGCAGATTAGGGAAATATATTGCGAATATTTCTTCCAAGAAATACTGAATTGAGATACATAACATATTGCAATCCCAAATCTTCTAATATATTCAAATATAACAACTAAATTTAATTTAGACTACTGTAAACTAACAACATACATGTATAATTAAGTTAAAAGATATAAAATTCTATCCATATTTTCTTTTTTATTGAGTTTTTTTTTTTTTT